>NC_136995.1:1767500-1865000 GCF_032717465.1 Coenobita brevimanus
AAGCAAAAACAAAAACAAGACAACAGAAAGCCAAATTCAAATTCCATTCATATAATTAATTTAGTTATTTTCATGTAAGGAAGAAGGAACCCAAGGCTAGTATGAGGAGCGAAACAAACAAAGGTCATGATCAACTTAATGTGGTGAGTGGATGGGTGTGGACAGGAAGGTGGAAACGTCTTCGGTACCGTATCCTTGTACAGGCGTTCTTGTCACAATCCGGATTTTAGAGTTGATATCTTCAGAGAGAGAGAGAGAGAGAGAGAGAGAGAGAGAGATATTAGCAATGGAATATGGTGTTAATTTTGCAATCAACAGGGAACAGTTTAATTTTCGTAAAGAGAGAGAGAGAGAGAGAGAGAGAGAGAGAGAGAGAGAGAGAGAGAGAGAGAGAGAGAGAGAGAGAGAGAGAGAGAGAGAGGACTTTATTAATAGATAATTCCATGATATTTATTTTACTTCTAAAACAAATTTTGATCGTACCAATGCAGTGCTCTCTCTCTCTCTCTCTCTCTCTCTCTCTGTTAAAAACTTTGTAATCCTTTTTCTTTCGATAGCAGAAAAAAATACCTCTCTCTCTCTCTCTCTCTCTCTCTCTCTCTCTCTCTCTCCGTGATTTCCGGTGTTAAAGTGAAATAATTAACAGCAAACACGAGCCTCACAGGGAAAGACACCTAAAGCAAGAGGGTAATTGTGAGGGGAAAGGTGTGTGTGTGTGTGTGTGTGTGTGTGTGTGTGTGTGTGTGTGTGTGTGTGTGTGTGTGTGTGTGAGAGAGAGAGAGAGAGAGAGAGAGATTGAGGAGGTATCAGCACACCTTATTCTCATCTATATAATCTGAATTTCTGTCCCCTTCTGTCTTTAAGATTCGATGAGAGAGAGAGAGAGAGAGAGAGAGAGAGAGAGAGAGAGAGAGAGAGAGAGACAGACAGACAGACAGACAGACAGAGACATAGACAGAGAGAGACAGACAGAGACAGACAGACAGACCCTAATGATGTCAGCTCTCATCATTCTTACCTATGATCGACGTTTCCCTCCCTTTCACTTTTTTCTTTATTACGTCATGAGAGAGAGAGAGACAGAGAGAGAGAGAGAGAGAGAGAGAGAGAGAGAGAGAGAGAGAGAGAGAGAGAGAGAGAGAGAGAGAGGTCAGGAAGTAAAGCCTAATGACTCCCTATCTTATACGTACTGTGCTCCTGTAATTTCCCCGTTTTCTAAGTTGTACCTCGAGGGGAGACTCCCATAGAGCACTAAGATAGGGACTTTTTCTCTGCTCTTCACGTATGGGTATATAAAATAGTTCCTTCTCCCTTCCTTCATCAGTCTGGTCTTTAGGCGATATCAAACCACTCCACATCTCAAGAATCTGTCTCTCAAAATCATATTCACAGTTCTACCAACGAACTTTCAAAACACACCACTTGGTTCGTTGAAATTTGAGACAAGATCAGTTTTTCGTTGCATAGAGCTTGCTGTAATAATTTTCTTAAACTGCTGCACACTCTCTGGGAGTCAGCAATCATAGTTGCTCTGCAAGTCTGTCTGAGAAAGAATTGCATATGGAAATTCTCACATAAAAATCACAATACCATCGCTACGAAACGCCTGTCCTGAGCTAAGTAATATTCCCTGCACTCACAAGAAATTAAAGAACAAAGCATCATACTGGAGTGCTTCTAAGGACCCACCACGAGGAATACAATAAGCTGACGAAAATTGCCTGGCATTGGCAAAAAAATACAAGTTGCATCATCGTACTGAGTCGAACAGTCAGAAGTCTCACTTGGGGTAGATAAAATCCCCTGGTGCTCACAAGAACTTAATAGAAAGCAAAGCATCTCGCCATGTCATATCACCAGCTTTCATGCTCGGAGGGAAAGTACACCTGCTTGGAGTCCGCAGGTAATCGGTCGCTCTTCTCAGCACAACCAATATCTGATGTATCCGTACGTCCCAGCCTTGACCCTACCTATCATGGCGGTCAGTGGGGCGGGTGGGGTCAGGAGGGTGACGTGGGGTGCGCGGTTATCAATGAAGGAGGCGCTCAGTTAGGCGAAGGAACCCCCGATGGATGTTTCTGGAGCTCGACAGTAAGTTTTGAGCCCTTGGCAGATTTTCCAGCTCCCCAGAAGAATGATCTATGGCAAAAGAGAGAGGAAGGAGGGACTCAGCCAACTGAAGGAACTCCTGATGGATGTTTCTGGAACTCAGCTGTGAATTTCGAGACTGCTACAGATTTCCCAGTTCCTCAGAAGAGCCACAAGGAAGAAGAAGGAGGCTGGAAAAGAGAGGAGACCTGGGTTGGCTCGGGAAGTGTGGAGGCGTGTGGTGGCTCCAGCAGTGCGAAGGAGGCGTGGGGAGACTGGAGGAACAATGGGGACGAAGAGCTAGACCTGGGTGTCAAAGGTGAGGTTATTGATGATGTGAGCACCTGGAGTTTGGACACCCTGAGGGAAGTGGCTCTTGGTTTACAAAAAGCTACCCAGTCAGGCAACCAAGAGGATGTCTGGGGAATGGATTCTGCTTTATATTTGGCTTCCCAGAACCAGGATTATCAGACTATGACTCCAATAAGCATCCCTCCAAGGTGCTGGGGACCTGCTGACTCTGACGCCACCTGTGAGTCATCAGTGCAGAGGAGTGAGCCCTGTCAACAAGCGGAGCCTCGACGTCGCAAGCTCAAGATGTACCAGTGGCCGCCACAAGAGGATCCTGAGCTGGAGAAGAAGAGGTTACGAGCCATCAAACAGTTCAAACAGAGACAGCGAGAGGAGCAGGAGGGACGGGAGCTGCGACGCTGCCTGGAAAACACCACCAGTGAGGTCAAAACACTTAGGGAAGAGATACGCAGGCGACGTCAGCAGGTGGATGCCCTTCAGCACCATTTCCTCACCGCTCACCTATTTGCACCAACGCCATCCTGCACCACCGCCTATTCGCACAAGTAGCACACCAGACAGCGGGAGGCGTTAGTGATCAACATGTGAGTATGAAAGAGATATTTGCTGTACTGCATTTCCTGTTTTGTGTGTTAAAAGAGAAGAGTCTTAAGCATAAAAAAATGTTATCGTAGTGAAAGTTAATATTCTGCTGTTATTTTGTCTTTTCTTTATTCTCTCTCTCTCTCTCTCTCTCTCTCTCTCTCTCTCTCTCTCTCTCTCTCTCTCTCTCGACTTCAATGGTCTACTCCCATGACCTAAAACCAAGTCACTGTTGCGTGGAATTCAGCGAGCCTTAGTTATGAAATAGGGATGAGTCTCCTTGGTTACTAATCAAACAGGCCCTCCAGTCTAAGCATGGCCATCAACTGAGCTAAAAGGCGTTAGGGATCTTTATCAGGTTAGAAAAAAATTTATAACTCTGATTTCTGTTTTGCAGGTGATGAGTGGGAGGTCGATGATGAAACGTGTGCCCTTCTAGATATCATGATTGGTGGTCAAGTGGTTAGAGAAGCGCCCTGGTATTCGAAAGGACGCGAGTTCAATTCCAGGCTGAGGCAGAGAACCATTTGATTATTAGAATTACTTCAGAACAAGACTTTGCTGAACCGACATGTCGTAAAAATACCCCCGCTAATACCATCACACCAGTCCTGAATGAGACGGCCCTGGTATATATTTAGCATGGACGGTGGGTATTAGTGCCAAAGTGGTGACATGTTGAGGTGCGCGCTACGTTGGAAGACTGAATGAGGCATAGGAGGCTTCGTAGCACCTCTTCCTTACTGATTTATTCTGTTTATCACACCCTGACATTTTCTTCTATGCTGTAAATATCGCTTCAGTATCTGCATGGATGGACTCAGCAACTTACAAGAGGATGCTGAGGTGAAGAATAAATCGCTGAGGAAAAGGCGTCACGAAATTTTCAGGGCTAATATGACCCTCAAATAGGCTGTCCTAAGCTGAATAAAATCGTCTGAAGTCAGCAAGGAGAGAGAGAGAGAGAGAGAGAGAGAGAGAGAGAGAGAGAGAGAGAGAGAGAGAGAGAGAGAGAGAGAGAGGTCACTGGATCAAAAGGGTGAATTCGGCCAAACGTTTCAGCACCGGAAATGGAGAGTAACTTTTTAGTAGAAGCTGGTGCAATAATAGAACCGTAGATTGTTGTTGTTTGTGGGTAGATACGGCGTAGATTGTAAGTGTGGTGGATCAGTGATGGTAGTAGTAGTAGTAGTAGGCCCAGCTGTTGTCGTAGTAATAGTAGTAGTAGTAGTAGTAGTAGTAGCAGCAGCAGTCACAGGTTCATCTGAAACGTGAATCCAGTGGCCTGCAGGTTGACGCTCTATTCCTGCAGTCCATCATCTTCCTCTCGGGGGATAGGGATGGAGACGAAGGGCGTTTGTATAACCTGGTAGAGGAGCCGCTTGATTATACCAGTGCCACCACATGAAGGCGCCACGTCCTGCCTTAGCACCAGCAGTATGGAGAAGAAACACAAAACGTAGTCATGAATTATTAAAAGAAAATGATGTATAAGAATGAAGTTGCATAAAAATGAAGTTGTATAAATGTAGAGGGGAATACTTACGCTATATTTAACATTTCTCAGGCAGCTCGTTATATGAAAATGTGATTACGATGGTGAGAGGGAGAGGGAGAGCGAGATACGATGATGCGCGGATGTCAGAACGAATACTTTAGCACAGAATGATTATATTACAAATTATCAGAGGCATGGATGAATGGAGATACGTCCTTACAAATAATGTACTTGTAGTTTTAGTAATCCTTTGTAGAGAAAACTATTTTGCTAATAAAGATTTGTTCCTAAAAGATTATTTCTGTAGTTGTCCTTCCTTTAATTATGTTACCTAAACTACTGTGATGCCCATCCTTACGTGGTGATTTGCATCCGGGTATTCGACTTGTGTGTGTGTGTGTGTGTGTGTGTGTGTGTGTGTGTGTGTGTGTGTGTGTGTGTGTGTGTGCAGGATACCACATGCAGGATACCAAGCCTAACCACAACACAAATAAGATCCCTCAAACATTTCCCCTGACATACGAGACTGGACCCTACTGTACATCCTATAATCACCAGGCCACTACCGTATCCACTGGGCCACCACCTCTCCCCAGCACGTGCCTGCATCCGGGGAAATATGTCTGTTAGCAAGATGGCCACAAAATTACCACATCACATCCTGTACTTGTCTGCTTCCTTCCCTTCCAGGAGTATTAGTCGTTTTCTGTGTGGCAAATAATTCGTAACACCCCTTCCACTGCGATTTATTATTGTGTATTAATCCTTAACACTCTCTCCTGTGCTATTTATATCACGGAACAGGAGATAGTGGTAGTAGACAATGGTATGAGGTAGGTTTAGGCATTTTGATTTTGGGGTTAGTTTATAAGCGTCTGCCCTACAAACTCAGAGCCAGTTACGTTTTCTGTTTCTCCTCCCCCCTACGCCTCCTCTCTCCTCTTCTCTCCTCCCCCCTACGCCTCCTCTCTCCTCTTCCCTCCTCTCCCTTCTCCCCTCCCCTCTCTCCTCCCCTCACCCCTCCCTTCTCCCCTCCCCTCCGTGACGTCGAGATGCCGGTGATTATTGGAGACAGGCTAGAGGTGGGTGTAGTGGTGTTGTTTTGGTGTTGGAAGGTGTGGTGTAGACTGCTGTGGTGCGGTGTGGGTAGGTTTGGTTTGGTGTTGGTATTGGTGTGGTAGTGTGCAGTGGTGTAGTGTGGTATAAAAAGCAGTGGTGTAGTGTGGTATAAAAAGCAGTGGTGTAGTGTGGTATAAAAAGCAGTGGTGTTGTGGTGTGGTAAAGTGATTGTGTATGTGGTGAGACAGTGGTGCTGTGGTGTGGTGTGGTGTCGTGAAATGAGGGTTAATTTGATGGAGAGAGCACAGCATACACACACACACACACACACACTTGAGCAAGGGGACGGGTGTGTGCGTGTGTGAAGGTCACAGCCTTGCCCTTAGATCGGACTATATGAGCTCTCAGCTCCCTTCCGGGAGGGTAAAAGCTGACGATCATGACCATCAAGACAGTGATCCTGACCGACCCGGTGAATTAGAGAGAGAGAGAGAGAGAGAGAGAGAGAGAGAGAGAGAGAGAGAAAATAAAAGTGCAAGACCCAATATAAGACTTTTTTCACTCTAACTTGGCCTAAACTTGTTATCTGAGCCGTGGTAATACATGCAGGAATATGGTGCTAGTCACGAAGAAGTGCTATGGAAAGGATGCAGAGCTGATTGTCTGCCACTGATTTAAGGGATTTTTTTTTTTTTTTTTTTAATGTGTCCTACTCTGGGCAAAGGCTTCAGAGCCTATTGCTTGGGGGCACTGACCTATCCAAGGCCCAGTAGTCCTCCTACACCTACACATGTCACCACTTCGGTGCTAACACCCACCATCCACAGTGGCGTCACCAGGGGTCAGATTTTGGGGGGGCTGTAGCCCTGGTGTAGGTAGAAGGGGGGGGCGAGTGAAGCGAGCCTATGCAGCTGGGGGGTACGGGGGGGGCTGTAAGCCCCCCCGGAAAATTTTTCGGAAATTGAGCAGTTTTAGGGGCATTTTTGAGGCCTATAGATGAAGAAAAAGTAAAATAAGGTCTCACAGGCTATTAATAAGAAACTTATAGGACACATGAATATTGATGGGCCTAATACCAGGTATCAGTAAGCCTTATGATATAATGTGTACAAGGTAAATGTATAAAGCTTTTTTGCAGATAATAGTTTTTCTTCATTTGCTAGTATTATGTGGTATCATAACGGTTTCTTAGTCTTACCATATTAAATTTGATAATTCAAAGAAGCTCTTTATTCAATGTATATAGTTATAATTGCCAAGATTTATCTTCCATTACCGGTACTGTGATAGGAAAACAAAGCCATTCACAAAAAAACAAAAATTATAAAATAGATCTCGTGCCGGTTCTTCAGCAGGTATATCAAGGTTATCACTTGTGCTGGGCGGTGGCTAAAAAATTAATGAGAAAATATATTATATATTAGAGAGAGAGAGAGAGAGAGAGAGAGAGAGTTTTAGCCTACTTTCCCACTCTGTACGTTTAGGACAATATCTTTGCAATATTGAGAAGTAGCCTAGGCCTAGCCGATTTAAAAAATCAATAAATAAAAATCCTGGCCTAAGCTTCATAAAATGACTACTGAAATAGTTTGATATAGGGCTACTTACACATGTCTGAATGGGTTCAGCTTTGGGGTTATCTGAGGTTGCTTCTGGCACCTCATTCCCAATAACAGCCACTTTTTCTTGGCATTCATCTGAGTCATCTATGGAGGTGCGGGTGCGAAAGAATTTCCTTATGTCACCCTGTCCCTGAGGATTTTTAGATGACCTTTTCATCACTTGAGTGGCTGCTGGCTGATATCCGCAAATGTATTATTGTAGAATAGCCTATAAAAGGGAAATGACATTCAGTTCTGACAGTCGAGTGTCGACTGAACCAACTACGTACTGCTGACTCTTTGTATAAAGTATAGGCTAGATCTCATATCTGTAAAAACAAAAATGAACAAGTAAAGTGAAGCGGCTAGCAATATACCGGAACGTAGTATCGTCTATACAGCCACTGAAACCAATACATTCAAATAAAATCGAAAACAACACAGGATTTAGCCACAGTTCACAGACACTTCTCAATGTAAACAAACATTCCGACTTTCGAACTTCCGATACTTTGAACATTCGAATTTGTGAAAAATTGCATAGATTAGATATTTTAGACTGCATAATCCAATTTTAAAGCTCCGTGATTAATATATACCATATTATATATTGTAAATATATAATAAGTCTGATAAATGTAATACAATCTTGCATTCTTTGTACAATAAATATATTTCAAAGAAAACCAAGCTTGGAAAAAGTATATGGGAAACTAATATATTATAACTATTATGATCTGAGTCATAGGTTTACGTAATTTGTGAATAACTAATCACATTATATAGCTATAAATAATATTGTATTAAACTAATATGGATGCACGAATAAAAGTGGATTGGCGGTAGGGGGTTGGGGGAAAGCTAGGTGGGTCAATGCCGAGCTGCAAGCATACTATGTAGGTGGTGATTTTTTATTATTATTTTGAAGGGCCGCAGTTTTGGGGGGGCTGAGTCCTTGATTTGGGAGGGGCTAAGCCCCCCCTAGCCCCCCCATGGTGACGCCACTGACCATCCATATTGAATACATGCTAGGGCTGTCTCATACAGGATTGGTGTATTGGTATTAGCGGGGGTATTTTTACGACATGTCGGCGGGTCATCTGGTAGATCAGGAAAGTCTGCTTTTTTTAGGAAATTCAAATCCTTAAACTGTTCCCTGCCCCAGCCGGGATTCGATCCTGGGTCCATTAGGACCGCAGGCCGCCTCTCTACCGATTCAGCCACGCCTCCCCCTAAATTAACAGTAAAGGGACGAAAATCTGGGCCAAGTTAAGGTGAAAGAAGTATATCAATGCCCAGTCGCCTTAATCTCGTAAGGGGTGGCCACAAACAAATCGCCTCCATGTCGCCCTGTCCCCCGCCATTTCACTGCCCTGCACCCAGCTCACCCCCCCCCCTCTCATTATACTTTACCACTCCATCCCTCCATCTCATCCTTGGCCTCCCCCTCCCTCTCCACCCCCCCCCACCTCACTCACATACACTCTCCTCGTCAGTCTTTCAATCTCCATCCTCTCCATATCTGATGCATGTAATTAGATCATTTAAATTTCGAAGTATTTTGCATTAATAAAAGACAAGAGGATATTGACATATAACATGTGGAATAAATCGCTAAGGAAGAGGTGTTACAGAATCTCAGAAATAATGATCTTAGTTACGAAAGGGAAAAATATTGTAGCCTGTCTTAGTGCTGAAAGGGTTGGATATTTGGTTTTATATTCTCTCTCTCTCTCTCTCTCTCTCTCTCTCTGAATATGAATCGTAAGACCTTTTTTGGCACTACTTGTCCTTAACCCTCACGTTGCACCACACCACGCCATCCAACAGATAAAACAATAAGCCTTTCACAAAACATGCTATCAGATTTTCTCCCTACAGTGATAAGGAAGGGATTTGTGTGTGTGTGTGTGTGTGTGTGTGTGTGTGTGTGTGTGTGTGTGTGTGTGTGTGTGTGTCCGTTTTCCGAGCCCCAGCAGTCTTCCACATGCCACCACTTCGGCGCTAACACCCACCGTCCATACTGAATACATGCTAGGGTTGTCTCATGCAGGACTGGTGTATTGATATTAGCGGGGGTATATTTACGTGTCAACAGGTCTTTAGTACATCAGTAAAATCTACTTTAAGGAAATTCAAATCCTTTAGACTGTTTCCCGTTCCACCTGGAGAGAGAGAGAGAGAGAGAGAGAGAGAGAGAGAGAGAGAGAGAGAGAGAGAGAGAGAGAGAGAGAGAGAGAGATTACTAACTACCCATTTTTCCCAGGATGATGGTCAGAACGCCACACAACGAGTCATCATTCACCCGGGAGTGGCTGGAGGTCATACTAGGTCAATACGAGTCCAGAAGAGGTCACAGGAGCAGCGTAGAGGTCACATCTTTCCAGGTCGCCCCAGGTCAGTTAAAAATTTCGTCATTCAGCAATAAAAAAATTCCTTACTTTTTATGTTGTTATGATACGGGTTGGTTCGTAAATGGCGCTCCACGGGAAACTCAACTCCCGTTATGCGTTGCGAGGTTGGCTCAGTCTGCTGGTGTGGGCGTGGGTGTGGCAGTGGGAGTAGGAAATGACTAACACTACCTGACCCGCCCCCACAACACACAACTGATCAACCAGTGGAGTGGAAGAGAAGCGTTATATATGAACCACCCTGTACAGTCTCGTCATAGAGTACGATATTGAATAGATTCTTTCGGAGACAACAAAAAAGTAAATAAATAAATAGATAAAATGATGTCATGATACTATCTATCTATCTATATACCTAGGCTGCTTCCCCCAAGGAAAGGGAGGTAGCCGAGACAGGACGACTCACTCTCCATTTAATCATCCATTCAAACACATTTATTCGCATCTTAGCCCCAAAGGGGAGAACGGACAGATCCTCACTACTAAAGGGATCAAAAAATCTCTTTCAGGAGCAAATCCGAATGACCACTTCAGCTCTCAAGTGGCGAAGGTGAAGCTTGAAGCACTGGTGACTTCACAAGAGAAGAAAAAGGATAACTTAAATGTGAAGGATAAGACAGGAAAAGGAAACGATGTTAATAAAGAGGGAACAAAAAATACAGACATTACTAGGATATCTAAGACTTATAACCTGGTGGCCAAGTTCCTGGTGAGCGATCCATGGGACCAGGAGTGGATCAAGTACCACAAGAGTCACCAGAGGGAGTTCCAGATCTACTCCAGTGTCATTCCAGAGCTGAACCGCTTCCAGGCCAAAGCCGCAGGAGACGAATACCACATCCAGTTGCCAGAATTCATCTACGGCTTGTGCGAAGGTGATGAATATGTGTTGGTCATGGAAGATCTCAGGGCGCGGGGCTACCGGACGCTGGATTATAAGGACACACTGGATCTGGAGCGGGTGCTGATGGCTGTGGATGGTCTGGCGAGGGTCCACGCCGTCTCACACGCTTATGACAGGGCTCACAACTTCCTGGAGCGGTACCCGGACTTCTGCACCAACCCAAGGATGGTGACTCACTACACGTCGGAGATGTCGGTGGTATATGATTGGCTTATCCAGGCACTGCGTCACGAAACTGGAGAGTCCTTGACTGTGCATCACAAGAATGGAGAGTCTTCAGCGGTGTATACCAAGAATGAAGAGTTTCCGGCCCTGCATGACAAGAATGTAGAGTCTCCGGCATTATATAAAAAAAATGAAAACTTCTCAGCACTCTTGGAAACAATGGTGGCCAACAGAGACGCGGTGTTACGCAAGTTCAAAGCCCTTTATCACAACGACCCTGAACAATGGGTTGAATGTTTATCGCATGGGGACGTCTGGGTCCCAAACCTGATGTACAGAGATGCAGATGCCCCGACGACAGGAAAGATGGAGAATGATGCAAGGGAAGGAGACCCACGCCAGTCTTCCACATTTTCAAAATCAAACCACACAAAAGAACCAGTAGACCTAATTATCATCGACTGGGCTGATCTTGCCTGGAGGAACCCCATCTTTGACCTCCAGGAACTCATCTTCACCTCCACTTCTAGAGACTTCAGAAAAGCTCACTTGGAGGAGGTTCAGAGTAGATACTTTTCGACCTTTGCAACAGCAGTAGAAGAAATGGGCGCAGGATTGGGAGACTTTAGCTTCCAGGATTTTCTAAAGGAGTGGAGAAGGACTTCTTTGGTTGGGATAATGATGGGGTTCATGCACGCACTGGTGACTCTCAGGGATCGGGAAGAGACGGAGCAGAATAAAGGGGAGGAATCAAAACCATCAGCCACTGCAAAGGAAAGGGAATCAGCACTATCACATGAAAGGGAAGGGGGGTCACTGCTATCGCACGACAAGGAAGAGAAATCAAAACCACACCATCAAACCCACGCCCAGGAAAGCATTTCAGGAGCCACCAACACCTCCTCGCAGCTTCCGAATGAGACTGCCGGTCAGGAAACTGTTTTTAGATCCACTGAACCCTCCTGTCAGATCCCCAAAAAGGTTTCTGGTCAAGAAAGAGTTTATAGATCCACCGAAGCCTCCTGCCAAATTCAAAACAAAGCTGCCAAACAGGAAAAAGAGTCAGGAGCCACTGAAACTTCCTGTGAGATCCCAAAAGAAGCTACCAGTCAGAAAACAGCTTCAAAATCCAGCGAAACCTCCTGCCAGGACAAAAACAAAGCAGCTGATCAAGATTCGAATCAGGAAAGAGTTTTAGGAGCCATCGAAGTCCCCTCCCATATCCATAACAAAGCCTCTGGTTCTGGTACTAGTTCCAGATCCACACGGGAACACAGTCAGCCCAGCTTTCTAGCCAGACTGACAGCAGGAGTGGCTAGGGTGACAATACCTCTCCTCCACCAGCCAGTCTTCCAATTCGTAGTGAGGGCGACATGGAGGAGAGAGCTAAACCCCTTGATCCAGGAACTTATGTCTGGCCGCAACAATCTGCTCAGCACCCGAGTTTATGACTTGCTGATTGAGGCACAGGAAAATGGCGTGTTCCAAATATGAATACATTTGAAGTAATTTTTATAGAATATTGTTACGAAATTTCATAAAAGTTGTATTAGATCTGTGTTCATATTCCCGTAAGGGCACTAGGCATTGACAAGTACGGTACGTGTTAATGGATGTAAAGCCAAACTGACACGATGAGAAGAGTAAAAATTATTGAGAAGAAATATTGACACCTGAGGGGATGCAACAGGCAATCGTGTGGTACATTTATGGTGGATATATACTGCATAAAACACATGTAAATAAAATGTTAATTCCTTTGTGTTTTGTTTTACTAATCTCTGTTCCCAAGACATAACACACACACACACACACACACACCAGCATTCTCACATCAGACAATTCAAGGACCATACTGTTGTTTACCGCGATAATAATTTCCATTTATTACAAGCAGCGTACAGGACCAACCTCTATTCCCATCCCTAATTAAAAGGAAGCTGTAGACGAATAATTTTGAGGCGAACGAGGAGCTGTAGGTAAAAAATTCAAATCTGTTCACTGTGTCTTTGTGAGCTATCTCTCGTGCCTTCTGTCTTTCTAATATCAGACTTGTTGGTGGTGATTCAAAGCTCATCTTGATTGTAGGAGTAACAGTATGAATGAGTTTCTTCCCCGTGGACTCCGACAAGGCTTCTGACAACACTTGAACACTGAAAACAGGCCCTCGTTAACTACAGCCAGGGGTAGGGGGAACAGAGTGAACGAAAGGGGCAGTGATGTAATGAACGAAGAGGTAGGGGTGCGGTGAACGAAAGGGGTAGGAGGATAGAGTGAACGAAAGGGGTAGGGGTATAGAGTGAACAAAAGGGTCAGGGGTGCAGTGAACGAAAGGGGCAGGGGTGCAGTGAACGAAAGGGGTAGGGGTGCAGTGAACGAAAGAGGTAGGGGTATAGAGTAAACGAAAGGGGAAGGGGTGCAGTGAACGAAAGGGGTAGGGGTGCAGTGAACGAAAGGGGTAGGGGTATGGAGTGAACGAAAGGGGTAGGGGTATGGAGTGAACGAAAGGGGTAGGGGGTATGGAGTGTGCAAAGGGGTAGGGGTATAGAGTGAACGAAAGAGGTTGGGGTGCAGTGAACGAAAGGGGAAGGGGTGCAGTGAACGAAAGGGGTAGGGTTATAGAGTGAACGAAAGGGGTAGGGGTATGGAGTGAGCAAAGGGGTAGGGGTGCAGTGAACGAAAGGGGTAGAGGTATAAAGTGAACGAAAGGGGCAGGGGTATAGAGTGAACGGAGACAAAACAATGAAACACTTTAAGAAAAATTAGAAATATATTTTTGTATCATTATGTTTTTCATATTACGTTTGGTGTCAAGATTTATTATTCTGTACTACACAACTGTACACTCATACCCCACTTAGAAATGCGAGTTAAAAAAAATCTTCCAAATCATTCAAATCAAACCACACATCAGAACTGACACGAGAAATGAAAATATACAGAAAAATGACATATACAGCTACATAGTTAATAATAGAGCTATAGGACATCAGTAAAGGGGGAATCGGAAAGAAAGTATCAGGAAAAAAAGTAAGTCAAAAAGTAACAACTTTTCCTGGGTTAGGTCAGGTTAGATTAGGTCAGGTTAGGTTAGGTTAGGTTAGATAAGGTTAGGTTAGATTAGGTTAGGTTAGGTTAGATTAGCTCTTTCCCTTACGTTTTTTAGTTACTTTTTTTCCTGATACTTTCTTTCCGGGAATCCAGTAAAGGTATATACGAATTTAGACATTAATCATTTGCGTTTCAGAAAATAACTCCAGTAATTTTTTAGGTGTGTCAAAATTGAATAAAAGAGAGAGAGAGAGAGAAAGACGCCACACCATAACATCATCAATATGCGAGGGTTTCAAGGCTTGCAGAAGAGTAGCTATCCTCCGTCCTCCTCTGCCTCCCCCACCCCCGAACCGCTGTCGCCGTGACCGTGGAGCGAATCCCTCCGTGGCGACACTCCATCGATGTGGTTGGCTTGGACGGCAGCTGGTAGGAGAACGCGAGGCTGAACTCTCCTGGGCCGAGTTTGTTGCCTGTATCTGGAAAAGGAAAAAATTGGGGAAAAATGTTAATGATGATAATGATGATGATAATAATAATAATAATAATGATAAAAATAATGGTACTACTACTAATAATAATCATACTACTACTACTAATCATCATCATCATCATCATCATCATCATCAGCAGCAGCAGCATTATCGAAGGCCTCTCCCGTCTTTCTCCACTCTGACCTCCTGCCTGTTAGCTTGTTCCATCCAGTCCTAGCATCTTTCTCAATCTCGTCCCCCCATCTTGTCCCCTGTCTGCCTCTTCCTCGTGACTAGCATTGTTCCAGTATTAATCTCTTGCTAAAAATTAGTAGTGAAGATGGAGAAAGCAATTTTAGGTCAAGTGAGAGGAAAATTGGTGTAGTCTCTCTCTCTCTCTCTCTCTCTCTCTCTCTCTCTCTCTCTCTCTCTCTCTCTCTCACACACACACACACACACAAATTGCCCAACCTCTCTTCTTTCTTCACATTTTCTCTCTCTCCAGACCCCTTTTCCTCTCCCCTCTCTCACCCCACACCTCCCAGAGTCATCTCCCTTCGTAGCTCACAACCTTTTCCTGCCCATTTCCCTCCTCTTTCCGTCATCCACTTCTCTCCAGGTCTCCTTCCTTCCTCCACCACCTTCTTTTTCTCCACACCACCTCTTTCCCTCTGCCCCCCCCCCTTCCTTCTCTCCCTTCCTCCCTTCAGGCTCCCTTCTTCCGTCACTTCGCTCTCCTCTCCCTCCCTTTCTATCTAATCACAGTGTCTTTCCCGTTTCCTCCTCCATTGTCCCAGTTTCTCTCCTTCACTCTATATCCCCTCTTCCCTTCGTCACTCCATCCTCCAGTCTTTCTTAACCCTTGTTGCTGTCTGTTCGTTGGCAAGAGCCCATTTTCTTTTTTTAACTGGTAACCCCGTTTGATATTACCTTTGTTATTGGCAGACCACCATTTTGTGTCCGTTGATTACTACCAGATATTCCACGGGCTGTGTTTAATAGGAGGGTTATATAAGACGAGTCGCTGGTGCCAAATCTCATATTGCAAGTGAGGCTCAGGACGGGAGGTGCCCTGAAATAAGCAGACTAAAACTTATAGAGATATTAACTCTAGCTTTGGCAGGTATTGGCGTCGAAGCTATAGAGGTGAAACGCTGGTACGGGCAAAATGAAAAAGCAGCAAGATTTAAACGAGACGGCCAGCGTTAAGGCCTTCCTGAGACATCATTATAAGATCACTCGCAGTTCCACAGACAAAGTTTTACAGGATAGCCTGTACGCCCTTTACAAGCGTTACTCCCGTGGCCAAGGCAGCACCCTGGCGTCCAAACTAAAGATTGAGCGGATCCTCTGTACAATGGGCGTGAGGACTGAAGCAGGGGATGGTCAGGAGGGCACTTATGTCGGCTTGAAACGTTGCCCACCCCCGGTTGTGTACCTATATCGCGTGCCCCTCCCCGTAAATGAGCTAAAGCTGTCTTCCTCTGCTTCGCCTGTCGAGGAAGACGAAGAAGAAGAGGAGTTATCTTTACCTGATGCATCCCTGTCGGAGCCGGAGCTCTCCCCAGGTTCCTCGCCGCAGTGGGAAGTTGAGATGTTCTTCCCTGCATCACATCTGCACGACGTGGACCCATCTCCTACCGACTCCTACGAGAGCGATTATGACACGTCTACCCCTCCCTCACCCGTCGTGTGGCCCTATGACCCCCCCACCTCTGACTCCTCCTGGGACGAAGAAGATGATGACTCTTCCTCGGGAGAGTCCATTTTGGAGTTAGATATTGATACCTCTGGATCACCCCCGTGGGGATTTGATTTATCTGCCTTTACCGATATGGTACAGCACTCTCCCCCCAGCTCACCCCAGAGGGAATCTGAGCACTCTCCCCCCAGCTCACCTCAGGTGGATTCTGAGTTCTCTTCCCTAAGCTCTCTCCATGGGGAATCTGAGCTCGCTTTCTGCAGCTCACCCCACGAGGAATGCGAGCTCACTCCCCCTGGCTCACCCTAGGAGGAGTTGGAGATCTCAGTCTTTGCTTCACCCCAGTCAGAGGAAGAGGTCTCACCCCCAAACTCACCAAAGTGACCACAACTAAAGACTCTTCTGTCTCTAATCTCTTTCACGACATACGAATACCATCGTGCAGGCCTTTCTTTGCCACACTATTCACTGTTTCTCTACCACACCCACCCTCCCCCGTGGCAGCCACCTTGTCGTGGTGGGGGAGCTTACGTGCCCCAGTGGTCCTGGCAGGGTCTGCCATGCTGGACACCTCGCTGCGGAGGGCACAACCAAGAGCTGCCGCCCCCCTGGGGAGAGGAGGAAAGAATACCTCCCCATTGTCCCTGCTTGTCGTAAGGGGCGACTACAAGGGGCTTTTTTCTCTCCCATCTTTCTCTTCTCACTATCCTTTTCTTCTCTCCTGTCCTGTCACTCTTCTTGACATTTTCGTGTTTCTTCCAACCGTTATTTCCCCTCTGCTCCCATCAGGTTAGACACAGGGTTCCATGACCTGAGTAGTTTAAGGACCTACCATTGATGTTGACCTCTTCTCCCCTATACCACTCCCACGCCAAGACCACCTCAACGCCCGCCTCAGTCCCATGTACCCATAGAGTGCTGGTTCTGTAATAGTCCTTCCTTCCTTCTACCACACTGACCACATCGTTTTCCCTACCACACCTGTCACATCCTTTTCCCTGCCACACCTACTACATCATTTTCTCTACCACAATCACCACATCGTTTTCCCATCCACATCGCCACATCTTTTTCTCTACCACAGTCGCCACACACCACCATCTGTCTTCTCTACCTCGCTGACGAAAAACTCCAGTTCTCTTACTTCTCTACCACACCCACCACACACCACCATCTTTGATTTTTCTACCACACTGGATAAAAACCACATATCTCTCTTTTCTCTGGAGTATAGGAGTTAACGAGACTGGCAGCTGACAGAGATCGAGCTGCCTGGATGACTTTTGTGTGTGGAAGTTTATGATCACAGTTTGATACCTTTCCAGAGAGCAGATGTTATTATTATTATTATTATTATCATTATTATTATTATTATTATTATTATTATCATCATCATCATCATCATTATCATTATATGAGAGAGAGGGTGTAAGTTGGGGGGAGGCAGCGAAATGACAGGGGTCAGGGTAACATGGAGGCGAATTGTTTGTGGCCATCCCTCACGTGATTAAGGCGTCTGGCAATAGATAGATATATAAAAAGGAGAATAGGATGCGTGCAAGGCAAAAGTTACCTATAGATACACCACTAACAAACTTTACTGGTTGATTTATGTTGTTGTTAACCCCGAGGTGGCTGGCTGAGCAGACCTATCAACCACAGACAAGTAACCATGCCTGCAGTGTCGTTTCCTGCAGTGATACAATGCTTCCCGTTATTTGGTTACGCGTTGTAAATGGTTTCCTGGATTACCGGAAACCATTAGTCTTGTCACTCCCTGTAGAGCAAGCGGAAGTGAAAAGAAGGGTAAGAGAAAGTGACAGGAAAGATAGGAGAATAAGAAGAGAGGAAAGCACACACACACATACACACACACAATAAATAAATAAATAAATAAATGTAAAAGGTGGAGGAGGAAGTAGGCAGCACTACATCGAGTGAGTGGATGCTGGTCGCCACTACCTACCCTGTACCAGCGGTGTTAGCAGTAATCTGTAGTCACTCGATCTACTAAACTACGCTGATGTTAATAAGCAGTGGAAGGCTATTACTATCTCGTCTGCATATCAGCTGATAAAAGGGCGTGTTTTAGATCACAGCAGATAACAATGGCGATGATGATGGTATCTTGTTGCTTGAGGAGGCTTCCTTGCACCTTTTCCTTAGCGATTTATTTTTAAATGTGGCTTTTAAATACCTTTGTACGCTACTCATGCAAAGCGTGGACATATTAGGACTCGTATGTCAAGGAAGAGGACAGTAAGGCGTCTCAAGCACTATAAAACGCTTGGCGAAAGGTGTTAGGGAGCTTACTGACCAAACAAAAATGTGAGCCAAGTTAAACTGAAAAGATTACAGATTATTGTGAAGCTGCTGGAAATACTGTAATGATTTAAGTTTGATAAAAGTAGGATATATACGCGTCTCACCCATAATAGCACGGGGAAATGGAGGGAAAACTAGTGAAAACTGCATTAAAGAGGGAGAAATGGGAACTTTTAGGCGAACTGTTCACTTTTTACTTTAACTTGGTCTAAAACTGCCATCTCTCCGTCTTGAATGCTGGATTCAAAGAGGAGATTAACGTTAGAATACGGTGCAAGTCATGAGAAAGTGCTATGTAAAGGATGTAGAGCCATACATATTATTGTCTTTCCGTCACTAAACTACGTGAAATAAGCTGCAAAAGGACGAAAATTTGGGCCAAGTAAAAATAAAAACAGTATATAACACGGCATGATAGAAAGACACTCGACCAAGGACATAACGCAATATAATGATAAACTCAGTACTGCAGGATAAGGAGGGTATTTTAAGCCACTAGAGATTTCGTATCACCTCTTCCTTGGTGATTTATTCTGCACATTAAAGCTCAGTCAGTCAGCTCAGTATTCCTTGGTGTGTCACTGATATAATCATGCAGATATATACAAAAATATAATTAAATAAGAGAATTTTAAATTATTTTCAAACTAATCCCACAACAGCTGCCACTCCTCATACTAGTTCTGTAAGCGACCTTTGAAGCAACAAGTGTGTACGATGATTAATGACGATATACGGTACAGTAGTAATTGTTTGATATAAGTGTGTATGTTAGAGTTTTATTTAGCGACAGGTATAATATTATTTTGATTTTTTATTGCCTGATATGACTAAATGTAATACATATATATCCCAGAATGAATAATACGATAGTGAAGTGCAACAATTATGTCAACAGAGGTCAGTGTTATTGAGGACCCTCTTGGCCAACAAAAACACACCCAGTTCAGGAATATTCTTTGTTCTTGTGTTCATGAAGGGGAAAAATGATTTATCACAACGAAGTGGAGTCATAGGTAAGTAAACTTGTGGGTTAATGCCTTAATTTATTGATACGTGGCACCCATACATGTTTTCCTGGTACTGTAATAGCGATGTCCCAATGCTGTTTTTTCCAACTTCCTTAAAGTTTCGTGAAGGTTAATTTATCATCTCGTGGATACTGCTGCATTTCTCTTCAGTAAGCACTTTTGGTATTGCAGTATAACCCTATTACCATCTAGTTCACAGTTAACGAGTTTACTGTTGTGGGGAAAGGAGACTTTGTAATATCCCTTCCTCTTGGTTAGATCTTTCGGTATTATTTTACAAGTGGACAATATGCAGTTTTGGAATTTTAGCACCATTATCGTATAGTATAGGCCCTATGGATCACAAATAACCCCCATTACCCCATTCAGAAATTGATTATTACCCTCCTAAGATAGGTTAGGTATGTTGGGTTTGGTTTGGTTAGTTTTATTGTGTTCGGTGAGGGGCATTTCCGACAAAAATGAAGGTCAGAAACATTCGAATCGCATCAAAAACTGCCAGAAAAATATATTGCACTACCTGGGGGGTGTATTGTCCACTTGTAAAAATTTACCGATCTTTCTTTGACGCCACTATGCTGTTATGAGTAGGATAATATTATTTCTTTAGTTTTGCAATAATGTGTTTGTATTTCACTGAGGTGAGAAGCAGTACAGACTCTGAAAAACATCCACTTCTGTTTTAAAAAATCCTCTTACTTGTTCTGTGCTTGTGAAGGTAATTAAATTATTAAGTTTAGCTGTGGAAATTTATATATGAAAAATAATGAAAAGTAAGCTAAAGAAGACCTAACCTAACATTTAAAACCTCAAGTATATACTTGTTCTTATTTCAAAGTTAGACCTAAATGATAATAAATTCAAGGCCATAGACTGTGGCTTTCACTGTTAGGTTAGGTCCTGTTAGGTGTGATATGTTTACTATCTATATATAAGACTAATGTGCTAGGGAGGGATGCCTTCATGTAGTGGTACTGATATGACTGGGTAGTGGAGCTGACTGGTCATACAGACAACCCTTAGTCCCTTCCTTATTGCCTAAAAATAGGATGGTGGACTGCAGAATGATAATTTTAGCCTGCAGTTCACCAGGTTGCAACTACTATTATTACTCCTGCTGCTGCTGCTACTACTGCTACTGCTGCAACTACTACATAAGGCTACACAATTAAATTTAAAGACAAAACTGAGGAGAACCCCCATTTGCAGATGTTGACAATTTTTTTTTTTTGACAAGGATAAAGTTTCATCATATTTCAATGTCATTTTATGACTGAAATACTACTTACATAACTACAGTAGTGTGATGCCAAAGATTTGACCAGTGAATGTTGTTTAAACATTTAGATTAGATCCAGTTAGGCTTTGCTTGTAAAATTGATGAAGTCCGTGAATTAATAACTTCACTACCATACAGCATTACACTCTTAACACATGCCGATCTTTGTATGTGGCATGTGTTAGGAGTGTAATGTTATATGGTAGTGAGACCTGGACTGTAAAGGAAGAGGATATTCACAGGCTCAAATGTGCGGAAATGACAATGATTAGGTGGATGTGCAGTGTGTCCCTGAGTGCAAGGCCTGGGGGGGCTAGGTTTGCAACGGAAGAGTTGAGAGGTAGGATGGGACTTGAGTGTATTGGTGTTGTGATGAGGAGAGGTTGATTGAGGTGGTTTGGGCATGTAGAGAGGATGGAGGATTATAACTGGATGCAGAAAGTGAGAATTGTCCAAGTCAGGGGTAGGGTTGCAAGAGGTAGACCGAAGAAGACCTGGGATGAGGTCATTGAGCGTGACCTCAGGGATAAGGGACTGAATAGGGAGGCTGCCAGAGATCAAGCATTGTGGAGAGCCTCCATTAGATGACCAAGGGTGATGCATGCAAGCATGTTGGAGCCTTCAAAAACGAAACGAAACGAAAAAGTATGTATTTCAGGAACTTTGTAACCTATTGCAGTACTGTATATACTTTGATAATCAGGCAGCTACAGTTGAAGAAAAAGTTAGCATTTTTATGTAATTTGAATGATTGCTGACTTGCTGTTGTAGTTTTTCACCAAACTTTCTATTATACTTTTTGGTCGTTCAGATATCGTAAGGTACATTATTGTGTGGATTACATTTTGTATGTGAGTACAGTATTCTCATTCACTACATTTCATATTTTCTGTGACCATAACCACCACCATCATCATCATCGTCACCATCATCATCCAGACCTCTTTCCCCATGTAAAGATGCAGTGAAGTAGGGTCCAGAGACCAGCAAAACCGTGATAGAAGGAAAAACTACATTACATGAAAGTCTAACCAATTGAATGAGTCACTCTCTTTCACTGACATAGCACGGTAATACCTGTTATTCATTTGGTATTTACCCCTTTGATCCAGTAATGTCTCGTTGTTTACTAATGCTAGAACAGTCTTCACCATGACAGGGTTAACATGTCACAGCAGTGGTACATTACAGACCCAGTGCAGGTAAATACTCAACAGCAGACCCTTGTTTTACGATGAACTGGTATGCAATGAATAGCTTATATGCCGACTTAAAAGTCAGGACATTTTGGTCCAATATAAAGTCTCACTGGTTGATGTTTGATGGCAGTTTTCGCTTATACTGTCACTGGCATGCAAGCTTACAGTCAGTTGTACGTTTGAAGATAGCCTTTGAACTTATTCACTATCCAGTGTGTTATCATCAGAGATGGAACAGTAGTATGGTGTTAGAATTCAGGCAGCAAGTGAAGTGCATGAAAATTAAATAACTACCACCTTCTGTGAGGTGCAAACTAGTTTTTAGACATATTTTTGGTGGTAAGCAGGAATTGATGTGAAATAACTGCCAATTTAGGTGAGGTGGAAACTTGTTTTTTTTTTTTTTTTTTAATGCGTCTTTATTCTAAAACAAGGGAATGATGTATACAGTAACTATAGGGAGGGTGAAAAGTAGGGATGTGAAAATGAGGAGAAAAGGGCAAGAGGGGTCAAGAAGGATAGAGTGTAAGGGTTGTATTTTCAGTGGTACAGGAAAATTAGAACAGTACAGACTCGCAGATCTGAAACTTCGGTTTCCAAAAAACTCCCTTCAAATCTGAAACTTCAATGTCCCCCAAACTCCACTTTTCAAAATATTTTTCATGTGATAAAGGGTTGTTGGTATCACACAGCCAGAGCTTGTATGAAGGCTCTTCCCTCCCATTATTTTTTTAAATGTGCAAACAAGGTATTATAAATTACTAATACTGTACAAGGTACTTCACTGTATTTACTCTTGATGGTACTGTAGGCTAATAATTACATGCTTCCATCATTACTGATCTTTATTATTTCACATTCCAGAGTTAACCATTTTCTGCAAAGCCTTTTGACCCAAGCATTTAGGATTTAGGCAGTGTTGGCCATCATCCACTCACTTGATGTAGTGCTGTCTATTTCTTCCTTCATCTTTATCATTCTGTTTCTGTGTCTGCCCTCCTCTCTTCCTATTTCTCCCATCTTTCCTGTCACTTTTTATTACTCTTCTTTCCTTTTTTGGTAACTTTATATTGAATGAGGGGAGCGCGGTAGCTCAGTAGTAGGGTATCGGGCTCATAATCATGAGGTTGCGAGTTCGCGGCCCACCCGGTGGCTGCTGTGGTGGGAGGGGTAGCACTCTCCTGTAACCCTAGCTGGGCTATATGATCTGATGAGGTCTAGCTCTTGGATTAATCCCCTTAATATTTAATGACAGCTCTAGTGGTTTCTTGGAAGCCAGGAAACCATTTACAGCACTGGGTGTTAACCATATAACTATCTCATACGTTTTCCCCCTACGTATCAGCATATGGGTTGGTGGAGGGTTAGTGCCCCTCCCCATAAAACAGCTACTCATAGTCAAACAGCCACCCCATATGGGAGCCACTTTGAATACAACCCTAAAGTAATAGAACAGAAGGAAGGCAGTTGGGGGAGATGACAAGAGTAAGGGAGAGAAAATTGTAAAGGAGACTAATAAACAAGAAGGAAAATAGATCAGAAGGTTGAGGGAAAAGGAAGGAGAGGTGATGAAATTATTAAAGGAAGAATCTAAGTTAAGAAAAGTGAGGAAGGAAGAAAGGGGAAAGAGATAAATAATGATGAGATAATAATTGAGAGAAGAAATGTGGTTGGCAGTGAAGACTAGGAGGAGAGAGTGAGAGAGAGAGAGAGGGGGAGAAATTCAAGAATGTATATTAAGATAAGAATAAAATAAAGAAGAAAGAAAACAGTAGGAGAGAGGGAGACAGAAGGAGCAGTGCAAGGAGAGAGAGAGAGAGAGAGAGAGAGAGAGATGTTGATGATGATGATGGTGATGATAAAGAGGAGCTGAGATAACAGAAATGAAAATAAGGAAGGAAGAGATGGAGGGATGGGGAAGGAGGCAAGCTGTGTCACCCTCATGTAATTTAGTTTATTGATTCACCGCAGACAGCAGGTGTGACTGTGAATAGTGCTGGTGGTGTTAGTAGTGAGAGTAGTGGTGGTGGTGGTGGTGGTAGTAGCAGGTGGCAATAGTGTTAGTGGTGATGGTAGTGGTGGTACTGGTGATGGTAGCAGGTTGTAATAGTGTTAATGGTGATGGTATTTATGGTGGTAGTGATGATGGTAATGATTACAATAGCTGGTTTTAATGATATGTGTGGTGAGTGTACTTGTGGTGGTGGTGGCAGTGGTGAAGGTAGTGATGATAGTAGCTGATTATGGTGTTAGTGGCAATAGTACTTGTGGATGTATTGGATTGGTGGGTGTAATTTAATGACTGTGGAAGTGGTGATGGTAGTGGTGATGTAAGGGATGGCAGTGGTGTTGGTGGTGGTGAAAGTGGTGATAATACAATAGTTTAGCAAGGATAGTGGTGATGGTGGAGTGGTGTTTTTCTTTCTCCTTTTTTTTCTTAGTGATGGAAATGGTGATAGCAGTGATAGTGGTGATGGCTGTGGTTGTAGTAGTAGTAGTAGAAATGGTTGTGGTGGTAGCTGTGTTTGAAGTGGTGGTGATGGTAGTGGTTGGAGAAGTGGTGATGGTTGTGGTTTTAGAGGTGGTGAATGGTAGTGGTTGGAGAAATGGTGATGGAAATGGTTGTAGAGGTGATTAATGGTGATGGTGTGTGGTGGTATCTGTAGTTATGATGTATGGTAGTAGTAGTTTGATGGTACAGGTCTCTATGGTGAGGTGGAAGTGGTGGTGGTGGTGATAGTGGTAGTTATGGTGGTGTGGTGGTGGTATGATGGTGGTGGTGGTGGTGATTTTTGTGGTAGTTCTGGTGTGATTGTATTTTTTCATGCTGGTGTGGTGGTAATGGTGGTAGCAGTGGTAGTTATGGTGTGGCAGTTTCATGATACAGATTGTTGTGGTATGGTGATGATAGTTGTGGTATGGTGGTGGTGGGTGTTGTGGTAGTGGAGATGTCTGGTTGTCTAGTTGCATTTTGGTAGTGAAGGTATGGTAGTTACATTATGGTCTGGTAGTTGTGACAGTGGTAGGAGCTGTGATGATGGTATTAATTATGGTATGGAAATGGTGATGGTAGGTAGGCATAGTAGTTGCATTATGGTAGTGAAGGTATGGTAGCTAGTGGATATGGTGATGGTAGGTAGGCATAGTAGGTGTGTTCTGGTAGTGAAGGTATGGTAGCTAGTGGATATGGTGATGGTAGGTAGGCATAGTAGGTGTGTTCTGGTAGTGAAGGTATGGTAGCTAGTGGATATGGTGATGGTAGGTAGGCATAGTAGGTGTGTTATGGTAGTGAAGGTATGGTAGCTAGTGGATATGGTGATGGTAGGTAGGCATAGTAGGTGTGTTATGGTAGTGAAGGTATGGTAGCTAGTGGATATGGTGATGGTAGGTAGACATAGTAGGTGTGTTATGGTAGTGAAGGTATGGTAGCTAGTGGAAATGGTGATGGTAGGTAGGCATAGTAGGTGTGTTATGGTAGTGAAGGTATGGTAGCTAGTGGATATGGTGATGGTAGGTAGGCATAGTAGGTGTGTTATGGTAGTGAAGGTATGGTAGCTAGTGGATATGGTGATGGTAGGTAGGCATAGTAGGTGTGTTCTGGTAGTGAAGGTATGGTAGCTAGTGGTAATGGTGATGGTAGGTAGGCATAGTAGGTGTGTTATGGTAGTGAAGGTATGGTAGCTAGTGGATATGGTGATGGTAGGTAGGCATAGTAGGTGTGTTATGGTAGTGAAGGTATGGTGGCTAGTGGTAATGGCAGTGGTACAATTAGCATGCTGAGTCTGGCAGGTGTTGTGGTGTTCGTAATAGTGGTAACTGGGTCGACGTGGGAGGAGTGAGAGTGGGTGGGAGTCTACATTTTCACTATATTCCTCACCTTCTACATCCTCCCTACCTTTACTCTCTTTTATTTTCCTTCCCTATTTTCCTTCCTTTCCTCTTCCTTTTTCTGTATTTTCCTTCTTCATTCTCCTCCATTTTCTCTTCCTCTCTGTCCTTTCTTTTCCTCTTCCTCCCCACTTTTTCTCTCTTATATATTCCTTCCCCATTTTCCTCCCTTTCCTCTTCCTCCCTACTTTTTCTGTATTTTTTTTTCCTTCCCCATATTCCTTCCTTTCATCTTCCTCCCTACCTTTTCTATCCCCTGTTTTCCCCCTCCATTTTCCTCCCCTTTCTCTTCCTATCTGCCCTTTCTCATCTATTTTCCTTCACCATTTTCCTCCCTTTTCTCTTCCTCTCTGCTCTTTCTCTCTTCTGTTTTCCTTCACCATTTTCCTTCCTTTCCTCGTCCTCTGTACCATTCTACTCTTCTCTCTCTGTCTTCTGTTTTCTTTCCCATTCTTCTCCTCTTTCTCTTCCTTTCTTCCCTTTCCTTCTTCTGTTTATCTCCATTCTCTTTCATTTCCTCTCTGCTCTTGCCGTACATTCTCATCTGTTTATCTTCCCCATTCTCCTTCCCTATCTTTTTCCTTCTTATCCTTTCCCTGCATTTTCTTTCTTCCCTCTGTCTTGCCAGTTCTCCTCCTTTACCTTTTCCATCTTACTCTTTCCTTGCATGCACTTTCCCATTTCTCTTTATTTTCCTTATTCTCTTCCCTTTCCTCTTCATTCCTACTCTTTCCCAACCCTTCCCCTCTTCTATTCATTGTCCTCATTCTCTCCACCTTCCTCTTCCTCCACACCTTCCTCTTCCTCCACACCCTTTCCCTACAATTTCCTCTTTCTGTTTTGTTCTCCATTTTCCTCCCCCTCCTCCCCCTACCCACCCTTTCCGTACAGTTCCCCTCATCTGTTTATTTTCCCCCCAATCTTCTCTTCCTCTTCCTCCCAACATTTTTTCAATAAACCCTCTTCTCTGTGTTTCTTTGTCTGTCTATAACCAAATGCCTCGATCTGTGAGGGGGTGGTGACAAACAGATTATCTTCATATCACCCTATTCTCTGTTATCAGGCTGCCCTCCTTCCAACTCACAGCACCTTCATTCATATACCTCTCCACCTCATCCTTGGTTTCCTCCTCTATCTGACTCACATACACACTAGTCAGGTTCCTGTTTATATCCCTTCCTGCTACCTTTCTCTGTACCCTTCCCTCCCTGCCTCTCTCTCCTCTTCCTCTTTACCTTTGTCCACCTCATTTCTCTTCCATCCATTTTGTACTTCCTCCCCTCCTTACCTCCTAACTCTTCCTCCATCTTGTCTATCCTTCCTCTCCCTTTCCTCCTCATCCTTTCCCATTACCTTTATGTCCCTGCATCCCCTGCTCTTCTCTTCTTCTACTCCTACCTTTATCCACACTTCCCCTTTCCTACTTCCTTACTCCTGCCCTCTTCATACACCTCCCTCTCCCTGCCTGCCCCACCATACTTGTCTAGTCTGTCTGCCACTCCGGTACTGGAGAGGGAAGCCTTCATGTTTTGGCATTGATATAACTGGGCAGCTCCTCTGTCCAGTTACACCAACATCCCTCAATTCCCTCTCTGTCCCCTGAAAGGAGGATAGTGCATAGTATGGAGGACAGCTTCAGCCTGCAGTCCACTGGGTATACATTTCAGATGAACCTGGAACCACAACATCATCGTAAACAACAATGTCTGCCTCTCCAATCGTACCTTCCTATAAGTTCCTCTCCTCACAGCTTTGCACTTCTTCCCCTCTCCGTCACTTCCACATTCCTTCTTTGTCTTTGATCTCTCCATAATACCTCCCTAAATCTTACCCTTCTCCACCATATCCACCACACCTCACCATCCCCACTTCCCTCATCCCTCTTACCACTTCTTTACCACTCCATCACAGCAACCTAAAACATCTCCACTTACATATTTTCTGATTCTCTCCCTCATTTCCTTTAGCTCTTTTCACTCCTTCATAACGAAGCTGAAATCTGTTTATCTTTTTTTTTTTTTTTTCCCCTTAATGTGTCGTCTCTGAGCATAGACTTGGCAGCATATTCCTTAAGGCCCAGCAGTCCTCTTATGTACCACACACCATCATCTGTGATCACTTGGGTGCTGATATCAACAAAGGTGGGGGCAGGCACCACGAGGCACTTAGCCATATTGCTTATTTCTGTACCTTAGGCCATTGATCCTGTGGTGTGTTATTTACTCTGTATTCTGGGATACAAGGCCACTGCTTCATCTAGGTTACCACAGTCTCCTCCCCTAGTTGTTATGCTAAGTATTTATTTCACCCACCAACCCACAAATGGTGGATGGACACCTGAGTCAACTGACAGCAGCTGCCCACACCAGTATTCGAACCCTGGTGCTAGCAGGCTGACAGCTTTGCAGTTAGTGATGCTAACCACTAAGCCACCGTGGCAGTTGCTAATATCTACAGTCCATAATAAATACGTGTTAGGGCTGTTGCATTAAAGACGTGTTTGTTGATATTAGTTGGGGTGTTTTTATAGCATGTCGGTAGGTCTTGTGGGGGATGAGTAAAGTCTGTGTTAACGAAATTCAAACAAGCAGACTGTTCCATGGCCCAGGTTGGGATCAAACTTTTGTCTTTTTTAGCAGCAGGCAATCTCTCTAACTACTCCCTCCCTCTTTACCTGATATCTTCACTCTCTTCCTTCACTCTGACATTTTCCTTTAACTCCATTGAACACTCCCTTCCTTCTTCACATATCCTCCATACCTCACCAGCCACTATTCCCAACTCTCTTTGGCATCTCTTGAACCCCCTTTTCTCCACCCCTTCAGCTGTACCCTTTCCTTACCCCATGAACCTCTATCTGTTACCACCCTAATGATCCCACCTTCCTATCCCCTCATGATCCCTGTTACCCCCCTAATGATCCCACCTCCCTATCCCCTCATGATCCCCCTCCTATCCCCTAACAACCCCCCTCCCTACCCCCTAACCAACCTCCCTCTCTTACCCCCTCATGAAACCCCCTGCATCACCTCCCACCCATCTCACAGCTGTGCCTCACCTCACCTCACCTCTCCTCTTGGTGTTCATTTAGCCACAGCTGGGGAATGCTTTAGCCAGTCCTCTTTGGAACTTGTTTACAGACAGTTCTCATTATAAGTAAGGAGTACATTCATAAATATCACAATTTTTTTCCCCTATATTGGAAACAGAAAAGCTTGTTATATGCCAAAGATGTGTTCCAAGATTTTTTTTTTTTTTTTTTTTTTTTTTTTTTTAAATACAGTTGATACTCCAGAATAGGGGAAGTGGCTGATTTTCTTTACAGGTAGTGATGGAATTTTAATGTTTTTTCTGTAATATAGTGTAGACCTGAAAGTGAAAAGAATGTAAAGAAACTGGCATATAATAAGGAGTCAGTATGGTAAATTGGTGGCAATGCAAATCAGCTGTATGTGTAACAGGGGAACCCTAACCCCTTGGAGCAAAAAGCATTAGTGTATTTCATTCTTGCTGCCTCCAGACTTTTTTTTTTTTTTTTTTTTTCTCCAGATTATGAAAGATTTTCAAGGTGTAGTGGTTAGATATAGCGTTACTTAACCCTTCACTTCCGATCTCCCCTAAGCTGGATGAAATAATCAGGAGGTAACAAGAATGATGCTGCCCATATCATCAGGCTGGAAGGGTTTCTCTGATTTACTTTGGACCTCCTAGCAGAAAAGAAAATCTTTAAAAGTTGATGTAATGGCATATGATATTGGCAATACAATGTGTTATATTGAATTATTGGTGCCAAATATAATTCTGTAGACTTACATTTATTTTCGTTCAAATGGAAGGACTGAAAAGTTAAGCGTGTGCAACAGAATCTTCTCTTGCATTGAAAACAAATCTGATTCATGAATATTTCAGGACAAATTTTGCTGCCCTGAAAATTTCAGGGGATGAAATATACAGAGGTGGAGTGTACCATTTTTGTTAATAATGTACAGATGTGAATTTGAATATTGATCTACTCCATAGTGAGTGCTGGAGAGGGATACCTTCATGTTATAGTGCCATTAATAACCAGTTGCTCCACTGATTGAATATACGAATGTTTCGCAGTTCCCTCCTTATCATCTGAATGGAGGATAGTGGACTATAGAAGATGGGAATAACAATACCATAACAATAGGTAATGAGACAATAACTTTTGAAGCCCAGTGATGCAATCTTAGTAACCCAACAACTTTCCAGAATGCCATATAAGAGTTTCATAACATTCAAGTAAAGAGTGAAACGACATTACTGTACGCAAGTGTAGCAGGTGCCAATTAATTCTTCCAGTGGAGAACTGGTGCCTTGTTGTCGTGAGTTGAAGAGGCTTGCCAGCACCTCAGTTATTTATTTCCCATGTTGCACATTAATATTCTTTGTATGTTATTGGCAAATTTTAAATATGGCTATAGTTTAATAATACTGAAGTGAATTTGAATGTGCTTTTAGCAGAAGTAGAAATTACTCTATTATGCTGAAAGCAGAAAAAGTTAGTACTGATGTGCCGCTGCTTCCGTTGTGTCCCTAGGTTTATCTGAACATGAATCCTGTGGACAGCAGGCAGAAATTGCCATTCTCCTGCAGTCCACTATCCTCCCTTAGGGTGAGAAGGAGAGAGTTGAGGGATGCCTGTATACCCTGGCAACAGAACCGCCTGGTTAAATGAGTGTCACCACATGAAGGTATCTCTTTCAAGTGCCTGTATTATTGGTAACTTTTAGATATGGATGAATTTTTCATAAATAAATAAGTGAATACAGTATAATATTTCCTAAGGAGAAGCAAATGTTGTTACAGTAAACTCTCAGTTATCTGTTGTAATACAGTCACGCCCTACACCGAACAGCATGAAACTCTAATGCTTGATATTGCATAGTACTCCCCATCAGCTCAACATTCAGCGTTGAGTCAGATATTGTGTTACTGTACGTCTCGACCCTCTACCCTAAACTCATTCCCGTAAGTAAAAGATGAAACCAAGGTATAAAAACACAATAAAATGATAATACAGTACAGTAATACAGTGCCGGTTGGATACTACTTTTGAGTCAGCTGATACGTCTCAATGCCGGATATTGCATAGAACTGCTGGTTACGTCCCACTTTGGCGCCAAGTGTTGCATAATGTCACCAGATATTGCTTTAATAGAGCCGAGCCAGCAGCGCCGGATATTGTGTTGGGCTGGATGTTGCGACGATGGATAATTGAGAATTTACTGTATATCATAAGCAAAATTGAATATCTGTACTAATATGCGGTACAGTATGCAGAAATAAAGCGATAAGGAAGAGGTGTAATGTTAGTTTTGAAGCCCACAAGAGTACTTTATACAACCCTTGGACTTAGGGATAATGAGAATGTATGGAAAGACAGATGCTGCACATGGAAGAGTACCATACTTTGACATCTGTTAACTATTGATTTTTACGACAATCTTGGGCTAAGGTGTTGACCCTCTTAAAATGTCATTTGAGTTTGCATGTACTGTAACCATTGGCAACCAGATGCATTTTTTGACATCAACAAACAAGCTTTCAGTTGTCTCAAAAGCTTAACATATTGGTTGCTAGTGCACGGTTTAACCCAGCAGACCACAGCAGCTCTTTATTGTCTTCATGGACAGTTTGCCATGGAATTAATGACAGCGTAAAGATTTACTTTGCATAATGAAGAAAAGGTGATCGGAGATTGTACTGAGTATTTAAAAGAAAACATCAAGAAACCTGTTTGAAACCTTATGACAGAGTATGCAGAAATCTTGTATGTTTTCAGAAGACAGAATGGAGAGACAAAAACATTATACAGTACAACCACACTTTGTAAAGTTAAGTATATCTGCCAGGAGTGTAGTTACTTTCAGAAATATTGTCCTGAATACTTACAGAGCTGGAAGAATTTTTGAATGTACAATAGAATGATAGACAAATGAAAGGAACATGTATATTACAGATGTTAAGCATGGGGGAGCAGGCTAAGGATAAGCAAGTGAATGAGTCAAGAGCGTAGTTCTTGTGCTGAAGATTTACAGAACTTAAGAGACTTTGATTGTACACCCCGATACAGAAGCAACAGACAGTTTAAAGAAATGATGTACAGATGTTAAGAATGGGATAGTAATCCAAGAATAAGCTGAGTGACTGATCCAAAAGTTTAATTACAGTCTGAAATTTTGTGCTCAAGACTTACAGAATTGAAAAACTCCATGAATTATTAGCAGAAATGACAGACAGATAAATGGAACAATGCAAAGAAGTTGTTATATATTTTATAGATGTTAAGCATGGAGCAGCAGTTCATGGATAATCCTAGTGACTGTTTGGTAAGTGGGAAAGTGTAGGCGATAATAAAGGATACCGTTACAGTCGAACATAAACCCAGTTGAATCTGCCACACAGCATCTTCACCATGTCTGGTTTTCCCCGTTCATTTATGTGGGACCTGCAGCGGAAGGTTAGTCAGGGTTTTCAATTACCAGTATTGCAAGTGCTTTTTTTTTTATGGCAGATTTTGGTGTGTGTTTTCTATTTATTTTTTTAGTAACCAGTATTTTGATTATTTGGCATTTTTTTCTTACAGAATAATATTTTGACCACTTTTGACTTTTTTTTTTTTTTTTTTCCCCCAGTGACCAGTTTTGTGAGCACCTTTGACTTGTCTTGATATGTTCAGGCATTTTGTTGGTTAAAATTTCAAGCACTTTTGACATTTTATTTTGGTTTATTCATGAGGTTTTTGATGACCATTGTTGCTGACGCTTTTCGCTTGTTATGGCATTTTTTTTTTTTTTTCAGCGACCTCTAATCCAAGGTATTTTGGCTTTATTTTTATTTCCCCTCTAGGTTTTCAGTGGCTTATATTGCAGATATTTTTTTACCCTTTAGTTACAATATCTTCTTGTTTTGGTTAGGTCTTGAACTACTTGATAACCAGTATTGCAAATGCTATTCATGTTGTGTATATTCTTCCTTGTGCTCTACAATACATTTATAGTGGTGGCACCTTAAAATTTTTACTCTTAAACAGATCTTTATTTGGGTTGGAGGAGTGTGCCTGCATATGTGCATGTATGAGCACATGCTTTTTTTTCTTTTTTTTTCTATTTTCATTTTCTTTATTTATCTTCCAAAATTAAAGCAGTGGAGGGAGTAACTATATATTACATGGTTCGATATTTATATATAGCTCCTGTTATATTTATGTTAATGCCTGTATTATTTTACAGTGCCTAAATTGCCAAATATCCTGAGCCATATTTTGTACTCTATAATAAATATTTTCCCGTTAGAATGTGGTAGGGTTTTCACTGCTTCATTCAGTATTCATTACAGTGATATATTTTTCATTTTATCCATTCTACAACCACACTATTTTATTCAGTTTAAGAGAACACCATTGTTGGGAACCAGCAGAAAATGCCAGAAATTAAGTAGATTTTGTATTTTAATTTCATGGGACATAATGTTTAAAGAAAATTTTGGCCAAGGGGATATGAAGTGAAGGTCAAAGAGAGAGAGAGAGAGAGAGAGAGAGAGTTTGGGTAAATTCAGGGAGATATGAAATGGGGGAAATGAGGATGAAAAGGACATATGTTTCTGAGAGAGAGAGAGAGAGCTAGACAGACAGACAGATGACAGACAGAGACAGAGAGCTAGACAGACAGACAGAGACGACAGACAGAGACAGAGAGAACAAATAGGCGGGAGTAAGAGTTCTGGCTGTAAGAGGTGGTGATGGTGACCAGATGGTGCCAGCTGACTAGCACTGACTCATACACATGGTGTGTGTGTGTGTGTGTGTATGTGTGTTTAGGTACAGTATTTATCCACACATGCTCCAGTTTGTACACATTGCATTTTGTATATTTTTAGGCCTCAGGAAATAGAAAAAAAGTTAAAAATAGTAAAATAAATTATGAAAATGATCCATACCCTATTTAAACATTGAACTGTGAAAAGGTAAGTGAAATATTTGAAGTTTATTTTGTGAAATTAACTGGTTCAGGTGTTGAGCTCATGCAGACCCTCACAGGTGTGTGTGTATCTGTGTGTGTGTGTGTGTGAGAGAGAGAGAGAGAGAGAGAGAGAGTAGGAGGGAAAGGGGGAGGGAGAAAAAAGATTAAGACAAGGAAAGAAGAAAAAATAGAATAAGGGGTTTCAGAGAGTGAGAGAGAGTAGAGTACTGTGGAAATCAGTTGAATCAAGAGAAAGGATGTGGAAAGGTCAAATGAATAGGATAACCACAGGAAAAGGAGAGAAAGAGAGAGAGAGAGAGAGAGAGAGATTACCATGGTCCCTGCCAGTATGTATCCATTGAACTGACACAAAGTAGTAACTCCATTTGTTAATGTTTTTGTGTTTTATCATCTAACTGTCTATCTGTCACCGGTCACCGTCATCCTGTAAGGGATGGTTACAAATGAATGGTCTCCATGTCACCATCATCTGCTTTGTAGCTGTTGTTTCTCCAACTCACGTCCCACCCTCTCATCCTTGGTCTCCCTCCTCCCCTCCCCTTCCTCCCCTTCACCTCACAGACAGTTTAAGGATTTGAATTTCATTAAATCAGGCTTTACTGATCTACCAGAAGACCCGCCGACATGTCGTAAAAATACCCCCGCTAATATTAATACACCAGTCCTGTATGAGACAGCCCTAGCATGTATTCAATATGGACGGTGGGTGTTAGCGCCGAAGTGGTGACATGTAGAGGTGTATGGTATGTAGGAGGACTGCTGGGCCTTGATAGCAGGCTGTGAAGCCTATGCCCAGAGTCGGACACATAAAAAAAAAAAAAAAAAAAAAGACACTCCAAATCAGCACCTAATTCTCCATCCTCTTCACATGGCCAAATTTAAATGGTATAAATGAGGTACCAACTATTAAGTGTTTTACCTAAGTGACTATTGATGTGTGTGTGTGTGTGTGTGTGTGTGTGTGTGTGTGGTGACTGGCATATTTGTGAGTTATCACATTATCCATCAGTCAGTATCACCACTGCTTATGTCAGTGATTGGTGCCAGTTTAGGATGCAGCTATTGGTATGGGGGTATACACACACACACACACACACACACACACACACACACACACACACACACACACACACACACACACACACACACACACACACACACACACACACACACACACACACACACACACACACACACACACACACACACACACACACACACACACACACACACACACACACACACACACACACACACACACACACACACACACACACACACACACACACACACACACACACACACACACACACACACACACACACACACACACCAAAACTGAGCTTCTTAGGTGACTACACTGAATGACAAGCCTAATTGTTTCCTGTAACACAGGTTAGTATTTACACTGCTGGGTGGTAACTACATAATCATATAACAAGGTGATGTACAGCCTACTGTGGTGTCCCTGTTAACTGAATGGAGAGATACAGTTGCTGCTTCCATCCAGGAGTTAAGCCCCCACATTCATCCCTGTCCCTCACTGTGTTGAGGCACTGTCCACATACAAGGGAATGGCAGATCATTGCATGGGACAGCCCTGCATGGGCAATTGCTTGCCTGTGGTTGATGAATCTGCTCGGCCAGACAGATAAGGGTTTCTCAACTACTACAACTGTACTAGTAGTACAACCTGAGTTGTGTGGATTGGTGGTACAAAAGCCATTTAGTACAATACCTTTTTTCATTCATGCTACCTGCTGGTGTTTTATTCAGCTGAGGAAATGCATCTCATACGAAAGAGGATGAAAGATTTCCACAACCCACATCAGTCCAGTTTTTATCTTTATTCATGCTGATGCCAGACTTTATATTTAATATATATATATATATATATAGAGAGAGAGAGAGAGAGAGAGAGAGAGAGAGTGTGTGTGTGTGTTTTTTTTTTTTTACCTAGGAAATGCCTCATCATAAAGAGGATACAGATACTGTAACCTCTTAAGACATGATTACGTCATTTTATATTGTATCATATAATTGTTGGTGCACCAGATAATTTTAATCAGTGTAATTTTTTTTTTTTTTTATAATTCATTCTAATACAGTTCAGCTGCTTATGAAAGATCTGTCATAACAAATGGGTTAGAAATAATTAGTTATGCTTTTTCAGTATTTTTCATTCATTCCTTTAATTTGTTTAGAAGCTTTTCAGTATGCATGTATCAGCTCTGTTTATATTAAGGCAGCTCTTCATGCTGCTCAGTCTCTAGCAGTATATTCAGTCTTGTAACCCTGAGGTCATACTCTGCGATCATATCCCAGGTCTTTTTTGGTCTGCCTCTTGGACTTCCATCCCCAGCATTCAGACCTCTCACTCTCCACACCCAGTTGTTATCCTCCATCCTCCTCACATGCCCAGACCATCTCAGTTAGCAGAAAGTTAGGAGAAACTTTACAAACTGAAGGAGTTAGCTGTAGTCCTTCCCTAACCCCTTTATTGTACAATTTCAGAATGACCTCCCAAGTTAAATTGTGTGTTAGCAGCAGTAATGAAACAGAGTATGTTCTTGGATAGTCAGACGGGAATTACTAACATATTTGGTGAGATAAAGTCCTTTACTGCCGTCATCATGAGTACAGTTTTTTAGTTGTGGCCTTGTTATCTTTACATGATTTACCCAGCTTAAGACCATTTCCTCACCCAATGCTTTCTGACGTGGTTGGGATTTCTGCAACACCAAAAGCTTTAGAAGTTCTCGCCCACACCTGCCCATGTCGGGTAGGCCATTGAGAGAGGGAGAGAGAGTTTTGCATCAAGGGCTTCAGCAGTGCAAACCTCCCACTGACAGTTGTACACACCAGCTGGCATTTGCTGTGAACACAGATGGAGAAAAAAGTTTGGATTGGAGGGATTAATTAATGTATAGCTTTTAATGACCTGTTCATTACATGTCTCAAGAATGTATAAATTTATGGTTTTCAAAGGTCTGTCTGTCTGTCTGTCTGTCTCTGTCTCTGTCTGTCTGTCTGTCTGTCTGTCTGTCTCTCTCTCTCTCACCTCCCCCCCATCATTATCAGCGTATGATAAGATTACAACCCCCACGATAAGAATCAGATACGCCCCTCATGCATTGATGAAAGGAAGGCAGGGAAAGAGGAGGAGGGAGAAAAGGGGCAGGGTTGGTATAAAGGAGGGAGAGAAGAGGGGTAGGGCAGGGAGGAAAGGAGGGAGAGGTAGGGAAAAAGAAAGAGGAGGAAGGAAGTGTTGGGGATTGGAAATTAGGATGATAGAGAAGGTGGGGGGGAAGAGTTGGGAAAGGGGAGGGGGAAAACCTGGAGAGGTAAGAGAAACTGAAGGAAGGGAATGGAGTGTTGGAAATTAAATATAAAAATAGAAGGGAAGATAGGGAGAGGGTAGATGGAAGGACTGGATGGAATATAATGTAGAAGAGGAATGAGGGAGGTGGGGAGAGAATGGAGAGGTGGAGGGAAGATGGAGGAAAGACTAGGGAAAGAAGGAAGGGGACAGAGGGAAAGATCACATGGAGTATAAAATGGAGGAAGAAGCACGGCAGAATTAGATTATGGATAAATGGAAGAAATGAGGGTGGTAGGAATGGAGAAAAGAACTGGAGAGATCAAGTGGAAGGAGTGGGGAGAAGATACGATGGAGGGAAAGAAGGGGTGAAGTTTGGGAGGAGGAAAGATGGAGGAAGGTAGGGTGGGGATGGAAGGGGTATCTAAGGAATGTGAGGAAGATGTGGAGAGATGAGATAGTAGGGAGGGGGGTGAAGGGAAGAAGGGTGTGGGGATAAGGTAACAGTGGAAGAAGAAAGAATTGGAGAGGTAAGGAGGAGATGAAGAAAAGGAGTGGAGAGATATGAAAGAAGAAATGTGGGAGGTAGTAAGGGAGAGAAAAGCTGGAGATATATAGAGTGAAAGACAGAGGAAGTAGGGACAGTAAAAACAGAAATAGGGAAGGCAGGAATTGACAAGGAAAGGAGAGGTAGGAGGAGGTAAGGAGAGAAGGTAGGGAGAGGGAGGGGGTAGAGGGAATGAGATAGAGTGGGAGGGGAGTTAAGGTAACGAGGGAGGAGTTTGTCAGAGGCAGGAGGGTGAGATACGCCATGAGTGTTGTAAACAGTGACGGTCATTCTGCCTTAGTGAACTCTGATCCCAGCCTCGTACATCAACTGCAGCCACACACCATGGGAGGTTAGTGTGTATTTAGATATGCACTGGGGAGGTAGGTATATATGCCTCACAGTGAGCATTGATATCCTCCTCATACATCAACTGCAACCACACGCTATGGGGGGTTAGTGTGCATTTAGGTACACACTGGAGAGTTTGGTAGATACATCCTTACTTTCTGAAACCCTTTAACTTGTGATGTTATTTAGTCTACTATTCCAGACAATTGCTTAGGGAATTAGGTAGATATGGCTTTACATTCTGAAGCTCTGAGAAACTTCTGACTTTTTTTTGTAGTTATTCCACCAGACAGTTGTATTTAACTTGTGAAGGACCCGTGTCAGTGAAAGAGTTAAGAAATGCTATATCTAACCTCAGGAATTTGAAAAGTCTTCCCAGTCAAGTATGATACTGGAGATGGTATTAGTAAAGTAAAATCTAATAATGTCATCACATACGAAGGGTTAAACAACGGTAAGTGTATTCAAGGTGCAGTCAGATTAAGTAGCTGTACATGATGGGCTTACTTAAATGATTGTAGGTGTATTTAGGAGTGGGTTGGAATATTGTGCTATCCTTGGCTCTCAAGGCTTGAATAAATCACTTAATTGTTCTTGAGTGACAGAATAACTTGCTGTTCTTGGCTGACTTGACATGTAAGATAACAGGCCTGCACAAGACTGAGTGGGAATAAATTTAGAGATATTTGGCTAGGTACGGCTGAATGGATTGATGGATTGAAAGATAGACTATAAGATTTTAATTTGTATTTCAGTATGTAATTCAGAGTTGTGTAAAATGGAGAGCGTTGTTAGCTTTGGTTTGAAGAAGAACTTCAACAGATTGATCCCAAAGATATATTTTTCATATTATTACTGCCATTTCTTGATGCTTTTATTCATCTTAGGACAGGCTTTTTGAATTGGACGGACTACATAAAGGGTGATCAAAAAGTCCTTGTGCACTTGAAGAGTATGGTGTATTAAGTGAACTAAAAAGAAAAAAAATTGTATCCAGAATTTATTTTAACCAACAAATCATTCAAACATATTTTAAACAAAAGCACAATATAAATTTAACTGTACTTACCTTTATATCAGATGCCTTTATTTAAGTATTATAGCCAATACAGTAGTATAATAAATCATATTCTTTGTAGCGTATAAAAGTGCACAGGGACATTTTGATCACCCTTTATATATACAGTAATTAATAATCCCCTTCAGTATGAGAGACTTTTCCTAAGTGGAATAAAATTGTTTGGTATCAGCAAGAACAAAGAACTAGGGAGGATGCCACCCATCTTGTTTTTGCAGGAAAATAAAAGACATAGGATGATTCTGTGCTCCCGTTCTTTTAAAGCAAGCATAACCTGTGATGACTTTCCTCTCGTAACCCAAACTTGTTTCTGCAAGAGGAGCAACAGATATTGGAAGACCTATGTATTCTCCTCTCCCTGTTCCTCCTACAAAACAAAATTATAGTTACAAAAAGGTGCTGATCATAAGTTTTTGAATTTGGGCCCAGGACAGTATCTGCCAGTGTCATTATTCTGCTAGAAGTACCTCATGAAGGACTGGTGTGTTTTGCTTGTGATGTACTCGTAGTTGTATCCTGCTTATACTGTACACACCTCAACCCCTTCTATACTCTAAGATCAATCAGTCGTTTCCTGTGTCACCCCATGGAATGCATAGGGCCTCGATTAACTCTCTTCATCAATATTTGTCTCTTACCATCTCCTTCAGGTCCCACCAACACTCCTCTCCTGCTTCTCTTTTCATTGTCCTCAACCAGGTTTCCCTCGGCCTACCTCAGCCTCTTCTTCCTCAAGCAGTCCACTCTGGCACATCCTGGATTAAACTGCCTTCTTTTCTATATATGTTCCCCAGCCATTTCCAGCAAGACAGTCTAACATATTCATCAACTGGTTCCACTCTCGTACGATCCCCTACTTTTTCATTTGTACCTCTGTCTCGCAAGTTTACCCCAAGAATCCTTCTCAGTATTTTATTCGCAAATCTTAATGTTTTCTTATCTGTTGCAATTGTACTGTACCATGACTCATGCCCATAAATTAAAATTGGTCTAACCATGACCTTGTAAATTTTTACTTTAGTATGTACGATACTTTTATTTTATTTGTGCTAACTGGGTTCAGGGCTGTGAGGGCAGGGCCTCTGGCCCATGTTCACCTTCTATTTATTCCAGTTATGGAATAGAGAGACTGCTTGAGTTTGAACACTGGAGGGTTGCCATTAGGTGACCAGGGCAGATGCATGCAAGCATGTTGAAACTTTTATAAATGAAAGTGAGAGAGTGTCATTAATGGAAGGGGGTCAGTGAAGGCTACATATAACTCCTCAACTTCAAAAAGTTTCATAAGTTGAATTTACTGAGGTAGAGGGATGGATGGAAAGGTACATAAGTATGCATGGTGTGAGTTGCAGGGAGGAAAGCCTGATGGTGGAAGACAGGATGACATAGAGTTAGAGTATTTATGGCCACCCCTCTAGGATTATGGTTTCCTGCTATTCATACATAGATGAATAGATAGATAGATGAAACTGTCTAAGGTATTGGTAAGAGTGCTGGTTCTGTGGTCAGGTGTGGTGTGAGTAATGCTAGTGTACAGCCATGATTAAAAGTTAAGTTCACTGACACTTCTCTGTTGGCTGTGGCAGTGGAAAGTGTTACATGAACTGTTTTTATGTGATAGTAATATGAAAGACACAGGATATTATTATGTGAAAGAATGATACTCTGTGATTTGGGCAGGATTGAGAAATGTGGGAGGCAGGACACGATGCTGGCAGAGGATTTTTGATGAAGTTTTCCCAAAGCTGTACATTTGTGGCACTCAGTCATCATTAAATATATTCAGGTGTTTGGTAATTGCACTGCCACCCACAAGGGGGGTTATGAATGTCCTAATGGCTGAAGATTTGATGCATTAGGCTGACATTTTGAAATTTGAGCTGTATTGGAGGTGGCATAAAAGGATTCATAGCACATCTCTTTGTGTGACTAATTTGCATATTACACCTGAGCATTTAGTCGTATGTTATATATAGCATTTTCATATCGACATAGTGTATGTTGGTGACATACCCAAGCCAAGTGAGTTGTAATATGCATTGTAAATCACCACATGGAGAGGATGGAAAATGAGAAACTGACTAGTACAGTATATGTGAGTGAGGTGGAAGGGGAGAGGAGGAGGAGGGAGAGATCAAGGATGAGTTGGAGGGATGGAGTTGAGAGATGTATGAAAGAGGGGGGGGTGAGAGTTGGAGGAAGGGCAGCCAAATGGCAGACAACAGGGTGACATGAAGGCGGTTTGTCTCTGGCAACCCTTTTTGGAGTTAAGGCTTCTGACAATAGATAGGTAAATCGCTAAGGAAAAGGTATTAAAAAAAATCTCCAGAAACACTTAGAGTACGAGCTTACATATATTCTGTACCGTACTATGTATTAAATGCTGGAGGAAGCTTTGATGGATTAAGATGACATTTGGGAATTTATTATGTCAGCAGACCAAGTTGACCTTTCACCAGATTGTGTTATCCCCAGCTATTATCTCGCATTTCCTGCTTCTTCCCATTGCATTCTCTCCCCACCTATCTCTAACGTCCTTTTTCACATTCCCAGTGGCATTCTCTCGCAGTGACTCTCTCATTTCTTGCATCATCCTCCCGCCTCCTCTCCTCATCCATCGGAGTTGTGCTTGAGAAGGGAACCTTAACTCTTTCAGTTTAGTGACAATTCATGGTAGGCAACCAACATGAGATAGGGATAGCTTTCATTTCAAACCAGGGTAAGTGAAACGTGCCTAAGAGATGGGAACCCAAATTTCAAACCCAGAGCCTGTATTGTAAACTAGGTGGTAGTAGAATGGACTGTTGTTCCAAGAATTCATCGTATCATACCACAGTCAACAGAAAGCAATATAACTGTGTCAGCAGAACCACAACCCCAAGTACTATACATGGAGGAACGGTGTCACTCTCAGTAGGGAAGGTTTCTGATGCCAATGCCACCACACCATCAGCCACCTTTTGCGTTTGCAGTTATGAGTATGTTTCTGAAGACCTTGGCTGTCATTGCATATGTAAACCTTTTTTCACCTGTTGATGGCAGCTAACAGACGGACAGTCAGACACATTTATGCGGAGAAGCTGAGAGATACCAAGTTTATTGCTCTACAAATTATATTGATATAGACCACCACAAGTGTTCTGATTAAACTACAGTTTATCCACATACCTGTACTTACATTCTCCCTCTCTCTCTCTTTCTCTCTCTCTGTCCCATGCATGCACAATTATTTATCTGTATTCAAACACAGTGATTTCTTGGTTATCATGCATAATTGGTACCAAGCTTAGTGCTCAGGAACAAAGTTGTGCAAAAATGAAAGCACAGAACCTATGGGATATATCCTAATTTGTATCGGGCACCCCACTTGTAAACCCAAATTTTCATGTTTACAACAGTTTATACCCACTAAATACATTCATACTGTTATGGTAAATATCAGAAACACATAGGCATGGTTAGAAAAAAATGATGAAAAATGCACAGTTAGGAAGAAGCACGTACCATAGAGAGACTTGAGATGGGTTTGAGGAAAGGGCTTCTGAGGCAGTGGGTGGAGAGATAATTGTGTGAACTGCCTGGGATTAACTTCTCAAGTAGGGCCTCATCTTTGAATACCTCAAAGCCTTCAGAAACCACAGATCCTGCACCTTCATTGTCAGCTGAAACTCACTCAGATGTGCAATAACAATGTTTTTTAGCTGAAAAATGCACAATAATGGCAGCAGTGCAGATTCATCTTGCCATGATAATGAAAACTGCTGTAACTATATATAATTTCCTTCAATTATAACTGTATAGTAGTTCACTGCAAGTAAAACAGCCACATACATTATGCTTTGCTACTGCTTATTCACGTTGCAGAGGTAAGGTAACCCCCACCCATTGCTGTACAGTATTTTTAACCAATTACAGGCTGTTCGTGCTTTAAGAGAAATTACTAGGTTTAAATGCAGTTTGATTTTCCAGCACTATATTGCTTTTTTTAAATACCTCAAATTCCATCCTGTTAGAGATATACAGATTGGTCCATATGTAATGCTCCTTTGCCAATCTGCTGGGTGATTTCAAGTGTGTTACAGGGAAAGCTCAGTCAGCATTAACAGTGTTCATCCTGCATCATTAATTCATTTCCTGCTTTCACTGCCATGCCAGGAGACTGAACTGCCCCCACAAGACTAAGATACATCCAAGTGCGTGTCTAGTGGAGTGCTGTGTATGGACCACCCTATATACTGTATAAGTGATGCAAAGACATCTCTTCTTGCACCTCCATTCATTCAGGAATATTGTAAGGAGTGTCTTGGTTAATCCATGCAATTTTGGTGATATCCTTGTTTATTTCTTGCTGGAGAGGGATGCCTTCAACTGGTGTCACTGATGTGACTGGGAGGTAGACCTGCCTAGTTATACGTGTTCCTCATTCTCCTCTTTATCTCCTGAAAGAAAACATTGAAGTGCAGTATGAAGGCCACCAGCCTGCAGTCCTCTGGGTTTACATTTTAGATGGGCCTAAGATTGCAGCTACTACTGCTATTATACCAGACAGTTTTATTCAACTTAGGAAAAAACTCTTGTATTGAAGTTTATTAGTTATATATCTGACCCCAACAAATTAAAGAGTCTGTCCTAAGCTGAAAAAAATCATCAGAATATGTCAAGAATATACTGAAAAAAGTGTTCTTGGTTTTGAACACAACAGTAACTATGAAATCTTGCACCCATGACAACACTGCTTTGTACAGTACAGTGCTTAAGGTACTGGAAAGAGACACTGGAGATGGTGGACTGCAGGGTGAGGGCAACTTCAGCCCACACAACTAGGTTAATATTTCAGATTAACCTAGAGCAACAACAGGAAGAGAGAGGTGAAAAGATTAGTAAGAGAGAGTAAGAAGAGAGTGGATCAGGAATTTGGAAGGAATTTGAGTGTAAAGTGGAGGGACTGTAAGAAAATGTTCTGGAGAGAAGTGAAAAGAGTAAGACAGGGTGGAAGTGAAGTTAGCAGGGGAGTGAAAGATAAACATGGTAGATTACTAGTGGAGAAGGGAGAAAAAGTGAGCAGATGGAGAGAACACTTTAAGGAATTGTTGAACGTAGAGGATGGAAGTAATGCGAGTATAAGTGGCTGGGGAATGGCTGGGAGAAGGAGGGAGGTGAGAAGACAGGTAGAAATCAGTAGGATAGAGGTTGTGGAAGCAATGAAGAAAGTTAAATCGGGGAAAGCCCCAGGAATTGATGGAGTGTGTGGTGAGATGCTGAAGCATGGGGGAGAGATAGTAGTAGAATGGATGTGGAAGATGTGCAGATTGGCCTGGGAGGAAGGTAGAGTCCCGGAGGATTGGAAGTCAGGTATAATTATTCCCTTGTACAAAGGAAAAGGGGAAAAAGAAGTGTGTGGTAATCATAGGGGCATTTGTCTTCTTAGTATAATAGGAAAAGTGTATGGTAGGATACTTATAGACAGAGTTAGAGAAAGAACAGAGAAATTAGTTGGAGAAGAACAGGGAGGCTTTAGGAAGGGAAGAGGTTGTGTAGATCAGATATTCATTCTTAGATCTTTAGTGGAAAAGTTTCTAGAGAAGGGAAAGAAGTTGTATGCGGCTTTCATGGATTTGGAGAAAGCATATGACAGGGTGGATAGACAAGGATTGTGGAAAGTGTTAAGAATATATGGAGTAGATGGGAAGTTGTTGAATGCTGTGAAGAGTATGTATGATGGTGCTAAGGCTGCAGTGCGTGTGGATGGTGAACTAAGTGAATTTTTCTCTTTGAAAGTTGGTTTGAAACAGGGATGTGTCATGTCTCCATGGTTGTTCAATCTGTACATGGATGGGGTAATAAAAGAGGTACAAGGTAGGGTAGTGGATGTTGGAGTGGCCCTGGTGAGAGAGGATAGTGTTTGGAAACTCCCTGTACTGTTGTTTGCAGATGATACTGTGTTGTTGAGTGAAGATGAAGGGGAGCTGCAAGGCTTGGTGGATGAGTTTGAGAGAGTGTAAGAAACGGAACCTAAAGGTGAATGTAGGGAAGAGTAAAGTGATGGTCTTTGAGAGAGGTGAAGTCAGTGAATGTATAGCGAGGTTGGATGGTGAGGAATTGGAAAATGTGAGTACGTTTAAGTATTTGGGTAGTGTGATGAGTAAGGATGGAGGTTTGGAGGGTGAAGTGCTTGAAAGGGTACAGCAGGGAAGAAAGGTTGCTGGTTCCTTGAAAGCAGTGATAAGAAACAGGGAAGTGAGCATGGAAGTAAAAAAGTTACTACATGACAGTATTGTGATACCAACTCTAACGTACGGAAGTGAAGCTTGGACGTTGTTGGAAGGACACAAGTCAAGAGTGAGAGCAGTGGAAATGAGTTATTTAAGAGGAGCTTGTGGAGTCACGTGGAGAGACAGGCTGACGAATGAGGATATAAAGGAGCGTTGTGGTGTTGATGTGGATGTGATAGGAAGCGTTGTGAGGAACACACTGAGGTGGTTTGGCCATGTGGAGAGGATGGAGGGTGAAAGACTGACGAAGAGAGTGTATGTGAGTGAGGTGGAGGGTGGAAGAGGGAGGGGGAGACCGAGGATGAGATGGAGGGATGGGGTGGAGAGGTATATGAGAGAGGGGGGTGTGAGTTGGGAGCTGGGTAGTGAAATGGCGGGGGACAGGGCGACTTGGAGGCGATTTGTTTGTGGCCACCCCAAACGGGATTGAGGCGTCTGGCAATAGATAGATAGATAGAACAACAGCTGCTGCAGTTCCAGTACATATAATGTCTGTAAATGTCCTTCAGTATTACTGGCTAGTTGTGTGACGTTGTAGTTTCTGACTCCATTGCATTATAAAATGTCGATCCAGGTCAGGGATTAAGGTGGTGATAAGTACAGTGTTGTGATAGAATAAACTGGTGGGAGGTTACCAGTTAAATGGAGTATCAGTTGCAATAATGTACTGGTTTAGCACTTTGTTTAGTTAAAGAAATTTATATATAACGCCTTGTGTGAAGTATCTCCAAGCCTGAGTGAAATCACATAAAAGTAGCAAGATATATATATATATTTTTTTTTAATATGAAAGGGATCATAGTGAATGGGCTAAGGCTTTTAGTGTAAAATGCGTGATGTTTGCTTGTTTTAAAAGTTCATTTGAGAATTTGTAAAGGTATGGTAAGATCTTTAATGCAGACAGCTATTTGAATGTGCCTTGTGTTAGTTTTAACTGATCAGCATTTTTTTTATTTTTTTATTTTTTTACTGTTAGCATACAAAACAGAATTTGAATTTATCTGCAGTACATGGTTTAGTCATAGGAACAAGAGCTGTGTGTGCTTTGTTTGGAGTGTAGGTTTTGTATTATAGTCAGGCACAGGTTCTCATACACCACTGCATATGTTTCACACTTACAGTACAGTATGTCCATTACTCCCATAATTACAGCACCTCTATTATTCTCATTCTTGACACATCATATCAGTAAGAGTCATCTGTGGGCAGAGATGAGCTAGCAGAGGACAGTGAAAAGCAGAAGAGGTGGAATACAAGAAGAAACACAGCCTCTTGCATATTAGGAAGATTAGCCAGCAGAGGATATTGAAAAGTAGAAGAGGTGGAATATTGGGAGAAATGTATACAAGCCTGTCATAGATTAAGATGATTAGCCACCAGAGGGGAGTGACTGATAGAAAAGATAAAATGTTAGGAGAAACATAAGAAGTCTCTCAGCACCAGAAAATTAGCTAGCAGAGGCGAGTGAGAAGAAGGAAGTGGTGGAATATTTGGTCAGACTGTTTTCCTGTACTTTACATGTAGAAAGACAACACTAGACTTTATTTTCTGAGGTAAATTGTTGGAGTGGAAGAGTGAAATGTACGGTATCTTGATTATAATTATTGTTTTTTTTCTGTCATGGATGTGTTTAGCTATTTATTCAAACTGACACATCTGTTTTTTTCGCCCGAGGGCAGTTTCAACATTCTTTGGATTAACTCTTGCAGTACAGTGACACCTTCTTGCATAGGATTCATGCAGCAACTGAAATAGTTTATCAAGCATAGGAGACATCTGATAGTTAACGTTTTAAATATCGTCTTGGTGCTTGAGAGGGATGCTTCGTGTTGCAGCACTGATATCACTGGATGACTCCACTTCTCTCCGTGTCCCCCAAAAGAAGTTTGGTGGGTTTCAGGAGAAGGCCGTTTTCACTATGTATTCCGTTGGGTTTGTATTCTGATGAGCCCTGGGTCACGACAATAACAGCATCGATAACAGCAGTACAGTCTCCAGTAACCAGCAGCACAGTACTGTAACATATTATTTCTGTCCCTGCTTTCACCTGATTAATTCTTTCCTGTTTCCACCTGATAAATTTAGGAGAGACACATGGAACTGAATATGTGTGTGTGTGTGTATGTGTGTTTCAGGGAGGGTGGAGTGATGCCAGGCAGGAAATGGAGCCTCTAACCGACTGTGAGGAGGCAGTGGCCACCTCACCCTCTGACCCCGATCATGGGGATGGAGGAGATACGCACGATGGTCATCCAGGTAAGAAATCTATATATGTGTGTGTGTGTGTATATATATATATATATATATATATATATATATATATATATATAAGCATTTTGTAAAATTCATGAAATAAAAAACAGTAACAGCCATAAGCATTTTGTAAAATTCATGAAATAAAAAACAGTAACAGCCAATCCCAAAGTGAAAAAAAGTACTGCATTTTGATCTAAGGATTTTTAAGATTCATGAAGCAAAAAACAATAATAGTAGCACTCACAACATATGAAACAGTAATAGCCAGTCCCATAGTATCCTGTTTGAGATGTAGGAGTTCAAGGCTAGAACAATGAAGCCCAGTACAGTATATTTAAGGGTAGATGACCAACCGTCCCACCTTCTTGGCATCACAGAGTAGAAGTTTCCAGTTGCCTCTTTGGGATCTAACCCTCATGAGTATTAGGGCCCACATTCAGACTGTGGCATGCTAACCACATGATTTTTTTTCCTCCCCTTCAACTCTGGGATAGGCTTTAACATCCCGTTCCCTGAGGCCCAGCAATCATAGGAGCCTGGGTGGTAATATACACCTTTCTTCTGTTTATGTTTGCAGCCCTGGCACCAGATGCCCCAGATTTCAGTATCCCGCGAGGCCTGCACCCTGATGGCAAACGACAGGTATGAGCATTTAGGATTTTATTACTGTGCTTACATTAGAACTAGCATGTGTATTAGAGAGAGACAGAGAGAGAGAGAGAGACAGTGCAACATACTGTAGTACAGAAAATTAACCATTAAAGGTCCATTACCACCTTTAAAGCTGATTTACCAATTTGCCCCACCCCTCATTTAAAGTATCAGCTGCATAAGAAAAAAACTGATATTTAGGAACACATCCCTGAATGATTGTTTACGTTTTCATTTTTTAAGGCCTTGGCCATGCGTGCTTGTGTAAGCCATTTTTCCTCTACTTGTGGCAAGTAACAGTGATACTTGTGGTAGCACTGTGACCTTGAGTGGAGCAGCTAGGGTGTCCACCCGGTAATCAGACCTCATTTTTCTCTGCACTTCTTTGTGGGAAGGACCCTGATTTGGCACTGGCAAGGTGCTGTCTACCACACAGGGGCACCAGTTCCTTACATGGTGTATGTACTCTACTATACTTTTAGGATTGCTTGGTCAAAGCTCTTGCTTACCTGTGATGACAGATCTGCTTGGCCAGACAATCTAGGGTTATGCTAGAGCAGCAAGAACAGCAGTGATAATGATCAGGATGACTTACTGTTTTCCTCTGTTTCCCCATGTCTCCACTCTGAAGCGTCCGAGCCTCGTACTGCCAGCCACTGTTCAGAGTCCCACCTTGGGCTCCCCGGACTCCGACACAGATGTATTGGGCTATCTGGACTACACCCCAGACCCATTTGCGGACTCTGCTGACCATGGTGAGCGTTTGCATATTTATGGCTTAAAATATGCAGACAGAATCATGGTAAAACATTTTAACCCTTTTCTACGATGATTGTAATCATTACTTTTAACATTTGTAGTTTAGTGGCAGAATGAGATACTGTAATGCTTGGGCACTGCATCCTTTCCATAGCACTTCTTTGTGGCTTGCATTGTATTCTATTGGTTAATCTGTTGTTCCAACTGAACGGTCCAGATAGAGAAATGGCAGTATTAGAGCAGTCAAGATACAGAGATGGTAGTATTAGGCAAATTTAAAATGGAAATAGTTTAGTGTATCTGTCCCCAATATGGGAAGATGCAGTGTTTACAGGTCTGGGGTCTGTGGTTTGCTCCAGAGTGTACAAGCAGTTATAGTACAGTACACGGAGCTGATTTACTTTATACGATATATGTTTTTTGGCAAAAGAACAAGGAGAGGAGGCATAAAAATCTTTCCTTGTCTATATTTCTCTGTACAAAATCAAATCAAAGTTACAAGAGGGAGTCCATCTTAGGTTTGGTAGTAAAACTCTCCCTAGTATTATATGATCAACTACCTTGTATGACTGCTTTTGCAGGAAGAACAGAAGACATTGAAAACACTGTCACTCACCTTTCCCTGTCTTTCCTGCAATATTGGATCATAGAAATAACAGCAGTTCATGAATCCATCTCCAGTATGTTAAGGTGTAATATTTGCAGGTGTTGGGTCGGTGGCATACTCCAAAGTGTACGAGCAGCTGCGGTACACGGAGTTGATGCCGGGAGTGTTCATACCACACAAGCCACTAAACCTGCGCATCACTGAAGTCCAGATGTTGCATTCTACCATACAGCTCTTCAGTAATTATCTGTGAGCAGCAAAAGTCACTGTGTGTTGTCTTTCTTTTCAACACCTGTAACTTTCAAATCTTCACACTCCCTCGGTTCTCTCTCTCCCTCTCCTGTCTTTTCAGTAACCACCAGTGAGCCTTATAGTTCACTGTTGTCTGTCTTACAATTTGTGAGATACTGTAACTTTCTGTGAGCCTAATTATTCTCAATTTTCTGTCATACAACTCTTTGGTACCATCTGAGAGCATCATAACTCTTTATTTTCTGTCATGCAACTCTTCAGCAATCATCTGTGAGCATCATAGTTCACCGTTTAGTCACAGTCTTAATCATTTTTGAAGAGCATAATTCGCTGTTCTTTGTTATGCCTTATGTTATCCCTGTGTTTGGCTCAAGGTTCCTTCTTTAATTGCTGTGGTTTTATTATTCCTGTAATTGTGTTGTGTGGTAGGTGGGGGCACTCACCATCCACTCACTCGATGTAGTGCTGCTCTCGGTTGTCTGCCCTTTCCTCTCCATCCTTCTTTCCTTCCATTCTCTTCTGTCTTTCTTTCCTTCATTCTTTCCTTGTCCTTCTGCCTACGGGTGACTTTACACTCCCTCTTCTGTCTCTCTTTCCGCTTCCTTCAGCCTGTGGGTGACTCTACACTGAATGACAAGCCAAATGGTTTCCTGTGCACCAGGAAACCAGTTACTATGCTGGGTGGTAACCATATAACCAAGTTTTGGCGCCTGGTGGTTTAGTGGGTAATTATTGCCCTCCAGTCGGATTGAGCCGGTGAAGGTTTATATCCAAGGGGTGGTTGGGGTTGATTGCTCATGTAATGCCACTCGGGGATGAGTGAGGCTGGTCACTCTCATCTTAAATGTCGGGACCAACTGCCTAGCCCCAGGCTCCTATGCTCCTCATGGGGCAACACAGGATTGGATGATGGATGGATGGATGGATGTGTACTCTTATGTGTACCTCTTGTCAGATGTTGTTCTTGTGTCAGTACTTTTCATTGAGAACAGTGTTCATTCCAGCTTATCATCTCAAGATCATTTTTATGCTTTAATATTTCCATTTGTCAAACTGATACTACCGTGCAGAATGGTGTGCTTTTTTAATTGTATCTGTATCATTCATATCTTTTTCATGCTTTTTCAGTGCCATAAACTTTTTCAACAACCGCTTCAAAATGCCGTACTGTATATGTGATAGTTATGTGTTTTATGATATTATTGTGTTTGTGTAGGTGACAAAAGTAAACCTTGGGCCATTGGAATGATATTTTATTGGAGTCATACTATACACAAGCAGTTCTTTTTTTACATCCTTTTTTTCCATTAACTTACTTAAAAATTAAAGAAAAATTAGCTATTCAAATTCAGTTGCTACCATTGAAATTGATTGTCATTTGCACTTGTATGTGAAAAATTGTGATATTTGAAAACTACAGTACGTAAAACGAGGACTGACTTTGCTGGATGAGTGTGGCAGCTTGTGTGTTTCATCATCATCATCATCATCATCCGGACCTCCTCTCCGACCCTAGGGCAGGGGGAGGAATAGCAACATCCAGACAGCCCAAGTTTGCCCAGTCCAATGGGCCACGCTTCCTTTCACTCATGATTCAAGCCTCCCGGAATTCTGGCTCTATCTGATATGCCAAAAAACTTTCACCACATTCTGTAGCTTCACATAAATGTATAATAATAAATCCGTCCATCCATCCATCATCCAATCCTATGTTGCCCCGTGAAGAACGTAGGAACCCAGGGCTAGGCAAGTTGGTCCTGACATTTAAGATGAGAGTGACCAGCCTCACTCATCTCTGAGTGGCATTACGTTAGCAATAAACCCCAACCACCCCTTGGATACAAGCTCAGTCCAATTGGAGGCGCCATAATTTGGTTATACTGTTACCTCTCAGAGTAGTAAATGGTTTCCTGGTGTACAGGAAACCGTTAGGCTTGTCACTCAGTGTAGAGTTACCCATAGGCAGAAGGAAGAGGAAAGAACGAAGGAATAATAATAATATAGTAATAATAATAATAATAATAATAATAATAATAATAATAACAATAATGATAATAATATTTACACTTTTTTATTTTATTTTATGTTGGTTGGCAGGTTGGTGATCAGCCTGGAGCATGGAGAGCACCAGTGGACCGTTAAGAGAAAGGTGCGCCAAGTGGCATCCCTTCATGGTGACCTAATCCTCCTGAGGTTTGTATATATGGGGTTCATCATTATCATTTATCATCATCATCATTACTGGTGTTACTTTCTTCTCTGTGCTATCATTCTTGTTGTTGCTGTCATAATCATCATCATCATCATCACTACTCTTGTTACTTTCTTCTCTGTGCTGTCATTCTTTTTGTTGCTGTCGTAATCATCATCATCATCATCATCATCTTCACCATCATCATCATCATCATCATCGTCATCATCATCATCATCATCATCATCATCATCATCATCATCATCATCATCATATTTTCTGCTTAATACATTCAGTGGGAGGGATCCACAAATGTGAAAAGAGAAGCACAGTGAAGGAAACAGAGTGCCCAGTCAGAAGCACCATATATCATTGCAGTCATCATTCATTCTTTTCAGATTCCAGATCCATCTCACAGACTTATTGATAACAATTTTCTCTTCAGTCCAAACCATTGTTCCTAGGTTGAATGAACTTAATTGTTTAGGGGAACCAAAGTAGGGAAGAAAAATTGGCCTGGAAATGAATGGTTTGCTGTAGGTCGTTTCTATCCCTTGCTGTACCAGAAGTCTACAAGTCTCCCCAAAGATATATAAAATCACCAGCTAAAGTAAAAGAGGGAAAGTAGGATCATTCAGAATTAAACTCATGGTGTTTTCTTGGCAGGACGCGACTAAAGATGCCAGCCGCCACACGGGTGACGAGAGCACGGAGGGAGAGCATGAGGCAGCAGATCAAGCAAGCAGACAAAGGTGGTGACACTGTGGATGGCGAGGTGGAACCATATAACAGACGACTCCTGAAGTGAGTGTTAGTAGCAGAGGACTTGGGTCGGGTCAGGTAGCTACTGGTAGAATGGCAATTTTGGGTAAGACTAGGGACTTTAGGGGATATGGTGAGCATTAGGGGAACAGTTTGGTGATTTGGGATGGAGACTTGAGGTACAGGTTGGGGATTTTCAGCATGAGCCAGAACAAGACAGTGCAGGGAGAGCATGAGGTAGCAGATCAAGCTGGCTGACAAGGGTGGCATACTGTAGATGACAAGAAAGTGACCAGAGAACATGAAGCAACAGATTAAGCAGGGGGATAAGGGTGGTGACAGTGTGCATGGGCATGTACCATACAACAGGAGTCCTGAATTGGGTTGTGTTTAGAGAATTTAGATGATGTTTGTGAAATGCACCTGTGAAGAAAAAGAACAAAGATATTTGTGTATATTGAGGCCTGTGTGTTGGAGCCAGGATTCCATGGACTTGAATGATATTTGAATGAGTGTCTGTCACATCTCGCTGATCATGCTGTTGATAGTTCTCCACTCTTGTTCTTTGTTTTTCTGTGTGTTGTGGATCCCATCACACTCCATCCAGGTAGCAGAAAAAGGTTAGGATGGATGATGATGATTTTGTGGACCCAAGCTTGTCCTGACATGAATGTAGTAGACAGCAAACTGAAATTGCCATTCTCCTGCAGTGCACCACCCTCCTTTTAAGGGAGAGAGAGAAAATTGAGGGAATTTATATAACCAGGAAGCTCTGCCACCCAGTTGTATCAGAGCCACCACCTGAAGGCTTCTCACTCCACCACCATGATGTTGATGATGGCAATGATGATTATACTTCCTCTCTCCTTTCATTGATGATGGTGGTAGTGGTACTGTCCCTCTCCTTCCAGGTTCCCACGTAGAGCTCTGCAGACAATGGATGATGGAGTGAAGAGTGAACTGGAGACCTACTTGAGAAATGTCCTTCACCATTCTCTCTTCCGTAGTCACCAGGCTGTCCTCGAGTTCTTTGAGGCAAGTCCCAGGCCTTTTTGTATTTTGAGGGAGTGTAGATCGTATTGTGTCCTTGTCACAGGAGTAGTATTAGTAGTAGAGCAACCATGCTCTGTATGGTTGGGTAGACCCATCAACCCCAGGCAATCAATGGCCTCTGCAGGGCAGAGGCAAATTTCCTTACAAATGGCAGGTGTTTACAGGGGTATCTTAGCAGGCTGTACATGACCTCATTATTTGGTTATATGGTTACTACCTAGGGTTGTGAATGGCTTTCTGGACCACAGGAAACCATTAGGCTTATCACTCAAAGTAGTTGCCTAAGGAAGAAGTAAGTGTGGGAAAAAGTGTGGAAGTTTGGTTTCTGAATGGACATGGCATTTGCATCTCTCCACCCAGTTAACCCTTACCAAGCTGCAGACCTCATATAAGGCACAATGGTCTTCACAGGCCATGCTGCAAACCTTATATGAGGTACAATATACACTGGTTATAAAACAGTGGCTCAGGTAGGGTTAATTTCCCTTCAAAGGATGAGTGTGGCAGGTGTTAATGGGTATCAGACTAGGCTCTACGTCACCACATTTTTTAGGTATATGGTTACCATCCAGGGTTGTAAATGGCATACTGGATCTCAGGGAACGATTAGGCTTATCACGTTGAGTAGAGTCACCTAAGGAAGAAGTAGGCAACACTACTTCAATTGAGTGGATTTTTTTAGTCACCACCACATATATGCTGTTTTCTGTTGTCTGAGTGTGTAATGAATTGCCTCTTAGACTGAAATACCCAAAAAAGTTTCCTTACCCAGGCTATTGGTGGTTTCAAAATGGGCATTATTGTTGTGTGCTTTATTTCATAGGGCAAGTACTGCTGAATGTACAGTGTAATTTGTATGTATTATAAAGCTTTATAAACAGAAATAGCAAGCATACATATAAGTAAAAAAGTACAGTAATCAGCTTCATTCACCTGCCAAAGATCCCTGACCTCTTTCATCTCAGTTGATGGCCAGGCATTGTGAGGATAAATTTGTGTAGTAACTATAGAGACTCATTTCTGCCTCATAATGGTAGCTCACCGAATTAACGTAACCTTAAACTTAGCATTAAAGTTGTAAATGACTCTATTCTATTAGGTGAAAACAAACTAGCTGTAGAGAATATTTCAAAATTTCATCCACTGTTTCAGTATGTAAAAATGGTAAAAATAGGGATGCTTTCTGGGTCATGATGGACTGTGTGTCAGGTATAATTTTTGTTCAAAATGATAAAGAGCTTTCATATAAAGAAAATTAAGAACGAGTTATATTACCTAGCTAATTAATTTCAACTGTTTAGGTTATAATAATTAAGAGTGAGTTATGAATAAAACCATAGATAATTAATTTAAACTGTTTTAGGGTATAGTAATTAAGAGTGAGTTATGTCATGGCTTAAAACAGGTAGATAATAAATTTAAACATTTTTGGTTATGTCAGATCTCGCCCATTTCATTCATCCGAGAGCTGGGGGTGAAGCACAAGGAGGGATATGTCAAGAAGAGAACAGGGGGAGGAGGGACCAACAACGGCTGCTGTAATTGGTTAGTTTGATAAATATTCTTATAAGTTCCAGTGCATATATTTTCTGAGTTAACACCTTTATTCCGGTGATGTTTTCTTGAGTTCATTCTTGCTACCTCCAGATGATTTTATTCAGATTTGGAGAGAGTTTTTGGACTGGAGGTTAGTTACAGCTTTCATCAACTTCCCCAGTGTTAGATGAATGAAATCATTGTTTAGAATCGTCTGCGTTTCATTTTGTATTAACTTGGTGAAAATTTTCATCCTTTTGTATCATGCTTCCTGTAGGTAAATTTTAGAATAATACCTTACGCGTTCTTCCTTTCCACAACTCTTCTTCATTACTAGCATCATATTCTAGTATTATTGTTACAACTGAATGTTCTTGATAGAGGGCTGACAGTTCTATTCCTAGTTAAAGTGAACAGATAGTGGTAATTTGAATAAAATTTAGTGTTACTGGATTAAAGAAGTTAACAACAAATGAACATCTGGTTGTCTATTGGGTTAATGCACTCTAGCAAGATCTGATCCATAAGGGTTGGAGACAGAGGGAAGGTTGAGGTTTATTGCTCAACCAGATAATTATTTTGAGCTGAATTGTACAGTACAGTACAGTATTACAAACTTCATCATTTCTGCTCAGGATAATGTTAGGATGTGGTGGTAAGAAGGGGTGTTGACTGGTGGTGTGTGGGGCCTTCCTTGACTTCATGGTACCAGAAATTTTTATATATCACAGTAGTCAGAGTTTAGTCATATATTGCAGTCTACCTTTTCCTACTCAGAATGACGTCAGCGTGCATTTGTATTTACAAAATACGTTGGTTGGTGGTGCGTGAGATCTTCCTTTTCTTTATACTACCCGAGATTTAGATTTTGTTGTAGTCAGATTTAGTCATGTAACACACCCTGCCTTTTCCCATTCAGGATAACATCAGGATGTGGTGGTAAGTACAAGGTGCGGTGGCTGGTGGTGCGTGATACCTGCCTGTTCTTCCTAGTGCCAGAGACGGGGCGGGTGCGTGGTGTGTTGCTCATGGACACTGGCTTCCAGGTCTCACATGGTTACAGGCTCATCGGAGCGCGCAACTCACTCCTCATCTCAAACTTGTCCAGGTCCCGTACCCGTTTATTTTTTTATTTTTTTATTTTTTTTTAGAGTGACGATGAACAGGAGAAAAATATAAATTAGTTTATATTAAAAACTGGTCACACTTAACAACAAAAAATGCTTTGGATTTTGGGTCTGTGGTGTTGTTTTGTTTACAATTTATTAATGATTATCAATTTTGTTTAATTGTATTTTATATATATATATATTTCAGATGGGAAAAGCTTAACTTTGATTTATCTGTCTCACACCAAAGAGACATATAAGTCCTGCAGTGAACTTCTTCTGAACTAATAACAGATACAGGATTTAGGGTCTGTCAAGCTTGGGGCAGAGTTTGATTAGTTTTGCTTTCAGTTAGGTTTTTCTCTGGTTCACTGGACCCTACCTCACTCTTTCCTAGGGTGGGAAATGAGGTGTGGATGATGATGATGATGATGATGATGATGATGATGATGATGATGATGATGTGTGGAAAAGAGGTATGGATGATGATGATTTTGATATGTGGAAAAGAGGTATGGGTGATGATGATGATGATGATGGTGATGATGTGTTGAAGAGAGGTATGGATGATGATGATGATGATGATGATGATGATAATGTGTGGAAAAGAGGTATGGATGATGATGGTGATGATGATGTGTGGAAAAAAGGTAGGGGTGATGATGGTGATGATGTGTACTCATTTACATCTGATGTGTGCAGGTCAGTGGTGATCAAGTGTGACTCGGAGAACAGTAAGAAGGAGTGGCTGACAGAGATCACCCAGTCGCAACAGAAATATGGTGAGTAAGTGTGTTGTGATGATGATGATGAGGATAATGATGACAACAATGATAATAGTGAAGGATTGACTGTGATGTGATGCAGTAGTAAGATGCATGTGGTGAGTAAGTATATTGCGATGATGATGATGATGACGATGATGGTATGAGATGTCTGTTATATGACTGTACAGAATAATTTCTATTCTCTTCATCTTGCAGCAAAAGAATTCACCAGCCAAGACACTCGGTTCGGATCCTTCGCACCCATTCGTCCCAACTCATATGCTCGTTGGTAAGGCTCCTTTACAAAGTGTTATATTCACTCCCTCAACTGTTAATGATAATCTAGAAAGCCATTCACTAAGTGGGGTGGTAACCATATAACCAAATGATGCCTGTGGGTTAAGTAGCTTGAGCCAGATGGAGCCTTTAAGGGTTTCTGTCTGTAGGTTGGTTGGGGTTTATTGTTCACATAATGCCACCCAGGGATTAGTGAGGCTGGTCACCCATGCTTTATATGTCAGGAATGAGTAGCCTAGCCCAGGGCCCCTACATGCCTGTTGAAATAAAAAAGGATTGGATGATGGATGGATGAATTTTTTCAGTCCTGTTCTTGTCATGTAAACCCTTTCAGTACAGGAGACTTCCCATAAATTGAGTAAACTTGTTCGACAGTAGTCATCCATTCTTCCCCATCCCCATTAAAGGAGGATGGCGGGCATTGGAGGCACCCGTCTATATTGATGCCACCATGTAAAGGCATTGATTTCCCCACTACCCCTTCTACACCACAGGTACGTTGATGGTGCACGGTACATGTGGGATGTGGGTGACATGCTGGAGATGGCAAAGGAGGAAGTGTTTATTACAGACTGGTGGATGAGTCCCCAGATATACCTCAAGCGACCAGACCTCACTGGACACAGGTGGAGGTGAGTGTGTGTGTGTGTGTGTGTGTGTGTGTATGTGTGTGGTAGGTGGGGGCATTCACCATCCACTCACTCGATGTTGTGCCGCTCTTGTGTGACTGCCTTTCCTCTCTTCCTTCCTTTTTTCCTTCCTTGCTCTTTTGTCTTTCTTTCCATCATTCTTTCCTCTTCCTTCTGTCTAAGGATGACTCTACACTGAGTGACATCTTTTCAGTCCATTTGTTACCTCCCATCTCTTATTTTTTACACCTTTCTTCTCAATTTTTACCTCCTTTTACCCTTTTTTTCCTTCTCTCTCATTGTTGTTTGCCTCTCTCTTCTCTCCCATTTCTTTTCCTTTCTTCACTGTCTTTAGTTGTCTTAATTCCTCCACTTACTATGTCTCCTTTTTGACGCAGACTGGCTGAGGTGCTACGAAGGAAGGCAGAAGCAGGTGTTCATATTTTCATCCTGCTGTACAAGGAGGTGGAGTTGGCACTGGGGATATCCTCACTCCTCAGCAAGCACACACTCAACCAACTCCACCCCAACATTAAGGTATCGAATGGTATAGCATTTTATTTTTATTTTTTTTCTCACCTGGTAACGATTCCTAACCCCTTTCAGCTCATTTGTTGGCTAAGTGTAGTCAGATTGGAGGGTTGATTTGACTAGTATCTAAGTAGACTGTCAGTTGTTGGCTACTTGTAGTCAGATCGGAGGGTTGATTTGACTAGTATCTAAGCAGACTCAGTTGTACTTCATAATTAAGACTTAATGAACTTCATGCAACCATAGCTTAGTATTCAAGTTGTGGGAGTGGTCCAGTTCTGTTAGGTGAAAGCAGACTGACAGTAGCAAAGGAAGAGGTACAGACAAAAGCATTGGTCAGTTTCTCCCCCTCCTCCCCTCAGTCCCAGCAGACAAAGGTGTGGGTCAGTGATGTGTGCTCCATATCACTGTCTGATCCATCATCTCACTGTAAACTCAGTCTCATGGTCACCATCTTTTGACATTTGTTTTGCCCTTCAGTAAATGAGTCTGTTCACTGGCCATGAGATTGTGCGACTTGGGGGAGGGAGGATGTCATTCATTGGTGTAACGTTTATCTTTTGGCTATTCATTTCTTTCAACAATTAACCCCTCTGTGGCCGACCGTGTGTAATTTGTCAGGACCCACTGGCCGACCCCACTGCCGATTTTTGAAGTTCAATTTTTTTTATTGCCATATTGAAGAGGAATGTCAGACACACCTGGCAATGCATTTTTGAGCTTTGTAGAACCATCCTGTGCTGCATAATGAAGGTCAAAAGTGTGCAGATTTACTTAGATGATATCGGTCACACCTAGGTATTGCTGTGATGTTTCGTTTCCCCCCCCCCCTTTTTTTTTTTTTTTACAGAAACCAATGTCAGTGGTGGTGAAATGGTGTGAAATGACTAGATATGTGTATTTTGAAGTTTATTAGTACATGACATGTGGGGTTTCAGAAAAAAAAAAAAAATTGTATGAATTTATTTAGCATTTTTTGGTATTTCTTGTGTTTATGGTTGTATCGACTTATTTTTGTACTCTGGGTGGTGGACTTTGTGGGAAAAGGGAGGCGAGAGATTAGATTTTTAGATCCAGATGAGATAAAGGTCATCCCTTGAGTGTACAGGCTGAACAGGGAGGGTTGAAACGCAAGACGTGCTGTGATTCGCACCTCACGCAAGATGATTAACGGGGGAAGGGAAGGGAGGCCTTTCCACCTACCAAAACATCACGTGAACACAGCAGACATTGACGTAATGTTTGTGCAAGGCAAAAAATATATAAAATGATCCAAACCATTACAGCAAATTTAAGCATTTAGGTAAATATATCCCCCCAAAATAATGTATTTTTCTCTTATTTTCATGTCTTTTTTGTTTATGCCTGTATTTATTTATAATCATAGAAAGGGTGGTTGTGTGTGTTTTGGAAAAGAGGAAAAAGATGATAATTTCTGTCTGGGTCAAGATAATGGATGTAACTGTGTGTGTTTAGGCATGGCCACGAGAAAAAAAATCATACTACCACTCGTCATTGCAACAGGCATGAAGCGACAGATGGGGTGAGGGAGTGTAGTCAAGGTCAGTCTCAAGATTTCCCAGACATTCATTCACATCCCAAAAGTTTTTGCAGTTTTCTACAAGTTGCAGTGCTTCAAATGATCCAGACCAGTACAACAAACATAAACAAATAGGTAAAGATACCAAAACAAAAATATATTTTTCTCTTTTTTTCGTCTTTTTTGTTTATGCCTGTATTTGTTTATAATCATAAACAGGGTGGTTGTGTGTGTTTCGCAAGGGAGGAGAATGGTGATATTTTCATCTGGGTTGAGATAAAAGGTGTATCTGTGCGTGTTCATCATGGCAGCAGGCTCTGAACTGACTGCTGGGGTGTGTTGGAATGTAGTGTAGGTCAGTCATCATATCCCACGCGTTCATTCACTTCCAAAAAACTTTCTCAGTTTTCTACAAGCCGCGCTGCATCAGCATCAGCATCCGTGCAATGGTAAAGTCATTCGACACTAGTGGCTACAGACGGGTTAATTTATACCCTCACAGAGTAACCATGATGACTTTGTAAAAGCTAGTCTGTTCTTCATCATTATTTCTGATGCCCTTACTGTCTCCTGGGAGATCCCCGAACAGATGACCATGACAGAAACACCTCCAGGCTACCTTATCCTTACACACCTTTCTTACACTCTCATACATTCTTCCTCTTTCTTCTCTCTTACCAATACAGTATACTGTTCCACTCTCTTCTTCCAGTCTATTCATACCAGCTTTTTCGTGTATGCAGGTGTTGCGTCACCCCGACCACATAGCAGGTGGGGTGCTGTACTGGGCGCATCACGAGAAGTTGGTTATCATTGACCAGACGTATGCATTTGTTAGTGGCATCGACCTTGCCTTTGGCCGCTGGGATGACTATCGACACAAGTAAGTCAGAGAGACAAAGGCTTGTATCATGAGGATGTTGGAGAATTTGTAACATCTCTTTCATACAAATTTCTTCTTCAGTTTACCCCTTAGTACTGTATATAGCACAACCTTATTTTCTGACCGCAGTGTATTTTTGAAAACTGCTTGTAGAGCAATTGATTGTATAATGAATTTAGCTTTGTAGCGGTGGAATAAGAAAGAAAAATGATTGTGTAGAGAAAAATCAGGCATCACAGTAATTTTAGTAGTGATAAAACAATTGTAAAACGAAAAAAATATGTAAATTCTCACCAGTTGTAATAGCAAAGGATTGTATATGAGCACTTGTATAATGAGGGTGTATTAATACTCTCATATGTTATAGATGCAGACTTTGTGAATATTAAAACAATATAAATAACATGCAGGAGAGTGCCAAAGGAGTAGTAAACAAAGTAAGTCACTAAGGAAGATATGAACCCTCCTTTGCCACCTAGAATTTTGTCCACAGCTTCATACTATTGAATTTAAGGCCATGAACAATTTGTTCATCAGGGCCTGTGTTTATGTAGCTTCTTCCTCACGCTATATTCCATCCACTTTAACTTTGCTTGTAATTGCCATCTGTCTGTCTTGAATAGTAACAAAAGAGTAACATTAGAATCTGGTGTTAATCACGAAGAAGTGCTGTGGAAAGGATGTGAAGCCTTAGTATTGTCATCTTGAGTCATTTGATGATGATGCCATGTTCTTTTCTTTCTGTTTCTTCGTAACACCAGACGTTATAATCTGTACCCTCTTTACCTTACCCTGGCCTAGAATATTGTCTTTTTTTCATGTGATTCACTTGCAGGAAAAGGCAGTACTACAGCTCTGGTTCCTTTCCTTAACAGATCTCTTTGACTAGCATCATATTTCAATGCTAATCTGTTACGGCAGCACAGCATTCAAGATGGAGAGATGGCAATTTTAGGCCAATTTAGCGTAAAAATTAGCAGGAACCTGTCAAAGTGAGTGAATAAAGTGTAATGTTTTTATCATATATCCACCAGACTGGTTGACATTGGCCATGCGGGTCTGCAGCAGCCCCATATCTCCCCAGGACGGGAGGCTGGCACATATGGGCCCTCACGGGGTGCCCTGCAGCACCTGGTTCGGGGCACCAACGAGGTCCTGGTCAACACTGTCAGCTGGTCCAACCCATCCAGCGGCCGATCATCACCTACCACTGTCCACTCATCACCCTCCACATACCACACTCCACCCATCACAGCACGATCATCACCCCCCAGTCATCACTCCTCCATGGATGGGGTTGGCAATGTTACATTGAGCACCACTCTTAGCTCAGACATGCTACATCCAAGTGATTCAGATATAGCTGCAAAAACTGTCTCGGAAGAGAACATCATGAACCACAGAGACAGTGGTGAGAAAAATGTTTATGAGCAAAAAGTGAGTGATGAAACCGAGGTTTACAGGTCAAAAAAAAGTAGAGATGGAAAGAGTGTACATATAAAAGAGAGGACAGAAAGTGATTTAAGTAGTGGTAGTAAGAAGGGGCAGGATGTGACAGATCGAAGTGCCGCCACACTTAATGACATCAGTAACGGCAAGGAGTCGACCCCCCTCCGATCACGTACAAAGAAGTCGAATGCCAAAACTAGGTTTCTTCTGCAATCAAAAGCAGCAAGGGAGTCAAAGAGAAATGACGATTCTGGGAGTGACGATGAAATGAGAGACGGTGGGAGGTTTGGCCGGAGTATGAAGGGAGTACGTCGCATCGGTCTAGATCTGATGGATGAGGTGCGTGAGAGAGGCAGGGAGGTTCGTGCCTGGACTGCCAACAAGCTGCATCGGTAGGTTTATTGTTTACCTTTTATAAAATATGATTTTTAGATTTCTTTTGTCCAAATAATTTCCAGCATGGTTTTCTTGTTTATGTTTTTATTTATCTTTTTTTTTTTTTTTTTTCGTCCCAGCAATTTCCAGCAACTGTTAGGAGGTAAATATTTGGTTTGGCACTTGAGTTAGCTCCCAATCTAAAGAAAACATTAGTTGTATCATTGCTAAATTTAGTACGGATCTGTCTATTAAGACGCATGATGTCACGTGATATGATTTTGTGTGTATGTATGTGTGTGTTATTTGTTTATTTTTTCATTTTGTAGCCAGCTATGGGCATCGACAGCCTTTCCCCTGACACCCAACAGTCCTCCGATGTGCCTCACACTGTTACATATTACCACCTCGGTACTAATACCCAGTGTCTATATTAAATACCATACATGCCAAAGCTGTCAGTCATGATTGGTGTGTTGGTACTAGCTGAGGTATTTTTATGACACACCATATGACAGTGGGTTTTATGAAAGATTATTAAAGTTTGTTTTAATGAAATATAGATAATCAAGGCATTCTCTGGCCAAGCCTGGGATCAAATTCACATCCTTTCAGACAATAGACAGCTTCTCTGACCACTTGACCACCACCGCCTGTAGTTTTCTTGCCTTGATACTTATGAGATCCTCTGGCAGGCACTTTTAACTCATAAAGGTAAAGTACTATAGTTACCGTGAACCGGGGTGAATTCGGACACGGGGTGGTTTCGGACGAAATTTGCATAAAAAGATTAAATGCTACGCAGCTGCTAAACGAAGAAAGATATCGTATATATTTAAACGGGATAATGTTGCATAGGTTTTGTAAAATGTTATGTATAATTATCTTTTTAAAATATTATGTTCCACTGGTGAATATATTGTAATAAAGACAATGCTATTTTTTGGTGAAAAAATGAATACGGGAAAACTTGGTCTGGTGTGAACGAATCATAACAAACCGCACGCTTATACACATTTAGAGGTTTACTTTAACGTCTAACTTGAAGATTGGAACAGAGAAAGGGTTAAAATCTGCATTTTAAATGTATGTAAACATGACATGAGTGAATGTGTACGCATTTTTGGGATTTAAAGGGGTAACTTCGGACAATGGATATTTAAAGGGTTGAGGTCAGACAGCATATCTAATTTGCTTTTTTTATATGTAATAAAACATATTTTGTACAATGTACACAGTCTGCATGCTTATCTTTGTTTTTGCTGCTAAGAAATATGATGTGAGAACACATATTATTTAAGTTACCATATGGTACGGTACCGGTATGATATCCTTATAGTTCGTCTCCACTCCCTCCTCTTGTTCCTCATCTACTCACCCCTTCCATTCCTAACTCCTGTTTCTCCTTCCCAAGCTCCTTCTCTCATTCCTTCCCAAGCTCCTTCACTCTTTAGCTCTTTCCTTCCCTATCTTCTGTTCCTCCATTCCAAGTTCCCTTTAATTAGGCATTTAAATAGCCGGCACGCTTTAAACCGTCCGGTCAGTCAGTCACAATCGTGCCTTTAACCTGCGCATAGCGTGGGAATGTACTCCCTATAATGTATATGTATAATCAACTAAACTGGGGTTGTAAGTCAATGGAAAATTTATTTTTTCATCTATTTTTGCTATATATCACTACTATTTACTTGTAATTTTTCTGTATTTTTTGTATTTTTTTCAGCAATTTTTTTAAAAGTCGCGCAGTGTCCGAAGACCCCCCGGAACTGTCCAAACATTCAGCTGAGCTACTAGGGGCCCATTTCAGTGCATTTCTAATGAGTGTCCGGGGTCACCCCAAGGCAGTCCGAAGTCTCCCCAGTCCGGGGTGACCTCGGACACCTATAAAATATTTTACTACGTCTAGATGGAGATACTGAGATTATCTGGCTGTTAGATACTTACAGGTTATTGGCTCACGTACGTATGTAATACTTAACATCAGTATTTTGGCCAAAATAAATTGTGTCAGGATGAAATAACCTTCAAAATCGTACGAAGTCACCCCGGTTCACGGTACTGTACCATGATGATTGCATAAGTAAGTTCCATTTGGAATCACAATAACTGAAGTACCGGAGCTGTAGTTTGTAATGTGTCAACTTGGAGTAAATATAAGTACTGTACTTGGTATTTGTAATTAATTGATTTTCTGTTCTGTATTAGTTTTTGATCCTTAACAACTTGAACTACTATTGCATTGTTCATGTTAGGGACGAGGTGGTACCAGTATATTTAAATCTTAGTGTGGATCTGTCAGTTATGAAGGTTTATAGTATCTCACATAGTACACAATACTGCATGTGTGTGTGAAACAGTTTATTAAATCAGACCTTGTATTATGATGGCTGTGCAAGTGTATTTGATGACTCATACTTGTGTGTAGGTCTGTGTGTTCTTTTGTTTATTAATTTTTAAAATGTTTTCAGTTTTCTGTTGAACTCTTGTGGGTAATAACGTCAGTCCACATTCAGATGATTAATAACAAAACCGCGAGCAATGACTTATTAAACCAATACTCTTTTTGCTTTACCTTGGCCCAAAATTGTCATCTCTGTCTCAAATGCCAAGTTGTAACAAATTCTCATCCTTTTGCAGCTTACTTCACCAAAGGAGGAAGATCTGGGCCTAGTTAATGTGAACTGACTATAGTGATGTGATTTTGGAGAACAGACTTTTCAGAATATTATGTTAGAGTTTCATAAGTGCTTGACTAGAAAGTGGAACGATGTTATTGTCCACAGCGCTACTTCATTGTACAGTACAGTATACAGTACACTTTTCACTTTAATTTTGCCTGAAATCACCCTCTCTACCTTGAATACTGATTTAAAATAAGGGATTAACACTATGACATGATACCAGTCATAAAGAAGGGCTGTGGAAAGGATGTGGATCCACAGCATTGTCTTTTTCTGCCTCTGAGCCCTGTGAATTAAGCTGCACATGGACGAAGTCTGGGTCTGTGGTTCATTCACTTTAACTAGGTGGAGATTTTCGTTCTTTTGCAGCTTATTTCCCATAGCTTAATGAGAGAATAAGACATTAATGCATCTCAGCATCCTTTTTATAGAACTTCATGATTAGCACCATATTCTGGTGTTAATTGCTTGTGCTATACCTTAGCACTCAAGATGGTGATATGGCAGTTTTACACCTAGGAAACCATTCACAGTGCTGGATGATAACCCTATAACCAGTTAACAGAGTGATGTGGAGCCTACTTTGGTGCCCCTGTTAAACGGATAGAGAGACGCAATTGTGGCTTCCATCCAAGAATCAAAGTGCCAGATTCTTCCCTGCCTCTTGTGGTGAGGTGTTCTCCACTGCAAAAGAACATCGGTTCATTGCATGAGACATCCCTGCAGGGGCAATTGCTTGCCTGCAGTTGAAGGGTCTGCTCGGCTGGACGGACCAAGGTTACTGTACTACTACTATTACTGTTGCATGTAGTTAAAGTAAACAGAGTATAACTAGTTGAGTTGGATGAACTATAGTGTAGTGTAGCTAACTGTATGTGTGAACTAACCATGGCAGACGTGGCAGCGGCGACTCAGATGTCTCGGAGGATGAGGAGCAAGAGCAGGGACCTGGCGGAAGGTTGGTACTCTCATCACTTTGTAAGCTTGAGGCTGGACTCTGCTGGACTTAGCTTTTACTTTAGTGAACTTTATTTACACACTTCTGAACTCTGCTTGACTCTACTTACACTCTTTTCAACTAGGTGGACTTTATTTACACACTTCCACTGTTTGACTTTATTTACTCTTTCCTACCCAGTTGGAGTTTACATACCATTCTTAAATCTACTTGACCTTACTTACCCTCCTCTGAACTCTGGCTGTATAAATTGTTTGCTCTTCTGAACTCAGCTTAACTTTACTTACTCTCTTTTGAACTCTTTTTGACTCGATATACACTCCATTGAAGTATTTGTGACTTTGCTTACACTCCTTCAAACTCTCCTTGACTATACATACATTCCTCTAAGCTTGTCTTGACTGTGTATGCACTCTTCTGAATTCTTCTTGACTTTACACACATGCCTGAACTCTGCTTTATGTACACTCGTGAACTCTGCTTGACTACATACACTCTTCATGGGCATATCAACATCCAGCATACATGACATGTTTACAGTCAACTCCCTTTCGTACTTCAGATTACTGTATGTGTATTTTATTCTTGCAGAGAAGACAAGGAGAATGTAGACTTTATACCATGTCTTTTGTTCATCTGCAGTATGAAATCTCTCGATAGTTTCCAGCAGCTGTTGGGAGGTGATTAGCAGGTTTTGGCACTTAATGTATCTCCCAGTCCATAGAAAACATCAGCTGTATGAATACCATCCTCATTGTGGGGATTCCCTATGAGAAACATGTAACATGATATTATTTGATTTGATCTGAATGTCTGTTTGAGGCCATCTCATGAGCTTAACTGCTTATATCCAGACCCGTGTGTGCTGTTTGATCCTGTTACCATATATATAAGTAAATCACACAACACATACCCACACATGTACATACAAGAGTGTATACATCATGGCAGCCATATTCATATTTTATTCAGTACACACACACACACACACACACACACACGCTCGCTGGCGCAGTGGTAACGTTCTCGCTTGCCATCTGGTAGACGAGAGTTCGAGCCTCGCTCAGGTTGCGAAAAGTTTCATTGACGAAGTGGGTGGTTACTGTCCCCCTTGAGCAAGGGGATGGGTGTGTGCATGTGTGAAGGTCACAGCCTTGCCCTTAGATCGGACTATATGAGCTCTCAGCTCCTTTCCGGGAGGGTAAAAGCTGATGATCACGACCATCAAGTGATACTGACCGACCCGGTGAATTACACACACACACACACACACACACACACACACATGTGAGAGAGAGAGAGAGCACCCATTCTAAGCTACCCTCTCCCTGCACACACACAGCCTGTACCGTCGTCATGGTGGTATGCAGCACATGGGTGGCAGTTGCTCCTCCTTGGCAGCAGCACACAGTCAGGTCATTATGGAGGACACCACGTCGATACACCTCTGGGTCGGCAAGGATTACGTCAACTGGATTAGCAAGGATCTGAATAATCTGGATGAACCGTTTAAAGGTGTGGCAGGGAGTGGTGCAGTACAAACTCTCTAATCTAAAATGCTTGGGTCCAAAAGCCTTGTGGGACTTTGATTATTTTGGAAAGTTGAATCATGATGGTAACTATGAGAAAATTATGTTAAAGAATATAGGCCAGGATGATGGTGATGGTGGTGGTGGTGATGATGGCTACAGTGATGAATTATTTTATTTACCGTCCTTAGTTATTTTAAGTCAGGAAAACTTGCATGTCTTTTCATAAATATCTTTTTTAATCTTTACGTCCAGACAGTGTAAATCGTCACCAAACCCCTCGCATGCCATGGCATGACATTGGACTCTTTGTGGAGGGTCCCGCTGCTAGGGATGCTGCACGACACTTCATACAGCGGTGGAATGCGGTGAAGACGGAAAAGGTAGGCTTCACTGGTTGTATTTGTATGCTTGTATGTATGAATGTATGTACAGTATGGTTATATGTGTGTGAGAGAGAGAGAGAGTATTAAATGCATGCATATTGTGAGTGTGGTAGTTAAGGGAGATATCATTAGTATAGATATGACTGACTAATTTATCCTGTGAGTGTGACATGGAATACTGAATTTTGCTGTTGTATGAGTAGGCTAAGTAAATTTAAGCAGATAACCATAAATCTTGCCTCCAGATAAGTTAACCAGAGTCATTCAGTTAAAGGAGTATTACCCTTCAGGCATCTTCTGTTGTTGGTAGTAATATCATCCTTCTCCTTATCCTTAGCTGGGAAAAAATGTATCTATGATGATGATGATATTGATGATGTTGTTGTAGTTCATTTTTCTTAGACATAAACCTGATGAACTTTGGGAATCCAACAACTCTTAGGTGTGTGATGCAAGGAATCTTTTGTTATGAATAATGTTGAATGATTTTTTTGATTGTGAGATGGTGGTGCATGAGGTTTGTTGTGGTTAGAGCAAAAGGTTTTGATACTCAAAGGGCAGAGTGATTCATTCTGAAACTTTTTTTTTTTTTAAATTGATATTGAAGTAGATAAATAGATAAGTGTCTTTGTAATTTCACAGTTTGGTAAGGTGAAGTGTCCCTCTGAGAAAAGTAGCTTCTATAGGATGTGTTTTATCAGACAGTTCTAAAAGGATATTATTTAGCTGAAGGTTTCATATGTCTTTAGTAGCTCTTTATATGTTGTAGTATAGTGTTTAGTGGTGGAGGGAGGATCTTATTAAATCACTCTTTTGAGTGCAGAGAAATCGATTTCATTCATAAGGCTTAGTTTTGTGCTTTTTAAAATTTTGTTCATGTTTGTGGCTGACTGTGGGAGCCCAGCCTAGGGTAGCAATTTAATGTTGTGCAGACGCAGTGTGTAAACTGTCTTCAGTGATTCTTTCTGTTGGGCTTGGTACTGTTTTCAAAATGTTCAACACTTTGAGCTTAAGAGAGACCTCTGCATTAATGTTGTTTGTCTGCTGTGATAAGATCATGTGTGTATGCAGTGTGAGGTCAAGATTTTTGTGACGTCTGTCACTTTCTGAGTGAAATAGTTGGTTAAGAAGTGTGAATTAAGAGTGGTTCTGAGTTTGTATTTGTTTGTAGTGAAAAGAGTGATGGTTGCTTTTTTATTTCAGGTGAAGCTGTCATTCTGCGCTTTGTAAGCTAAGGTGTCATTCTGTAAGTGTGCAAGTGAAATGTAGTGAGATCAGCCATAGAAGAGCTTATGACATGACGATATTGGCAGCAGGCATAACCTGGGATAGTTTATGCAAGTGTGTTTGTGGGTTAGTGGAGGATATGATACGACTGGTTGTGAGAGAGTTTGTAATGCATTTTAAAGAATGTGAATGATGAGTATGATTTAAAAGAAGATGAGGTTAGAGGACTGACAGGAGATCAAGTTGGTTGGATGAATTATGTTGAGGGCAGCAAATGACAGAGGTTTGTAAACTTCTTTTAACTTGATAGTCATCAGATCTACCATCTAGAATAGTGTGAGGTGCATCTGTAAAGAAAAGATAAATAATGTGATATGGTTTGACTTGTAAGATAAGAGTCTGGTATCTTGAGAATGGTGAGTGAATGAGTGTGTTGTCCATTTAACGGGGTATGATGTTGATTAGTTCTTCCTCTGTTATGTTTTCTCTCTCCTCATTGTCTGAACCGTACCTTACCCCATCCTTAGGTGGGAAAATCAGGCAGGATTAATGATGATGTCATAATCCAGAATTCAGGCAGTGCAAAATATTTCATGCATCAGTTTGTTGTATAATGGGTGTTTTGTAGAAGCATGTTAAAGACAGTTTGACGTAATTATCACCTTAACTTTGACCCTGTAGTGTGTAGTTGACATGGACCTGCATGAATCATACCAGTGTTCCCCCCCTCCCCCCCCAGTACCAGTGCCATTAATGATAATTTAGTGATGAAGTTAGATAAAACTGATTGAAGTTATTTCAGCATTACAACTTCAGTGAAAGTTAGTGTATTGGGAAACTAATGTCCTGTGTTGCTGTGTAGTGCTATACAGTACTGTATTTTTATGTTTTCTGTGTTGTTTGAACTTCTGAGTACAAAATCAATGGAAAATTTGCCATTTACTTTGCATATGCAGCTCAGAAAGTGATGTGGGTATTAATGTTGGTGGTGGTTGTAATGCTGGTATAGTTCTTTCACCTTAACTTGGCCCAGATAGTCATCCTTTTGAAGCTTTGAAAAGACTTGAAAGTGATTTTAAAGATTAATTTTAAGCCAGGCAAAAGTGAAAAGATTGTAGTTGTTATGGTGGTGGTGTTTTAAAGGCATGTGTTCTGTTTTTATAATGCTGCTTAAAAGAGTTAAAGGGGAATTTAAGGAGCAATTTTAGGCCAGGTTAAAGTGAAAGGAGTATATTGTAGTTATACTGTGTGAGACTTGTGTTTTTAATGGCATTTTTTTTTCTCCTATTTTTATAATGCTGCTAGGAGAATTAAAGAAGCAATTTTAGGCCAGGTAAAAATTAAGGGATTATAGTTATGGTGGTGGTTTTGTGTGATTTTTTTCTTTTTTCTTTTTTAATGGCACTTGTTCTCTGTTTTTATAATGCTGCTTAAAAGAGGGTTAAGGGAGCATCCATTCCTCCAAGACATGCTGGCTTGCTGTGTGCGTCCCCAGGGTTGTAAGTAGACAGTGTTGTGTATGTTTTTGTTGGTTGCACCGTGCACATGTACATTTGATATTTTGCAACAGCACACATACACACACAAGGTTGCTTTCACAGTTGCTAGTTGTTTGTGACCCTTTCATGCTGAGAACAACTCTGTTATTCTGTTCAGCTAATGCCAGATGATTTTTATTCAGCTAAGTGAATTATAGTGGAGTAGAGAGGTATATGAGAGAGTGGATGTTAGCTGGGGGGAGGGCAGTGAAGTGGCAGGGGACAGGGCGACATGGAGGCGAATTGTTTGTGGCCTCCCCTTACGGGATTACGGCGTCTGACTATAGATGTATAGATAGATAGAATTGTATGAGCCTCAGAGTGTTTATACATTATACTGTCACATTAACCCTTTCATGCAGGGAGGACGCTAGTATTCTATGTCGGGTGATGCCTAATGATTTTATTCAGCCGAGAGTGAGTCAGTGAGGTATGAGAATGTTAATAGTATAACATTGATTGTTGCCATTAACCTTGTCATGACTGGCTCAACTTCAGCAATATATTATTCAGGTGAGAGTGAATCATAGGACCCTGAGTGTTAACTCTTCAGCTTGAGGACGTACTTTTATTTTAGTCTTGCTGTTACCTAAGTGTGTTATTGTGATTTGGGGAAACATCTTATGGTGGAGGATAGTAATAGCTGCAGCCCCAAGCACATCTTAAATGTGAACCCTGTGGACTGCAGGCTTAAAGTGCCGTTCTCTTGCAGTTCACTATCCTCCTCTTAGGGTTTGGACATGTATATAACCAAACTCTGTATATTCACACCACATATACATAGCAGTATAATAAATAAAGCAAATAAGAATAGTCATCCAACAATGCTGTCTGTGCAGTACCTAACCCCTCCAAATCCAAAAGTTTATTCCAAGGTGAATAATATTATCTGGATATAGTGAGAATAACCCAATATGTTACTGATTCAAGGGATGAAAACACCATCCCATGAAACTTTCCTGCCTGTTATTACCTTTGACAGTGGTGTTAGTAAGTGCACCAACCATTAACATCAGCATTTCAATATTAGAACGGTTACCTTGGGATCGTTAGTGAACTCCACTCCTCACAGTGACGTGTAACGTAATGATGAGCAGTGAGCCAAAACCTGAACATTTTTAGAAACATTACCAAGGAATCCCAGTTGAGCTTTATACAGTATCTCCCCAGTGAAGCCTACCATTTTTCTTATTCTTTTTGTTGAGATATAGACATATTCTGTGGAAATGGCCCCATACACCATAGTCACACCTGGTTTTGTAGGAATGTATGTGCACAAGTTGTATTGATATGCTTCACTGCAAGTGCACCACACATACCTGCATGATTGAATTGCCTTTGATGTTATAGGTCATAATCGGATCTCCATTTAAGCTGTTTTTTGCACCTGAAAAAATACCTAATGAAAAAATCCTGTAAAATGAACTTCTGTTTATCTGTCTGTCTATATCTCTATCTGTGTATCTATATCTATATGTCTGTCTTCTCTGTCTCACTGTCTTTAGCCAGATGCAGTAATTCTGGAAGGGATGGCCACACACACATCATCCCTGTGTCACCATGTCTTCTACAGTATAAGTAAATTTGTTATTGGTTGCAAGAGTAAAATCTGAAAGTTGTCATCAAAGTCAAGGAGATAAGCGCTTTAATGCTGTAACGTACAGCACTGTTTAATGTTATTTTTCTCTATACCAGACGGTTTTATTTAGTATTGGTGAGATAGAGGGAGGAGGTTATTGAAGGCTGTATCATTCCACTCCCTTAAAGTTACTCTTCAGCTTTATGAAATCATTAGTAGGTTGCAAAAATCATGTAAAATAGCTGCCATTTTAGTGATGTGGTAAAATGATTCCTTGTGCTGTTATTGATTTGTGCTTCAGCTCATGCAAGCGGAGATGCGAGTGTACTGGGCATTGTTGTTGTCTCCACTCTCCTTCCTACCCCCAATCCTATCTGTCTTCCCCCCTCCCCCCTCTTCTTGGCTTCTCCCCTCCCCATTCATCTCATCTCACCTCCCCAGTCTCACCTCATCCCATTAGCTTCCCTTATCCCTATCTGTTTCCTCTCTCCCCTTCCATTCTCTTCTCCACACTCTTCTTTTGCCTTCTTTCCTCATACCCACTCTCCTTCTTCATTTTCATTTCCCCTCTCCTCATCCTTTTCATTTTCTCCCTCCCCCTCCCTCTCCCTTTTCCTCTCCCAAAGCTCAGCACAGTGATTGATGCATGAGTACACTACAGTGGAGAATATTGTGCATGAAGAAAACCAAGATGCCTAGAGGTGTGGTGGTAGAGCTCTAGGAATGGATTGCACTATGGTTCATGTGCTGTGGTTCAACTTCCAAGAAGTAAACACAGGGTTTTTCTCGCATGTAAAAACACTGCCAGGGGCATTGGTGTGTTTCCCACTTTTAAATGATTTGGATCCCTGTAGCCTCTCCTCAAATCCTCATGCTCTGAAAGGGGCAATGTGGGATTGACATTTACCAATAAAGAAATTCTCTAAGTGCACAGTGTGTCTAAATTTATTTATTTATTTACTTATATTTTTTTCAGTAAAGAAGCTGTGTGGTGTTAATGAGGAAGTGATTGAGAGTGATAAAAGAAATATCGTACTTGAAGATGGTTTGGCCGTGTGGAGAGGATGAAGAATGAGAGCCTGACTAGAAGAGTGTATAGGAGTGAGGTGGAGGGGGAGAGGAGGAGGGAGAGGCCAAGGATGAGATTGAGAGATAGAGTGGTGAGATATATGAGAGAGAGGGGTATTAGTTGGAGGGAAGGCAACCAGATGGCAGAGGAAAGGGTGACATGGAGGTGATGTGTTTGTGGCCACTCATGGGATTAAGGCAATAGGCAAACAGATAGATAGAAAGATTGATAAATAGGTTCTAGAAGTGTTTAATTTAGCATCTTCCTAATATACCTACATAAATTTAGGGATAGGATAATTGTGGGGGCCTTGAGTAAGCACCACTGTGTATCTAAATGAAATATACGATTTCAAAAGTTACAGCAGAGGGAATAGGTAGTTTTGTAGCAACCGTTTGTAAAATTTAGGCTGTTAAAAAAGTTGTAGAGAGGATGGGGTGGATTGGGATTTCTTCCTCCTGTAGTGCCACTCAGGGGAATGTGAGGCTGCCATAAATATCAGGACTGAGTAGCCTAACCCCAGGCCCCTACACCTGTCTTAATATAGGTCAAACTGGGGTTAGATGATGATGATGATGGTGGTGGTGGTGATGATGATGATATGTCACCTATCTTTTACTACATTGATGTCTTCTTTTGTTTGCTTCATGCTGCCCGCAGATGATTTTATTCCACTTGGGAAGGACATCCTTGGAAGTTGGAGTAACTGAATAAGTATATTTGGATGGTTTAGTAAGAGCCAGGATTTTGAAGACTTGAATGATGGGTCAGAGATTGTGTAACACATTTTACAGGATGTGGTGTTTGATAATTATGCCGTTGTTCTCTCTCTTTATTTTATTATTATCTTTTTTTTTAATCCTCTTTACCTAATTAGGGACATTGAAGGATTGTGACTGAGTTGTTTCTGTGTATGTAGCTTTGCAGTTTCACCAAATTAGACACTGAAGGCTTTTAATTGTTTCTCTGTATATATATATGTGTGCAGTTTCACCAAATTAGAGAAACTGAAGGCTTGTGATCAGGTTGTTTGTATGTGTTTGTATTAAAATATCTCATGAATAGCCCACATGATGTGGATTAAACATGAATATTGTACATGAAGATGGGAGGAATTGATTCAGTTCTGGTGCAGATCAATTAGAGGTCAGTGTCATAGGTGAAGGTCAGAGTATAGGGTGTTACATCACTGCTCAGTTTAATCTCTTTGGATCATCTTTTTAGTTGGGAATAAGTATTGTCATGATGGTGATGATGCATGTTGGGTGCTTGTGCAGTGTTATCATCTATTGCTGTATGTATTGTAATGTGATTTTTCATTCAAGTGAATCATAGGTGCAGGAGAGGGATGCTTCAAGTGGTGGCATTGGTATAAGAAGCGGTTATACAAATGTGCCATAAATACTGTACCTCCCTATCCCCCAAATGGTGGATGGTGTATGGCAGGTAAAGGGCAGCATCAGCCTGCAGTCCACTGGGTTTGAATCCAGATAAGTCTGAAGCAATAACAACAGCAACAACATGCAAACCATAAGAAAAAATCATGTTTAAACCATGGCTTGTAGGTCATAGGCTTTAGCTTCTTTAGATGATTTTGTAATTGCTTGCAAGTGATTATTTGTAACTGATTATGGTTTCTGTTAATCTGATGATGTAAGTTATGAAAGCTTTTTTTTTTTTTTTTTTTTTTTTTTTTTACTGATTATGATTATATAGTAAGTATGATAAGAAATAATTAAGGTTAATGTTTTTGTATGTTTTCTGTTGTATTTTTGCCTATTTTATTGTTTTGCAGAAGGACCTGTTTTATTTTTTAACTGTGTGTTGACTTGATCCACTTTGTCATATTCACCAACCCTGATATTTGTGTTGAATGTTCATCACTTGTTGGCTGACTAATATTACATGTATTAGTTATTGGGTTTTGCTTAATATCTTTGTATTGCGTGTGACTGATTTTTTGTGACTGTGATGCTGTGTTGTGCGACTATGATGCTGGAGTTTGATGGTGCAGGTTCAAGGAGGGCGGGGGGATAGGTATTCACATAACTATACAGTACATACATCCTGGGCACAAGAAGAGGAAAAAGAAGACAGATTTTGACTAATGTCTGTTGACTCCACCAGGTTTATCGTGAGGCAGGAAATTAGTTTTTGCCAATTCTGAATCTTCCCTTTAAAATGTGATGTCAGTTGTACCTGCTGGGTGAACAGGGACAAGGGGGAAAACAGATTTGTTCAACAGTCTGACCGCTTGAGGTTTTCCATTTCCAAGCTGGATATATTATGACTACGCTGCAAACTCCCTCTTCAGCACACTGTGTGAAAAAAAGCATGGATGGATGCAAGTGAAGGCCTTTATCATTAAAGTACAGATTGCATCATATTGTTCACATTGTTTATAAACGCTCCAACATACTTGCATGCGTCGACCATGGTCACTTACTGGCCACTCTTTGTGCTGCTTGATCTCAGCCAGCCTCCCTATTCAGTCCCTTATCCCTGAGGGTGGTAGTAATACGAGTATATAGTGGTAACATGTAGTATATGTAATGCAGGAAATCATTTAATGTGTTGAGTGGTCACCATCTAGCTTAATGATGGCTGGTGGTTCGTTGGGTTAAGGAGCTCCAACTGGACTGAGCCTGTATGGGTTTATATCTAAGGAGTTGTTGGAGTTTCTTGCTCACATAGTGCCCCTCATGGGTGAGTGAGGCTGGTCACCACTGCCATAAATGTTGAGTGTGAGTAGCCTAGCCCTGGCCATCTGTGCACCATATGGTGGAAACATGGAATGAATGATGGATGGATGGGTTATTAGTTGTCATGAAAACACCCACTGATATCACACCACTCCCAAATGAAATAGCTGTGGCATATTTTGATGTGGTTGGCATGGTAATAATGCCGTGACCCCCTCAGTCCAGTGACTTGGCTTACCATCTTCAGTCAGTTTTATTTGACTTAGGAAAGACCTCTTGTACTGAAGGATTTAGTAAAGGCTAGATCTGACTCCTCCTGCTTGCAAATCTCACCTATAAGAAGAAAAATAGTCAGGAGAGAACAAGATTAAACCAACATAATACTGTAAACCTGTGTGTTTATGGATTAGCTGTGTTGTGTTGGGTGTGCATCCTTGGTAGGATCATGTAGAGCAAATGGGTATTAAGAGATGGGTGAAAATATTACACTGGTAATGATTGAGTTTGGGAGTATTACAGTGGTATGTGATTGAGAGTATTACACTGATTTGTGATTGAGTTTGAAAGTAGGATGGGACATGGAAGGCCAAGAAGAAGGTGGCTGGATGTGGTAAGTGAATGCTGAGAAAAGCAGACAGGGTAATTAAGGAAACAGAAGAACAGGTTGAGGATAGAAGGATATACAGAGATACACATGACAAGGGTTACATCCCTTTTAAAGTTGGTAATCAGTAGTGGTCTTGTATCCTATGTGCATGTATGGAAGAAACAAAGTGGGCCTGTGAAGTGGAACACCTTCTTTAGTGCGTTTCTGCTTTTTAAAAAATTTTACCCTTTATATTCTTGGGAATTGAGTTTAGCTAATAATAATTTAAATGTCATTCACAAGACTAAGAAAAGAGGAAATTTTCTGACCACTTGTGGATATCAGAGATATCAGCATATTAATATATTGTCCCTTTAAATTCAGTGTATTAGTGAATTTTGTGTATGTGACTGTATTGTTGGATTAATTTTTATTCACATGACTGCATTGTTGGTTAATTTCCTTACATAAGACTGTTGGTGTCCACAGGTGAAGGCCAACCACAGCTACCCATACCTTTTGCCTCGAACCTATGACCGTTCCAGTTTTACACCCTCACCGTTCCACCCAAAACACCGTGTCAAGTGTCAGGTAACTATTCTTTCTCTCCTTTCATACCAATCCTTTTGCTCTCTCTCTCTCTATTTTATCTGTGGAAGAAGGAACCAAAGGCCAGAAGCCTGCATGATTGTTCCCTCCAAGAAATAAACAAAAACAAGATAACAGAGGGCCTCATTCAAGATGTGTTAATTTCAAGATGCCTAGACACACTGTGTTCGAAAGACTGGAGGTCTTAGACAGTAGGAAATACAGATAGAAAAAGTCAGTTCCAGGGTTGACCTGTTGCTTACATGAAGGACTGGGAGTAACAGTTAACTCTTGCATTAGAGTGTTGGACAGAAAAGGGATGAGAGTTTGTTGCTAGATGGATGCTATGTGCCTGTTGAGGTGGTGGAGGGATGCAAGCGGACAGTTCAGAGGGCAGTGGCCACTGAAGCATCAATAGAAAAGAGATAAAGATGCAACAGTGCGGCAAAGAGACACAGTTTGATGGGAGCCAGTAAGAGAAGGAAAGCTAATGAAATAAAAAACCTTTGACTCCACTTTGTTGAGAAGAGCTGTATGTGGGGAGCCGGGGAGCCTACCCACACATGAGAGTTGTACTTTACACAGGGGCAAATAAAACCTGTGTATGAAGTCAACAACTATGTAGGGGTAAAGAAGGCACAGAGTTGGCTTAGCACACCTAATCTCATGGAAGCAGATTTTACGAGAGAGGTAAAATGTTTTTTCCAAGATAAATCCCGAGAGAATGAAACCCCAAGTATGTTTAAGGATGATGCAGGATTAAGCTGAATATTGCTGAAAATTAGAGGGTACTCCTGTGGAAGATTTTGTTGGGTTGATAGATGTAAGAACTGAGTTTTTGATGAATTAAAAACAGCACGATTACTTTTACCACGGTCAGAGATATGAGCCAAGTCAGACATTAGATGTGCCAAAGCCTCATCTCTTGTTTGTTGAAGTAGCTACTGAGAGGGACGCTGCAGGAAGCGAATGGAAAGTTGAAGGTGGAGTCATCAGCGTATGAATGGATAGGGTTAGATGTACAGCTTAGGTCATTGATGAATGGAAGGAAGAGAGTTTATGATAGGACAGAACCCTAAGGAACACCACTGTTGATAGCTCTAAGAGAAGAATGGTGGCCGTCTACAACAGCAGCTATAGAATAACCAGAAAGGAAGCTAGCGATGAAGGCACAGATAGAAGGATAGAAACCATAAGAGGGCAGTTTGGAAATTAAAGATTTATGCCAGACTCGATCGAAAGCCTTTTGGATGTCCCAACAAAAGTCTTTAATATGGGCACCATTGCCTTAGCACCACACCAAGAGGGGAGTGCATGACATAAATCTATCTATCTATCTATCTATAGCCCGATGCCCTAATCCCGCAAAGGGTGGCTGCAGACAAAACGCCTCCAAGTCGCTCTGCCACCCACCAAGAATGTCCTGTGTCCGTTCCTTAGTCATCAACGTAAGGTCCGTCGGGGTCTGAGGCGCTTTATTCGCTTTTTTAGTTAGTTCTTTTTACTGGGAGGGGCACTAACCCACCACCAACCCTTTTAGTCGCCTCATACGACAAGCAGGGATACTGGGGGAGTATTCTTGAAAGTCCCCTACCTCTGGTGATTATGTATACATTTTTGCTTTTGAAGAACTTGCCCACGTATGGATGTATAAACCTGTTATTTTTCACTTATTGATAGCACAGCAGCACTGGTGTCATTTAACTCCAGGTCTGCCACCTACAAGGCCACAGGTTTTGGATTCAGAGTTTTCCTTTTAGCAAGCTGCGATCCAAGGCTTACCCCCAGCTTACCTTAGAGGTTAGGCTGTAGTTGTGTAGAAGGTGTATGTATCTATAATAGTGCATTAATATGTAATAGTGCCATAAATGTAATTGAGTCCCCCACCAGAGTGTTGTACAAGGCCAGGTTCAGAGCATTGGGCCAGCCATATATCACTTCCAAGTTAGTACCTCCCAGTGAGTATGGAGCTCATCCATCTTTGGCCCCCACAGAAGACAAACTGAATGCTGGTTCCACAGGTAGTGCGAAGTGTGGGTCGTTGGAGCTGTGGGTTGGATGAGACAGAAGCAAGCATCTTCTCAGCGTATGTGGACCTCATCCGAGGGGCCAAGCATTACATCTACATCGAGAACCAGTTTTTCATCACCCGAGCTGACCTCACTGAAGTGCGTGAGGTCACCAATTACATTGGTCACGAAATTGTTGAACGAATTGTCAAAGCACACCAGTAAGTTGCCAGTGGAAATGTGTTGCTTTTATCAGACTGTTAGTATTTTTGTGTATTTTTTGTGGTGGAAGCCAGCTACACTCTATTGGAGCAATGTCGTGCTTGACTTAGGCTGAGAGTGATGTCACAAGACCCCATGTAATACACCCAAATCCTGCTGCATGATCATCCATAATGTGATCATTCACATATTGATCTTAACATGTTAGCTCATTGTTTTCGAACTACGATTGCCATTTTCATTTACACAGACATTATGACTCCCTGTGAAGCATCTCTTTTCAATATACGATCAGTATTTTTGCTTGGATGATTGCAATGATCCTTACATTCAATATATCATAGATCATTATCCAGTCAGTTTTGCAGGGGCATAACTTGATCATATTGCAAGGTTTGAGTGAAGCTGCTCTGATCACTTTTTTAGAAGGAGAGTTATTGTTTCACTTCCATATAGATAAAAGCCATGTAATAACTGATAAACCCAGGGACTACTGTTGTTTAAAGATTTCTGTGTGCATCAGATGTGAGCTGGTTGACCTCACTCTTAATCCACTTTTGCAGTATATAAATTCAGTATGATGCTTTTTTTAGTCATGCCAGTATTTTATCATTCCCTTTTTAGTACTGTAATTGGTTTTTCTAAACTTGTATCCAATGGTTTTGTTATTGTTATGTGTAGTTGCACCAGTAACTATTGTAATTTAGGTTTGCCTGTAGATAATAAGGAATAGTATCCATAGTATCATGGGACAGGGTCATACAGTATGACCTCCAGGATAAGGAACCGAATAGTGAGGCTGCTAGACATCAGGCAGCATAGGGAGCTGCCAGTAGGTGACCAAGACCAACACATACAAACATGTTGGACCCTTTATAAAGAAAACTAAATGAAATGAAGCAAAACATAAGCTTAACCTGAAAAAAATATTGATTGCATAATGTAAGGTAGATTGTGTGTTGTCAGCAGTATATTTTCTTTTGTTTTATCATTTCTGTATTTGAAACTTCTGGCTGTGTAGTAATTCAATTGGACTGCAAGTCTGTGTAGAATAGAAATGAATGGGTTAAAATGTCCGGTAATCCTCACATACAGAGTTTTTACTGGTTCTCCACCTATCTCTACTGATCCTTGATTCCTCACCTCACAATTAGGAACAATGAGACCTTCCGTGTTTATGTGTTGCTGCCGCTGCTGCCAGCGTTCGAGGGAATGATTGGGAAGTCCAGTGGTGTGGCCATGCAGTACATTGTTTACTGGAATTATGTCAGCATCTCACGGTAAGGCGTGGACTTGGGGTAGAAAAGTGCATAGGCTGAGAGAGAGAGAGAGACCAATTCTATATTCTTTTATATGTATCTGAAACCCATCTTACACTGTCTTTAGCCAGGGAAATAAGACTGGATAATGTTGATGATGATATAATGATATAGATGATGACGTTGATAATGACTATGATAATGGTAATGATAATAATGATAATAATGGTGTAAGTAAACCATCACCATCACAATATCAGAGGGAAGTCCAGCATCATCCACTGCCTTCGAGAGCGTGGTGTGTCCGACTGGCAGCGCTACATCAGCTTCTGTTCCCTGCGTACCCATGAGCTTTTGGGGGGGCGCCCGGTCTCAGAACTGATCTATATACACTCCAAGCTGATCATCGTTGACGATTGCAAGGTCATCGCAGGATCGGCCAACATCAATGACCGCAGCCTTAATGGAAGCAGGGATTCTGAAGTTTGTCTTGTCATTGAGGTGTGACTCCATTGTTGATTCACCTTGTACTTGTAAAATAATGTACTGTATATGTGTGTCGAGCACTAGTGAATTCCCTATTGAAGAACTATTGCTTTTGAGAAACAGAAGACCAGATTATTTTTATTATTATTAACTTGGCCCAGCTTTCTATCATTTTGCAGCTTCTTTCACATAGCTCAGTGATGGAAAAAGATGATGCTAAAGATCTCTCCCTAGCACTTCATCTTAACCAGCATCATATACTAGTGTTAATTTATCAGTACAACTCATCATTCAGGATAGGATGATGGCAGCTTTAGGATAGGAAAAATAAAAAAGTGTCTGGCTGGTTGTGGTTGTGTTTGGTTTACTTGGTTCTTGGGTTGAGTAGGAAATTTTGTGTGTGTGTGTGTGTGTGTGTGTGTGTATACACATATGCATGTCTGTATTTCTGTCTGTCTGTTTCTGTTTTCTGTTTCACAAATCCTGGAGTCTCTGTCAATTTATTACATACTTAATGGCATAAATGAACATTGAAATACATCCCTTATAACAAGAGCTTTTTGCATATCTTTCCCAGGGACCAAAAATTTGAGAGTGACACCATAAATGGTGTAGTACATTACTGTAATGAGGATAATGACCATGATGATTTAGCCCACCATCTGATCTCTCCTTCCGTCCCATCTCACACCTCTCTTTCCCTCCCTTTTTATCCCATTCTTTCCTTCTCCTCTCAACCCTCTCCATTCTTCCCCTCCCCTCTTACTCCCCTCATTCCAACCTCTCTCATACCTCTCTTTTTCCCCACTCAACTCTGTCCATCCCTCCCCAAGGACCAGGAGTTTGAGAGTGGTACGATAAACGGAGTAGAACGTGACTGCGGAGTATTTGCCGGGTCGATGCGGCGATACATCTTCAGTGAACACCTGGGTCTGGCGGACACTGAAGAGCCGCACATCGACGTCTCTGATCCTGTGGCTGACTCTTTCTTCACTGACGTCTGGTGTCGCATTGCAAAGAGGAATGCTGAAATTTATGAGAAGGTTGGTGCTGTATCGAAAATTTCTTGACAAATGCCTTCGTTGAAAAGAGTTTCCCTAAGAAGTATACCTGTCTAAAAGTGTTGAATCTTCCCCAGTAGGCATTTCTTGAGATGGGTGTTCCTGTCTAAAAGAGTTTCCCTCGTATAGATTGTTCCTGTCTGCAAATTTCTCTAAAAGTGTCTTCCCCAACAAACATTCCCTTCTAAGAAATCTACCCGAGCAGGTGTTCCCGTGTTACCCTTGTGACTGTTCCACCACCTTTACCAATGTAGAACACCTGTGTCGTTTTTCCATCAACAAGTGTTTGTCTTTGTTTCCCTCGGCAAGTACTCCCATCTAAGATATACTCATTCACCAAAAAATAGTTTTGCCTTTAGCTCATTCCTTTGAACCTGGTGGAGATTTTCATCCTTTTGCAGCTTATTTCCCATAGCTCAGTGGCAGATTAATACAGCACTAGGGCCCCACATCGGTATCATAGTCCTGTATTTCTTCATGGCTAGCAGTATATAATATTGTTAATATATGACTGTGCATTCAAGAGAGGTGGCTAATTTACACCTAGTTAATGTGAACAGAGTATTGAACAGCTGCGTGTGCCCCCACAGGTGTTTTCATGCTACCCCTGCAACAGTGCCACCACCTTTGATGATGTAGAGCAGCTGCGACATGTGCCCACCATGGCTGAGGTCAACCCTGCCGATGCTATGGTCAAGCTCAGTGAAGTCCAGGTCAGTCTATGGGATGTTTAATGGGCTTGTTTTCATCTGACAGAACTGAGCCGCTTCCACAACTTGAAAACTAAGAAGTGTAGACATGATATTTTATGAGCCTTAGATATGAGGTAAGAATAAGTCATTTTGGTTACTAGTCGAATTAAACCTCCAGTCTGACCACACTTGGCTATCAACTAAGCTGAAAGAGGTCTGAGTTATTTAGCAGATTATCTATCTATCTATCTATTGCCAGACGCCTCAATCCCGTTTGGGGTGGCCACAAACAAATCGCCTCCAAGTCGCCCTGTCCCCCGCCATTTCACTGCCCTGCTCCCAACTCACACCCCCCTCTCTCATATATAACTACTATAATATCCTACCGTAGCCATCTGTCTTCCCTTTTATTTTTTATAGACTGTGATTGCATTGTCTTAGGCCCCTACACCTCTTAACTCCTTCATTCACATGACATCTCCTATTTAAGTCAGGCTGCCAGTGGACAGTTCTGATGCTGAGGTCAGACCCAAGGAAGTACAGGTTAGACCATAGGATTTATTTGCTGTCTATCAAACCTTTTATTTTTGTAGATTGCAGTAGCCTTGCCTTGGACCTGCATGCTTCATAATTTTTCAGTCAAATGATGCTTCTTTGTACTGTATGTGTACGGTACTCAGTTGTCCTGTACAGAATTTGACCTGAGTTTGTGCTGTCCTGTCTCCATATCTACCTTTATCCAGTCTGTTTGTGTGTGTGTATGTATGTATATGTGTGCATTTTGATTAATTAATTTGTTTATGTATTTATTTATTTTTGTTTATGATTCAAACCCTAATCTCTCTTTCCCTCCTCACCACAGGGTCACTTGGTGGAGTTCCCAATAGACTTCCTAAAGAACGAGACCCTCAAGCCAGGCGTGGGCAACAAGGAGTTCCTCTTACCTATGGAGACTTGGACATAGCCACCCATACCACCAGCATCACATCTCATTATAAGCCCATCTTTCCTACCTCCTACCCGTGGAGACCTAGGCGTGTATTCTTGTCGGTTAAGGAAAATCTCTCTAACACCTTTTCCTGTGTGATTTATTTTGTTTATTTTACCTTACTGTCTTATTCTGTGTTATATAAAACTTTCAAACATCACCATGCTTTGCATAAATAATGTACAAAAGGATATTAACCTACCATATCCAAAAATAAATCACTAAGGAAGAGGTGCTAGGGAGTCTCCTTACCCGACAAAAATACTGGCCCTAGACATAACCATTCATACCACCCAGCATCACATATCATTATAAACCCATCATTCACACCTCTTACCTGTGAAAGCCTGGCCCTACCCACTTTTATTACTAGCATCACCTCTCGTTATAAGTCCTTTTTATATTAACACCGTCACTTGTACCACCATCACCTTGCATTGTATGTCCATATTTTGTACCTCTTGCCAGTGGGGACCTAGACATAACCATTTGTACTGTCAGCATCACCTTGCATTATACATCTGTCTTAATACAGTACCTCTCCTCTCATAATTAATCTGTCGTTTTTACATTAACACAGACACTTTTGCCACCAGCATCACCTGACGTTATAATTCTGTGTGTCTTCACACTCTTAGGCTCCTTTAAATCTACATGACCAGCCACAGCTCTCAGTATTTGCCTGCCTGACTCAACAAAATTCACTCTCGGCTGATGAGAAGTATATGGTGTTAGTGGGATAAATACTAGAGTTATTCTGACCATGAGAGGGTTAATGGTGGCAGTATTAACACTCTAAGCCTTTGGTGACTCACTCTCAACCCAATGAAATCATGTGGTGTTGGGGAAAAGAATATTAGAGTTGTCCTGACTGTGAGAGGGTTAATGGTGATAGTATTAACATGGTAGGCCTTTTGTGACACACTTTCACCTAAATAAAATACTAGAGGCAACCATGAGGAGGTTAGTCCAGGAGGGAGTGGCCTTGAATTATCATCCCCATATTGCCATGTCCTGCACTATCATGCAGCCCTTCCTCCACCATCAGGCTGCATAAAATCATGGGGAGATACGAGGATCAGACCAAAAAAGATATCCCCAGGCATATTTCATTAACAGCTTCGATCAGGTGGCACATTTTTCATTATCATGTTGCTACTGTTGGGCAGTCTTATGCAGCTTGGGAGAAGAGTCTTATTGAGAGAGGCCCGTAGTTCTTTTGCCTTAACCCAGATTTTTTACTTTTTGCAACGTACTTCATGTAACTCAGTGGCAGAAAAAGACAGTACTGTGGCTCTACATAACTTCATGACAAGCAACATATTCTGCCAATTTCTAGTGTTAATCTATAGTTACAATGCAGCATTCAAGATGAAGAGATGGCAATTTTAGGCCAAGTTGTAGTAAGTTGTAGTAAAAAGTGTATAGGGAATTCCATGTTTAATCCCTCCAGCTCAAAAATTCTCTCCAGAGCTGAATAAAAACATCTGGTGATTTCAAGAATATAGAAGAAAAGAAGTCAATATTATGAGGAGGGTAACAAATTTCACAGAGGATGGTGCGCCCCAGGACATTCACACAATTCGTTCTGTTTAGCGTTTATTGTTATTCCAAAACATTACATTTTCCCGGTGGTCTAGTGGTTAGGATGACCCAGTTGGAGTGATGCCGAGCATTGACTCGCTGTATCTAACAACTCCAGTTCAAAAAGTCTTGTCATCCTCATCATCATTGTCATCATCTATACTTCAAGGATGGGGTACGGTTGGGTCCAGAGAGCCAAGGGGAAAAAGAAAAAAAAAAAGTCTGCCCAGTTGAAAGGTCTGTACACTCATTCACTCACCATTCAGGTCCATGGAATCCTGACTTAAGCATGAATAAAATGCAAATAACATCCTTGGGTGGAAGTGGGTAACTAATATCTTGTTGCGATGAGGTTTATAATGAGAACCAGTGGGGTAAAGCCAAAAGCAGGGAAATTGCCTTGTCTTTCGTTTCTTCTCTTATGACAAATGATGCTACCCAGTGACTTCTTCATGATTTTAGTTTTGCATTGTTGATTCATAGGCAGAAATTCATGACTGAAAAAGTTCATATTTAGGAGGGCTAATAATACTAAAAACAAGAAAAAGAATATGACCATATACCTGTATCCATCCGTCCATCCATCATCTAATCCTGTGTCGCCCCATGAGGAGCAGAGGAGCCCGGGGCTGATGTGCTAAAAACTTCAAGAACTTCAATAAATGCATTATTATTCTAGACTTTCTTAGACTGAGATCTGTCAGTTGTGAACCTGAATAGACATAATGACACAGAATATATCCAGGTATGCTGAATGGCAGTTATTTAATGCTACATTACTACTCTCTATTTCATACGTCTTTCACATCACGTGTGCCCCATTATTGACCTAAGTCTAATTGATTGTTGATAATTCTGATGATAGGTTGTATTATTTGGTATTTCCATTTTATATCATAATCATAAATCACACTGAGGTGGTTTGGCCATGTGGAGAGGATGGAGGGTGAAAGACTGACCAAGAGAGTGTATGTGAGTGAGGTGGAGGGGAGAAGAGGGAGGGGGAGGCCGAGGATGAGATGGAGGGATGAGGTGGAGAGGTATATGAGAGAGGGGGGTGTGAGTTGGGAGCAGGGCAGTGAGATGGCGGGGGACAGGGTGACTTGGAGGCCCTTTGTTTGTGGCCACCCCAAACGGGATTGAGGCGTCTGGCAATAGATAGAATAGATAAATCACATGCTTTAGTGTTAAAAGCTTGGTCTTTTTGGTTGTGCAACACATACTGTCAGTGTTGTATATTAGGTGAGTTGGAGGTTATATCAAAAGTTTAGGTTACATTTTTTGTAGTATCGTATCACTTATAAAGGCTCCAACATGCTTGCACGTGTCATCCATGGTCACTTAATGGCAACTTTCCATGCTGCGATATTTACTAACATTATCTGTTGTGTGGAGACTCCTAACACAATACATATCGATTACAACACTTTCACTCACACATGCATCACTCTTCCTACAGACACCTCTTTCCCATTGGAACTTCTCCAGTTTGGTGAAGGGTTACATCCTGGCTCAGTCCTGTAGTGGATGGACAGATACAGATACATTTTCATATTTGTCATGCAAATTATAATCATCTCACCAGATATTGTAAAAATTCATCATTCACATGTCACATATGGTTGTGTCTGTTTCCTGCCTCATAATTTTGGTGGATTTTACTTGTTTGCTCAGTATTTGAAGAGAATATTTTTTTTATATCCATCCATCTATCCATCATATGCATTTTATATCTATCTCTCCATCCGTCCATACATCATACACCTATTAGGAAGAGACATTGGTGTTTCAGCAGATCAGTTTTTCTTCTTTTAGATTTTTTTTTTTTTTTTTGAATAAATTCCTTCACTAAGAGAGGTCCTTTCAAAGTTGAGTGAAATTGTTTGGTGTTACAGGAAATAAATGGAAAATAGTAAGTGGAAGGGTTAATGTCACACTCGTTTTTGGCTGCTGTTTCTCTCTCTCTCTCTCTCTCTCATGTTGCAATGTAGTTTCCTGATCTGTGATATTCTCTCTTTATTATAGTTTAGTTTTTATAGGCATTATGTTCCGTATCTTTTAATGTAATAATGCAGGTCTTATATTTGTCTTATTCTTTCTTTCTTTAATATTAGAGTGTAGGTTTTATGTCTGTCATGATCTCTTTTAAACTTTAATTAGCACACTCTAGTTGTTTGTCAGTCATGCTCTCTTTTTCTATCCATCCATCCATCATCCAATCCTACATTGCCCCATGAGGAGCGTAGGAGCCCGGGGCCTGGCAGTTGGTCTTTTTTATCTTTAATAATACATTCTAGTTTTGTGTCTGCCATGTTGTCTCTCTCTCTCTTCAGTTGTAGTACAGTACATGGTTTTTTAAATATTCTTCCATATACTTATTAAACCCAACAGAGTCCAGCAACCATTGGGAAGTAATTAGATACTTTTGGCAGTTAGGTTTGTTCCCAGTACATAGCAAGCCTTCCCAGCCGTACCATGGCCAGCCCCTTAATTGTTCAGTATGAGAGTTTTTTTTTTTATTTAATTCCTGCTGCCTTTAGATAATGTTATTCAGCTTGGAGAAACTTTGAGAACTGGAGAGGTTATACATAGCCTTCCTTCATGTTTTCATTGCAGGAGATTTTCTGTAAGGAGGGAGTTTAGGAAATGGAGAAGATAGATGTCGCCTCCGTTATCCCTTTCATTATCGATCTTCCTGAAGGAGATATTATAAGAAGTGGAGAGGTCAGAGGTAGCCTTCATTAACCCCCTGAGTACAAGAATCTACCTTGAGCTGAATAAAATGATCTGATAGTGGCCTAATTGAAACGAAGGAAACTTAATCATAATCAAGGAGTTAAATGGAGGCATGCTATAATTTAAATTGGTTTGCTTATATGATAACACCTCCTAATAATGAAACTGTTACGTAAGACATAGGCCTGTGTTTTAGGTGGCATAGGAGGCTTGATACCACCTCTACCTTGGTGATTTATTTTGCTTATTACACCTTAACATTCTCTTCTATTCTTATTTTTATCATTAATATCAAGATAGTTTTTACCAGTAACATATGAGAGGTTATAAAGGTGTAATTTGTTTTGCATATTACAGTACATGACAACACTTTCTTGTATGCCATTTACTGGTATATCTTTCAGTGTAAGAGTAATATACAAGAGGATTTAAAGGTGCAATGTGCAGAATTAGTCACTAAGGAAGAAGCGGTGTTTATAAGTCTCCAGAACCGCTTATCATACTACCTGTAATGCAGATGCTGCAGTCAAAGCTCTTCACCCAGCAGTTATGATCAGCCACATCAGGCATACAGTATGTGATTAATTTTCTCCCAGATTTAGAGCTTTCTTTTCTTTGCTTTATTTTGTTTTATGTCATTTATAAAGCCACATTTTTTTCTGTGTACTGTAGTGATCTATCAGCCAGATAATAATGGTTCTTCTATCCTTCTTTTAATTTTTATACTTTTATTTTTAATTGTCATGTTTGCCACTTCAAAAAAGTTCACTATCTAACCGGCATATCTCTCAGAGTTATCAGTGTGGGTGTTGAAGGTTCTGTACTGTAAATTGCCACACACGTGTACACATTAGTATGTCGTTGTATAAACATCATCAGTTTATATTATTTCAGCAGTACATTTTCACTCCATTAACATCATTAATATATTTCTATTTGTAAAGCCATGTAAACAGTATTTTGTATAGTGGTGTAGTCAGAGGGGTGACTGGGGTGGCACTGACCATCCTTGAAATATGCCAGACCACCTAACTTTTAGTGGTAATAACCCTGGATCCTTTCTAAAGACTTCTCCTTGGGCCATGCCATAGGTAGGCTTTGGCACTCCATTTTGAAAGTCATAGGTATGTCCCTGCCCCTGCGGTGTACATCAGACGTTTTAATAGTGTTACTTGTATGTCAGCTCCTTCAATCCAAGGATATATTTTTCTTCTTGTTAGTACCAGATGAGTTTAAAGAGCTGAGGAGAGGACTTAAGTAATGAGTGGGATCTAGTGCCTCCAGCTTAAGAAGTCTCTCCTGAGCTGAATAACGTTGTCTGGAGGTGGCAAGAATAAGAGAAGAAAATTCTCAGGCAGAAGGAGTTAAAATTTTATGTAGAAAGAAAAACCAAAAATATTTAGGGGTATGCGACTGTTGTTATCAGTTACACCCTGTGCCTGTAAATAATAATGTGTAAATAGCTGTATAAAGTGGTTGGTTGTGTTTGATTAGGTGGTGTGGTACTCTTTATCTAAGGTTGTTGATATAATGGCAGGTAATGTGAAGGTTTGGTGACATCTGAATTTTATAGGGCCCATGGTCATTAAAAAAAAAAAAAAAAAAAAAAAAAAAAAAAGTTGACCATTTTTAAAATTAATGAATTGGAACCCCCAGAGATGAACCTAATGAGCTTTGGAACTGTAAGCCAGTAGGCAGAGGGCAGTATGTTAAGTACCCTTCCAGCAAAATCTCTTGCTCAGTAACCCTGGGTAGTAATGGGGTGCATCATGCTGTCATCAGTGACTGTTCATTTCATCTGTCGTCTTTTCATTGTTTAGATTTAGTTCTGGTACATATATTGGCGCTTTACTGTTTTTAAAAGGTTAAACACTTGTGACAGGAGACTGCAGTAGAAATTTGGTACATGATGTATCATATTTTAAGTAAAGTAATGGACTGCAGCAATTTCATCATCATCAAGACCTTTTTCCTCACGTAGGGATAGTGGTGGAGTGAGTAACATTTTTTGTGACATTTCGTGTCAAAGTGGAACCATTTTTTTGCTGACTACTGCCTCTGTCAACGTACATCACATTTAATGTATTCACGACAGCAGCAGAAATAGTCTGCATTCTTCATCACTGTCTCACCATCGACCCATTTTGTACATCATCATTTTCAGCATCACAGCTCATTTCTCATGCCCACTTAGAATAGTGAAGTTGTAGAGGAAGGCTCTCTGATTGCTTTTGAGACTGGATCAAGAAAATGGATCAAGAAAAAAGGAGTCCCAGCTATCATATATCTGTAATTGTTCTTGTAAATAATAGTAAGTTTTTTGCAATACAAGTGTTAGGTGATTGGGTTGCTATATACTTTTTCTGTCCTGTTGTACAAAACATGGAGTATGCTGGCTGTATCTTTCCTTTACATCTCAGATGGCACATAAAAATTGCCAGATTTTCATGTTTCCCAATGAGACACTGGTATATAATTTTGCTAAGAGATTTAATACATAGAACAGTTTCAGTGCAATAGCCTGCTGTAGTCAGTTCCACGTAAGATATACATTTGTCCATGATGTACTCACTCTCACATCCGTCCATACTCCCTCACTTTCATTTCAATACCTGTTGCAGTAATTCATTCCATTCTAGAATTTCAGTAACATGTGATGGAGTTCGAGTGAAGGAGTACGGACAGGTGCGAAAGGATATGAGTCATAGCCGGATGTAATTTTGATTCAGAATGGACTAAAGCCACCTTGTACCACCAGGATGTAAGGTGTTTGGCATTACAGTATGTTGTATTTTATATATTTAACTTTTGAAGAAAATTTTATCTAAGATTTTTTAAATGGATATCTTAGTATAATATGACATGATGTTTTAAAGAATGTACTGTACAGTATTTTACCTGTTATATAGTAGTGTACCTGTTCTTGGTGCTGGAGAGGGATGACTTCATGTGATAGCACTGATATAACTGGACAGCCCCACTTCCCAAGATTAGGTTCCCTCAGCCTTCAACCTACAGCAGTTCATGTTCAGCAGTTACAGATTGTTTATGAACAGAAGACACTTGTAATCTGGTGAATGAAAATTATTTATTTATTTTTCCTTATTTTTTTTTCTTTCTTTTTCTGTTCATGACTTTAAAGAATAAAAGAAAAGTCCCTTATCTCCCTCCCCATTTCCTATAGGAAGGAGGATGGAATGTGGAAGGGCAGCTTAAGCCTGCAGTCCAGTGATTCACATTTCAAATGAGTCTGGGACTACAATACAACAACAACAACTGCTGCTGTACTTATTATGATTCTCTTGCCAAACATTGATCCCTTCAGTCTGATTGTGTATTTGTAAACATGTATTCCTGCTAACATCAGATATTCTACTTGGGACTGACTTTTAAGACTGTATCTAACTCCTCTAGTTACAGAAAGTGACTTCAAAACTGAATAAGTTTGTCTGGTGGTTGCAATAATTGAAATTATGATACATAATCAGAGTGAAGTGATTAGCCTTTACTGATGCAGGTTGTAGTGATGGTTGAACTGTATGTAAGTTTTCTTTTTTATAGTCATGTTCTAAGTGGCATTGGAGATTTCATAACACCTCTTCCTTATCAGTTATTTTGCATATTACACCTAAGTAGCCTCTTTCACATCACAGAGGCAAACTGTGTTGATACTAGAAATATATAGAAGTTACATCAAGAATATCAAGGTGCCTGGCGGTATTATAGTTAGAATGCCCCAGATGATGATGATGATGCCCCAGATGAGGTGATGGCCTTGCTTAGGTTTGATCTGTGAGAGATGACTGGAGGATTTTGAGCCATAGAATGCAGTTACGGGAAGCAGGCTGATTGTCCACCCTTAAATGTACTTAATTTATGGTAGTCTGTCCCTAGGCCCTTACACCTCAGAGTGGGTAATATTGAACAAGCTGTTACTGTAGAATAAGCTATGTATAAGTTTCACAGAGGAGGAGTTGTTCCAGTCTTTATGCCACCTAGAATACTGCTGTGTATGTTAATATACAGTATACTCTCTTTATAGTGATACCAGGATAGTATTCATAAATATTAAATCATGAAGGGGGAGGCAGACTCCTAAGCTTTTTTCAGTGGAAAAATTACAAAATGCCTATGGTTATTGTAGTTGGTTTTGTTTTCATTTAACAGAACTGGGCCACTCCTACAACTTGAATTCAATGTTGTGGTTGGATGAAATTCAGTGATCTGTAGTCATGAGGTAGAAATGATTCTCCTTGGTTGTTAGTCAGATTGATCCATCAGTCTGATTTCACTTGGCCATAAACCAGGCTGAAAGGGGTTAGGGGTGATTGTTTACTAAGAACAAGTGTGTCATAGCTGTGATCAGCTTGCATCCCACATTACAGAATGCAGTCAGCAGTGACAGGAAGAAGCCATACTCTGTATCTTCTTCATTTGCTTCGGAAATTATCATTAAAAAATTGAGTGTTTGCCTTCCTCTTCATAATTTATAACACTTTCTACCTGTCTATGTTTTAATTATTTTATTTCTGTTACCACCGGATAATTTTATTCTGCCCGGGATAGATTTTTAAAACTGAAAGGGTTAACTGTAGCCTTCATTAATCCTCTAGGTGCAAAAGACCTAATATGAATTTAAAAAATACTTGGCAGTAGCAAGGATGAAATACATGAACATATAATTGAATTTAGAGAGGTTGATTTGTAATTGTTTGGCTGTAGTGATTGTGATTTAATTGAATAATAGTGCACTTGTTATTCTGGTGCATTTGAATAATATAATACTTTTATTGTAACTAAATTAAGGTTGTGTTGTGTATTTGGAAGACTGAACCACTTCCAAAGTTGATTTGTTTGCATCTCAGCAACAAAACTCCCTAGCATTGTAAGCCACATTGGGGTTGTGTGGAATTTACCATGGACTTCATAGTAACCATGCTAGTAATGTTGATATTAATGACTTGTGCATTCACCAGCATCTCGATTAAGGGGGTTAAAGTAACATACACACATTGGTCCTGAATGCCTAGCCTTTTGTTTACTGATGCAGGTGTTGTATCGTAACATGTTTTCAGAAATTTTCCATGACTAAAATTCTTTACTGCCAGTTACCTAGGTGCTGTCTGAGTATTGTCATAATACTTATGCAGTAGTTTGTTTATCATAACTTGGCCCAGATTTTTGTTGTCTTGTAGTTTGTATCTTGTAGTTCAGTGACGGAAAAAGACAGTGCTACAGTTCTGTGTCCTTTCCATAGTACTTTTTCATGACTGTCATCATATTATAGTGTTAAGCCAGTGTTACAGCTCAGCATTCGAGAGGGAGAATGGCAGTTGTAGGTTCAGTACAAGGAGTGTAACTGCTTCTTTCCACATTGCTCCATGGTCATGTTCAGTGCTGGATAGGGACTCCTTCATGAGGTGGCACCGATATAACTGGATGGTGGAGCTGCCTGGTTATACAAATGTCCCTCATCTCCCCCTATGTCTCCCATAACAAGGATGGTGGAGTGTAGGAGTAGATTCAGTCTGCAGTCCACTGGGTTATTATATGGATGAACCTGGAGCTACAACTACTACTACTAGCCCTAAACTTCTTTTAAGCTGCATAATTTAGTAGGGATTTAACCTGTAGAGGCTGGAAAACCACTCTTAAGCTGATATTGTTGGGCTTAGTAAGAATATTATGATTAATTCTGTAAAAGGATTAGTGGAGGCTGTTTTTAACCCATATAAGATGATGATAAGATGAAGAGTGAGTAGTGAAAAAGATAACTGGATCGGATGTGAGAGGTGTAAGGCTGAGAGGAAGACCACAAATAGGATGGATGGACAGTGTGAAGATAGCATTAGATGTGAGAAGGATGTCTGTAGAGCAAGGAAGAGTGACTGTGCATGATAGGGATGACCGGAGAGAAATTGTGAATGAATAAATGGTGATGCAGCCCCTAGGGAATATTCTCCCGCATTTGGTCTGATCAGCTGCTCAGGTCAGGTGCAGGTAAGGGGATTGGTCCATCATGATGTGGCAGGGGTAAACCAGCTCTGCTGTCGTGTCCTGCTGCGGATGTCATTGATTGTACTGCGCAGTTGACCCTTGCGCAGGGTGGTGTGGTGAGGATCTGTCCCTTTTCCCCTTGGGGCTAAGATACGAGTAAATGTGTATGAATGAATAAAGCTATCCCCCTTTTTTGGGTGGCAGCAGCCTAGGTATATACTGTAGACAGACGGAAGATGATAATGGTGCTGCAGTGGGATGCCTTCACATGGTGGCACTGATATAATTAGGAGGCTCCTCTACCCAGGTATACAAATATCCCTCAAGTTCCTCCCGATCCCCTGAAAGGAAGATGGTGAACTGCAAGAGAAGACTAATTTCAGTCTGCAGTCCACCAAATTGTCTTCCAGATAAGTTTGGGGCCATAAAAATACCAGTTTTATTACCATATTTAACTTAGCCAATTTTACCCTTTCATAATTCAGTATTGTTGGGAACAGCTAACCAAGGGTCCAAATTGTATACAGAATGCTCAACTCGGGCAGTCAGTCACCCAGCACAGAAAGTGACATGGTCCATCCGTTTGTATTGTTAGATGTGGTTTTTATAGGTGGATAATCTGTGTATGAATTATGCATTAAAACACTATTGAAGCTATAAATATCACTGGAATATCCTTACTTTGGCTACACTTTGTTTGTAAGATAGCCATATACTAAGTGGCTTTGGATATATCCTTACTTTGGCTACACTTTGTTTGTAAGATAGCCATATACTAAGTGGCTTTGGATATCACAACACCTCTTCCTTAGCAGTTTATTCTGCGCATTACGCCTCACTGTTCTCATGTGGTGTTAATGTTGTGTTGAAGTTAAAATGACAAATAACTTATAAGATAATATTAAGGTGTAATATGCAAACTAATTCACTGGGGAAGAGGTGCTAAAAGCCTCCTATGCTGACTTTTAATATGACTCAAAGACAGGTACAGTTGTAGATATGAATACAGAACCATGTCAATATAATAAGTAACGAGAGTATGTAGTGCCCTCCAAAACTCATTAATGCAGTCTTCGTAACCCAACAGTCTTTTAAAAATATTATTTAATGGTTCCATAATGGTTGATTATAAGGTGGAGCAATGGTATTTTTACTGTACAAGGAATGTATGTCCTTGGTCACTAATGAGATCAACCCTCCATTCTGAATGTACTGTGCATGGTCATTGACTGATGTGAAAGGACTTAGAGATCTTCGTTTGTCAGATTATACAAAAAAATAAAAGTACCAAGGTTGTTTCAGAAGATAGTAAAACTGCCTGTTGGTAGCATAAATACAGTACAAAATCAGAATATGAATTCAATGTGTGAGGCTGGGCAGGGCATCATACAGCAGCTGGCGTTGTCTGGCGGTGAGAGTGGTGATCTCCTCCACTCGGCTGCGATGTCGTGCCCATTCTTCTCTGACCAACACATGGGGAAGAGTTTTAGTCAGTATTTGAAGAAATTATACCTATATATTTAAAATGTGTTTATTTTGAAGATATTATAGTCAGTGCTTTCAGCTGATGGAACTAGGTCACACCCACAAATTGAATAGAACAACATTACTGTATCATTCCTTTGCTTGTTGATGTACCAGACAGCACAACAGTGGTATGGCATGAGAAATGAATGATTACTGAGGTTAGATAAAATGTTTGTCAACTCTGTGGTCTGTTCAGTTATGATGTCTGTCAAATGAAAGACACAGCAGTGACTTGACTGCAAGGACGCATGAACATTTCCAGGCTGGAGCAGGGAACACTTTTAAGATTTAGAGATTGTTATAATCACCCCTGAATTGTATAAGACAATGGGAGGAGAGGTGAAGGTGCTGCCACTCCCCACTTCTCACACTTCCTCCACCACAACTCATGTTAGAAACAACACATGACTTGAGTGTAGGGTTTAAAGTGTTAGCTATTTTCATGTGCTCACAGCTGTACCTTCAATGATACCACAACCGGACCCGTTTAATGTTATGATGGGACATACTTAGTGAGGTGGTGGAGTGTGTCTGTGAGCCAGGAGCGCAGGTGTTGCCTCAGATCGGCCTCGCGGGCATCAATGAGGGCCAGGTGGCGGTCGTGGATGCCCGCCAGTGCCACCGCCAGGGTGTCCCCGCCCTCGAACACTCGCTCTGTCCTTGCATCCTCGCCAACACCACCTCCACCTACACCTTCTTCCACCACCTGGTAAAAGAGAAGTTAATGATTGTTCAAGTTATACTGGCTCAGATTTTTGTTCTGCACCCATGGCTTGATGGTTGAACACTACAATACTTAGGCTCTGCATTCTTTCCATGGCACATCATGATTAGCACCATTTTCTAACTATAACCTCCTCTTGTCACAGCTCAGCATTCAAGAATTAAATGTGGCAGTTTGAGGCCAAGTTAAAGTGGACAGAGTATGCAGTAACTGTAGTGCGTCTTTTCTAACCTGATGATCTCCAACCCCCCTTCAGTGCAATAGATGACTGGATGACTGATTCGACTGTCTCTGTAACCTCCCCCCCCCCCCTCAGTGCTGTGGATGACTGGATAACTGATCTGACTGTCTTTAACTCCCTTCAGTGCAGTAGATGACTGGATGGCTAATTAGACTGATAACCAAGGGGATACATGTATATTCCTACCAAGTAGCCAATACACATCGAATTTCATGCAACCACAATCTGCTATACTGTTTTTAGTTTCTGGGAATGAAAGGACCAACACATATCGCATAGTTTGTGGTCTTTGAATATAACTAAACCAATAGATCATGCCAAAGACTAGTGAGCTTTTTAT
>NC_136995.1:1870000-1890000 GCF_032717465.1 Coenobita brevimanus
AATTTGGGCCAAGTTAGAGTAGAAGGAGTATAGTTATTCTCTACCTTCTCACCTGTAGAGTTGTGCGGCGTTATTATGAGCGTCCTGTGTGATTCTCCGATGGTCCAGGTAGGCCAGGTGAGGCAGGTGAGCTAATATAAGGTCCGGGTAGCGATCATCACACAGCGGGTTGTGACTCAGGCTGACACTCGATAGATTCCTTAGTTGTCGTAGCGTCCACACCTGAGCAATTACAAGCAGGGTGTTAGTCGTATTCTAGTTGGTATAGGAGGCCTCGCAGCACCTCTTTCTTGGCGATTTGTTCTGGGTATTACATTGGACTGACACTCGATAGATTCTTTAATTGTAGCGTCCACACCTGACGAATTACAAGCAGGGTTTTAGCCGTATTCTAGGTGGTATAGGGAGGCTCGTAGCACCTCTTTCTTTGCGATTTATTCTGCTTATTACACTGGACTGACACTTGATAGATTCTTTACTTATCGTAGCGTCCACACCTGGGGAATTACAAGCAGGGTGTTAGTTGTATTCTACTGTAGTTGGTGCAGGAGGCCTCGCAGCACCTTTTTCTTGGCGATTTGTTCTGCTTAACACACTGGACTGACACTTGATGGATTCTTTAGTCGTCGTAGTGTCCACACGTGAGGAATTACAAGCATGGCTTTAGTCGTGTATAGGAGGCCCCGCAGTACCTCGCCAGAAATAGATGCTTTGGAAAAAATATAGGGCTATAGAATTATCTTTGTCATGAAGCTACGTGAAAAAAAAGCTGCAAAATGACAAAAACCTGGACCAAGTTAGAGTAAAACGACTAAAGGTCATCTGCCACTCATTTATCACAACCAACACCACGTTCTCTCTGCGCTGTCTTCTTCCACCAGTTCTACCAACATTGACACCCATCTGCCATCACTAATACCAAACTACCACCTTCTACCACTCCATCTACCACCACTAACATCCGTAATGGTCCTGAGGTTGTTGTGGGCGAGTGTGAGTACGGTGAGGCGCGTGAGAGATTGAATGGCGCCTCTGTCCAGCTTTTCCAGGTGATTGTTGTGAAGAGCCAGCACCTCCAGGCAGCGCAGCGACCCCACTCCTGTTACTCGACGAAGCTATGGGAGAAAGATGGGAGAGTGAATGGTGGGGTTGTGTGTGTGGGGGGGTTGTGGTTGTGTGTGTGGGGGGGGTTGTGGTTTTGTGTGTGGGGGGGTTGTGGTTTTGTGTGTGTGGTGGGGTTGTGGTTTTGTGTGTGGGGGGTTGTGGTTTTGTGTGTGTGGGGGGGTTGTGGTTGTGTGTGTGTGTGGGGTTGTGGTTTTGTGTGTGTGTGTGGGGTTGTGGTTTTGTGTGTGTGTGGGGGTTGTTGTGGTTTTGTGTGTGTGGGGGGTTGTGGTTGTGTGTGTGTGGGGGTTGTAGTTTTGTGTGTGGGGGGGGTTGTGGTTTTGTGTGTGTGTGTGTGTGTGTGTGTGTGTCTGTTGGTTTGTGTGTGTGTGTGTGTGTGTGTGTGTGTGTGTGTGTGTGTGTAATGGAGTCGAGAGGTACATAATGGAGGATGCTGTGAGTTGAATGAAGGGCAGACTGATGACGGAGAACAGGGTGACATGGAGGCGATTTGTTTGTGACCCCCTCCCCCCTCCTCGAGGATTAAGACTCCTGGCTAAAGATAGACAGATAGATGAATGTATATGTCGTATGTGTAAGGGGCAGAATCAGTGTAGTTACGTGTTGGTGTGTGTGTGCAAAAACAAATAATTCAAATATTTCAAAAATATATTGAGGAATATTTCGATTTACCCCTTTCGATGTACAGTATGCTATCAATCTATCTATCTATTGCCAGACGCCTTAATCCCGTAAGGGGTGGCCACAAACAAATCGCCTCCATGTCGCCCTGTCCCTCGCCATTTCACTGCCCTGCTCCCACATCACACCCCCCTCTCTCATGTATGCGAAATGAATCAATCCTTCATCCCTTCTTCATCCCCATAATTATCCCCTTTCATCTCATACTTGCCAATCCCTACCCCTCACCTCTCCATCCATCCCCCTTCCTTTTCTCTCCCTCCTCTCCTCCCCTCTCCTCTCCCTACATCTATACCAATTAATTACATAAAAGAGGATATGGTATTATTTTGGACAGTGTTTAATAATCTTGGCACCGAAATAAAAAAAATAAACTGTACATTATTGTGTAATATTGTCACAAATGAGGGGAATGTTTTGCAAGATCTTTATTATTTTAAGTACAAAATTAAATATATAAACATACACAAAGTATGAAAACATACCAGGGCTGTATTAGAAAGTGGATGGATAGAATTTGCAAGGTATTTATAGGAAAAATATGGTATATAGGTAGATATGTAGGTAGGTAGATAATTAGATAGATAGATGGATGGATGGATAGACAGGTGGATAAGATGATAGACAAGCAAATAGATCAACAGACATACATCAATATAAACGTGCACCTTCAAGAACTGACCTTGTTAAAAGATAAGTCAAGCCATTTGAGTGAAGGCAGTCTCTCGAGGCCAGCAGTCGTGGTCAGGTTGTTGTTGCTGACTTCTAATTTGGTCAGCCCAGTCAGCAACCAGGCCAGCTCCAGACTCCCCAGACCTGTATATGGAGTCAGCAGGGGTAACTCTCTCTCTCTCTCTCTCTCTCTCTCTCTCTCTCTCTCTCTCTCTCTCTCTCTCTCTCTCTCTCAGGAAGTCTACTGAACGTCAATTTATCCTTTTAACTCAACTTCTTTGTACATACTTTTGAATTAGTATTTATGTGCTAAGTCTGTTGTTCTGTATTTATTCTGTTATTATTATTATTAATTATTATTATTACTATTATCATCATCATCATTATTATTATTATTATTATTTTTATTATGTCGTGTCTCCTTACTGCTCGTAGTCGAAAAAGTTCGATAATTTTTGCACCACGTCTTGCGTTCTTGAGGACGATAACTTTTGCATATGTACTGTATATGTATGTATCGCTTTACATTTTAAACAAGTACGATAATTTTTGCGCCGTGTGTAATCAATGTGTCATTTGGCTTTCTGAACAAGTAGATAATTTTTGCATCGTCTTTGGACCAATGCACTACTTTTCTTTTTGAACTAATGCGATAACTTTTGCGCGTTTCAGTCCTATGTGGATACCGAATTCTAAATATTTTCATGTGTAATTTTCAACTATTTACGTCATGTACCTGTATTTGTGTATGTGCGATATATATGTATGTATGTTTGTATTTATGTGTGTGTGTACGTAGATGTGTACCGGGTATGTATGTATGTATGTATGTATGTAGGGCAAAACTCCAAAGACTTGCGTTTCTGTCAGATTCTTATATATCATCGTATTTATTTTTGTACATCTTTGTTTACGCTCTTCCTCCTCTTCGTCCTTCGTCATCATCATCATCATCATCTTCTTTTTCATCATCATCATCATCATCATCATCATCATCATCTTCTTCTTCTTCATTTTTGCGCATTATTATCATTATTCGCGCAATTCGTTTATTCATTCATTCATTCATTCATTTTTGCATCATCATCATCATCATCAATACTACGCGTGAACTTCCTCGTCTCATATAATATTGTGCAACTTGCTGTGTGTTGGCGTTTGAGTAACCATGTGTGTGTGTGTGTGTGTGTGTGTCGTTGGAGCTGACTCACACACACCTGCGTTGTGGGGAGAGAGAGAGAGAGAGGGGGGGGAGGAAGAGGAAGGTGAGGGAGGGAGAGGAATGACAAAAAGTGGGGCGTGGAGGAGAGGAGAGAGAGGGGAGTGGAGAAGGAGGAGGAGGAGGAAAAGAGAGGGAGGGAGGGACTGAGGTGAAGGGAAGGGAGGAGGCTTGAAGAAGTGACTAGAGAGAGAGAGAGAGAGAGAGAGAGAGAGAGAGAGAGAGTCCTAGTGCATATAAATAGCAACTAAGAAAACTGGTTATGACAAAGTCGACCAGATAAAAAAGAACACACACACACACACACACACACACACACACACACACACACACACACACACAGAGGGAGTTTGAAGATAGACACATAAAGATAAAAAACGGAGAAATCAACCCCTTCATGGTGGGACAGCTCTAGTATTCTCTTCCATTGAACGCCAGACGATTTTATTCAGCTGAGTGGGTCATAGGAGCCTGAGACTTTCTCGTAGGGTAAGGAAGCTCCCTAGCACCTTTTTCTTAGCGATTTATTTTTCAAACTACCCATGAATATCCTCTTTTTCGCTCCATATATCTTTTTAATATTGCCATAGATTGCATGAATGACAAAAGAATTCTAAAAAGGCACAATATGAAATTAATGTGAAATGGCGGGGGACAGGGCGACATGGAGGCGATTAGTTTGTGGCCACCCCTTACCGGATTAATGCGTCTGGCAATAGATAGATAAAGAAATAAATAGCTAAAGAAAAGGTGTTAGGGAGCTTCCTTACCTAATGAAAAAAGCTCCCTGAGTGTTTAAACAGGGGAGGAGAAGATTATAAGGAAAACGATAGAATACATCAGAGGAGAAAAATGCAAGGCGAAAAGTATGGATAGAAATTAGGGAAATATAAAATGAGATTGACTGGGATGATGCAATGATCTGTCTATCCATCTATCTATATCTATCTGCCTGTCTGTCTGTCTGTCTCTTAATCTGTGTCTGTCTCTATATCCATCAATCTATCTATATATCTGTCTCTGTGTGTATATATTCTGTATATCAAAGAGAGGGAAAAAAGCTAGGAAAAGATACAAAGTGAATGAGACTGAGATGATGCAATGAGAGAGAGAGAGAGAGAGAGAGAGAGAGAGAGAGAGTAAAAACAGGAAGAGAATCACATGACTTAAAGCTTATCTTATCACGTACCGACGTACTTCGTGAAAGGTGGGATAAAAAATTACTTTGTGACTATCAGAAGTAGGAAAAGCAAAACATGTGTGTGCGTGTGAGAGAGAGAGAGAGAGAGAGAGAGAGAGAGAGAGAGGGAGTCCCTATGCACAAAAATAGCAACGAAGAAACAGGATATGACAAAGGCGATCAGATAAAGAAGGAAACACACACACACACACACACACACACACTCACAGAGAGAGAGAGAGAGAGAGAGAGAGAGAGAGAGAGAGAGAGAGAGAGATTCCGTATGTATAAATATAGCAACAATGTAAACAAGACCTGAGAAAACTGACAAATGAGAGAGAGAGAGAGAGCAGGAAAAGATATAAAGTGAAGGAGAATAGGGATGCAACAAGAATGGAGAGTATAAATGGGTAAGTTAGCAGAGTTGCCATTCAGCCCTTTCTCCGCTACAGTCCACTCACTTTGCGTATATTTTGAAAGTTTAGCGATAAACATTCTATCGTTATTTCGCGATACTTTTACATTTATTTTTTAGTCTAGAATTTTCAGCACTGTTCCTAGCGATATTTTGGAGTTCTTGATGGATTTCGTAAGATTATAGCGAGTTTAGCAGCATTTGTTAATTCGGTTTGGCTTCTATAAGGGTGAAGTTAGCCAAGTGTGCGCTCAGTGCTTTTTTCTTCCTAGTTGGGTGTACTACTATGCTGGTCCGAGTGTGTGGATTTCTGACCGCTTAACTATTTTGTATCTCCGTGAAACTGAGCGTAAGTAAGCAACCAGAATATGCAGTCATTGTACATCTTTTTAAAAATATGTGTTTCGTAGTAAATTAATTGAATTTTTGTGGTTGTACTCTCACTTAGTGCTATTCCTAGTGAAAGATAAAGTTACACAGCGTTAGGTGTTGATTGGCTATTCTGAAATAAGGAAAGTTACTATAGAGTGCGGTAAATATCCATTGTATTATTTTCTGTGTGTTGGTAAATAATGTATAAAGTTGAAGTTGTAATGTCTTGTTAGTAGTATATACTGAAGGCTCGATGTATTTCTTTATAGCTACAGTAAGAGGAAACAGGTTATCATTTTACGTATATCTTGGGAAAATATGTAGTTGTATTTGCGATGTCGTTTGTGCGGTGTTAATAGTACGGAAGAATCGAGTTTCATACCGTTTATTAATTTATTTTTTTTTAGAATAGAGTACTGTGAAAGAAGCAACAGTAAATAGCTTGTTACTTAGTAAATGAAATAAAAGTAGTTGCAATGTACCTTGTTAGTGTTATTAGTACAGAAGGGTCGAATTTCATAGCATTTAACACTGAGGTACTTGAAATAACGTAAAGTGCTTAATATAAACGCCATTCCTTGTATCATGGTAAATACGGTAATATAAATAGTAGTACTTGCAATGTCGCCTCTTTAGTACTGAAGGATAGAGTTTGACAGTGTTTAGTGAGCTGACAGTAGACTAAAAATGAATGAATGTGTTTGTATGTAGCCTATGTATGTATTTGTGTGTATGTATGGATTGGTGTGTATGTATGTATTTGTGTGTATGTATATGTATATGTATGAATGTACCGTAAATGAATGAAATGTCGTCAGTTCGTGAAATGAGTGTAAATTGGGATGGGTTAATTTAGTTTAGATTAATTTAGGCTGCAGTTAGGTTAGGCTGGGATAATCTGGGTTAAACTTGGGTTAGGTTAGTGTAGGTTTTGTCAGGTTAGCTTAGGCTAATTTAGAAGAACGCTACGTTATGTTATGCGTTCATCTAAATTCATCTAACCTAACAAACCAAGCCAAACCTAACCTAAACTTAGCCTAGATTATCCCAGCCTAACCTAATCGTACCCTAATTTAACCTAAGCTAAATTCATCCATCCCAATTTAAATGTATTTCTTGAAATGTCTAGGCATTTCATGAAATGACTAATTTCATAGTTTGCCTGGAACATATATAGGTATGTATGTATGTATGTGTGTATGTATGTATCCGCTGAAGTGTGTGTGTGTGTGTGTGTGTGTGTGTGTGTGTCAAGATGCACCACCTCCTTTTGTACTCTTTATGCACATGGTAACCACTGCCTGTATGCATTTATATTTGCTGAAGGTGTGTGTGTGTGTGTGTGTGTGTGTGTGTGTGTAACAAGACCCTCCACTTCATTTCCCTGTGTATGCGCTGTTTGTACTTTTTTGGCGGTAAAATTTCAATCATCAGTCAGTAGAATAAATCGCAAAGGAAAATGAGTTACGAAGCCCGCAGTATGACTTTGATTATGGATGACTTACCTTCTCTGAAAAGGATCATTGCACGTTACCTAGAAGAGATTACAAGAGTTGTTCCGACCGTGTGTGTGTGTGTGTGTGTGTGTGTGTGTGTGTGTGTGAGAGAGAGAGAGAGAGAGAGAGAGAGAGAGAGAGAGAGAGAGAATTAGACATATTTAAATACAAATTTAATCTCATAATCTACAGGAGCTGATTAAATTCATCTAAAAACAACTGTAACAACCAATTATCTCTCTCTCTCTCTCTCTCTCTCTCTCTCAGCTGAAAAGAATCGTCAGGCGTTAGCTGGAGAAAAATATCAGAGTTCTTCCTACCATGAGAGGGTTGATGTATTTGGCTCTGCAGTTGCGTATGTTAGTAGGAGTTTGTGTGATTTCGTTGGTCAGCCCGCATGTCCAGTACTCACACACACACACACACACACACACACACACACACACACACACACACACACACACACACACACACACATACACATTACCCTCAGATCAAATTTTACACACGCACGTACGCATACATCATACAACACACACACACACACACACACACACACACACACACACACACACACACACACACACACACACACACACACACACACACACACACATTACAGAGATCAAATTTTACACACGCACGTACACAAACAAACATACATACATTCATCCAGTCTCACACACACACACACACACACACACACACACACACACACACACACACACACACACACACACACACAGCGGTTGTAATATGACACTTGCTGGTAAATATTTCTCTCCCTTGAGGTAGCGAGAGCAGTGCCAGACGGTAACTTACACAACAAAAGTGCCACGCGTGTAAGATTGCAAGTGGCTCTCTGTAAACACCATTGCAATACCGTTTACCTCGTGTGTTGCAGGGTCACGTGATGCAACATTGATCAGCCTCTTCATTCCCAGGACGTACACCATAGAGTTTGTACTGAAACCTCTGTAGATTTTGAGTTAGGGGCTTGTTTTGTGTTTATAACTTGGAAGGAATAATCATGCGGACTTCTGGCCTTTGTTCCCTCTTCCTTGCGTAAAAAAAACACACGTCGTAACATTAAGTAATTATTATTATTATTGCTAAAATTATTATTATTATTATTATTATTATTATTATTATTATTATTATTATTATAACCCTGTAAAACAAATAACTCGGAGTCAAATGGCCACCTCTTTTGGGATAATGGCGTCTGGCAATAGATAGATAGATTATTGTTATAATTATTATTATTATTATTATTAGTAGTAGTAGTAGTATTTTATTATTATTATTATTATTATACGTGAAGGTAGCTAGGTATATCAGTGTCATTACACCTTGTACACCTGTCTAAAACTCTCTTCGCTGGGTGTATTGTTTATATAAGGTGAAGATGCCAGCCTCTGACGTCACACTGATAGTCTAGGGCTCTTGTCGGGTAAGAAGACTTCCTAACACCTATTCCTCAGCGATTTAGTTTTGAATATGGCTGGCTAGTATCGTTCTGTATGTTATTTATGCAGAGTATGTTGATAATGGAATGATTTAAGTAACACAGAAGAGGATGGCAAGGTGTAATAAGTAAAATAAATCGCTTAGGATGAGGTGTTAATAACCTTCCTAACCACACCAGCATACCACTCTAGAGCTGGTATTGTAGTCGGGGAAGGAGGGTCCCTAGTGGTTTCTCCTTAGCGATTTATTTTCCAAAGTGCCCATTAATAACCTCTTTTTTACTTATATCTTTTTAATAACCTCTTTAATAACCTTTTTTAAATAACCTCTGTTTTGACTTATATCTTTTTAATAACCTCTTTTTTAATAACCTCTTTCTTAATAACCTCTTTTTTTAATAACCTCTTTTTTAATAACCTCTTTCTTAATAACCTCTTTTTTTAATAACCTCTTTCTTAATAACCTCTTTTTTTAATAACCTCTTTTTAATAACCTCTTTCTCAATAACCTCTTTTTTTAATAACCTCTTTTTTAATAACCTCTTTCTCAATAACCTCTTTTTTTAATAACCTCTTAATAACATCTTTTTTTAATAACCTTTCTTAATAACCTCTTTTTTTTAATAACCTCTTTTTTACTTGTATATATATCTTTTTAACAACCTCTTTTTAATAACCTTTTTATAATAACCCACTTTTTTACTTCATATGTCTTTTCAATAACATCTCTTATTAACCTCTTCTTTACTTCTTGATCTTTTTAATAACCTAATTTTTAGTTCTTGTATCTTTTTAATAACCTCATTTTATAATAACCTCTTTTTACGTCTTTTTTCCTTTTTAATATCCTCTTTTTTTATAACCCATTTTATAACATCCTTTTTACATATATTTTTATCATCTTTTTAATAACCTCTTTTATTAACCTCTTTTTTTACTTATACCTTTTTAATATAGCATGAATAACACTGAATATTAACGGAGCAGAATCAGAAATAAATCGGTAATGAAGAGGTGTTGGGGAGTGTCCTTAACTTCACGGTTACTGGCGTAGATCACCTTCAGATAGTGCCCCCCCCCCTCGTCTCCTTATCTCTCTCTATCTGTGTGTCTCTATACTCTGTTCACTTTAACTTGGCCTAAAAGTGCCATTTCTGCATCTTGAATGCTGAGTTGTAACAGTAGATTTACACTAGTATATGGTGCTAGTCACGAAGAAGTGCTATGGAAATTATACACAGCCACTGAACTGAAACAACAGGGAACTACTAGAATATGATGCTAGTCACGAAGAAGTGCTGTGGAAAAGATGTAAAGGAGTAGTATTTATGGTGTTAGTCACGAAGAAGTGCTATGGAAATTATACACAGCCACTGAACTGCAAGAACAGAGTACCACAAGAATGATGCTAGTCACGAAGAAGTGCTAGATGTAATGCAGTAGTATTTTATTCCATTGAGCGACGGGAAATAAGCTGCAAAAGGACGAACATCACAGCCTTGTCAAGATTAAACAACTAGTAACCAAGGAGACGCATTCCTACCTCATAACTAAGACCCGATGAATTTCCTGCAACCACGACGTAGTGTTAAAGGGATTTGGCCAGTTCCCTCAGGTGAAAACACAGCCACTATAGGGAGGTTCCTAAGACTACGAGAATAGCCCCAGCCCCCACCCACCTCGTGTGTGTTCTTACCTTACCTAATTGTTCTTACCTAATTGTATCTTTACAGGAGTGAGTCAAGCTCGTACTCTCCCGTGTCTTAAACCATATTTATCGTACATATCCTTAAATTTGTGAATTGTTTTGGCACACACTATTTCATTCGGTAGTGCATTCCATTGATCAATTGCTCTGTTTGGGAAACTGAATTTCCTTACGTCTTTATCACCTCTCTTCTTATGCAGTTTTTTGCAGTGTCCTCTTGCTGTTGCTTCTCCATATGTTAAGTAATCATTTATGTCTATTTTCTCCTTTCCTGATATGCATTTATATAGCATTATCATGTCACCTCTTTTCCTTCTCTCCTGTAGTGTTGGTAGATTCAGTTTATTTAGTCTTTCTTCGTAGCTTAGGTGTGTGTGTGTGTGTGTGTGTGTGTGTGTGTGTAATTGGATGAATGTACCGGCATGTGTGTACGTGCCAGTGTGTAATTAGATCATTGTGTGTGTGTGTGTGTGTGTGTGTGTGTGTGTGTGTGTGTGTGTGTGTGTGTGATAAATGTATGTGTGTACGTCTGTGTTTGTGCGGATATACAATTTGATCTGTATGTATATGCGCGCGCGCGTGCGTGCGTGCGTGTGTGCGTGTGTGTGTGTGTGTGTGTGTGTGTGTGTGTGTGTGTGTGTGTGTGAGTGTGTAATGTTGCGACGAGTCAAGTGATAAGATAAATCACAGAATTAATACGGGGATTCCTCAACACCTTCACCTCGGTAACTTATTTTTCATATCTCCAGACGATTTTAATTTCGGAAAAAAAAATGTATTCAGTTAACCTCTTTACACCGATGACGCTTTTTTATTCAGGCATACCATTCTTTTCTCTCTCTCTCTCTCTCTCTCTCTCTCTCCAGTTCGAAAAGTCTCTCCTAAGCTGAATAATATCGTCTGCAGGGAACACACACACACACACACACACACACACACACACACACACACACACACACACACAGAGTTACGTAGAAAATAATTGGTGTAATTAAGGTGGTGAAAATTGCAATTGTGTGTGTGTGTGTGTGTGTGTGTGTACATCTGTGTGTGTGCGGATATATAATTTGATCTGTTTATGTAAGCGTGTGTGTGTGTGTATGTATGTGTGTGTGTGTGTGTGTGTAAGGTTTTGGCATGTGAGGTGTAGCCAAGGTATCAAAGGCTCAGGTGATGTATGGAAATGATTGCTTGGAGCATATTCACACGCCGTTGTTTTATTTTTGATTATGCTTTTTTTTTTCTCTCTGTTTGTGTAAGGATCCTGCCTTGTTTCATTTCTTTGGTGTGAGTTTAGAGTGGGGTGATGATGATGATGATAGTGATTATGGTGGTGGGGATTGAGGGTAGGGTGCTAGTGATGATGATGATGATGGTGGTAATTATAGCAGTTGCAATGGTGGTGACTCAGGGTAGGGTGCTAGTGATGAAGGTGGTGGTGGTAGTGGTGGTGATTAAAGAGTAGGGTTATGATGATGCAGATGATGATGATTAACCTAGTGATGAAGGTGGTGGTGGTGGTAGTGGTGGTGATTAAAGAGTAGGGTTATGATGATGCAGATGATGATGATTAACCTAGTGATGAAGGTGGTGGTGGTAGTGGTGGTGATTAAGAGTAGGGTTATGATGATGCTGATGATGATTAACCACCAACAATATTTTCCTCCACGTAGTTCAGTTTCAACCCTTGACATTCGTTGTGTATATGATTAACTCTGTAGTCCAGTGAGCAATGTAGTTTTAGTGGCGCCATAGATGTGCCGGTAGTTACTGTCATCAGGACCGTTTGTCTGTCTATCTGTTTAATGCCAGATGCCTTGATCCCTTACGGGGTGGCCACAAACAAATCGCCTCCACGTCGCCCCGTCCCCCGCCATTTCACTGCCCAGCTGGCAGCTCACACCCTCTCTCATATACCTCTCCACTCCCTCCATCTCATCCTTGGCCTCCCCCTCCCTCTCACCCCCTCCACCTCACTCACATACACTCTCCTCGTCACTCTCACTCTCCATCCTCTGCACATGTCCGTTTGTCTGTTTGTGTAAAGTATGCATAGAGAGAAATGGATATTTTTGGGGCGCGTATCCAACAGTTTCTATGCGCCATTCCGCCCGATTTTGTTTTTTGCCGGATAACACTATAGTGACCCTTCCTCTAGTGGTTGGTGGAGGAACTAGCCTCAGAACACACCGTCAATAAGGGTGAAAAGCCGTAGAAAAAGCTGTTTCTTTTCCGTCCATCTCACCTGTCCGTGTAATGTCTTGTTGGGCGTGGTGGGTAGGCTATCAGGATTAACTCTCACTGGAGCACGCGTTTTCTGTTCAGCGTGCCCGTAAGGAGCCAATGAATACTCAGGCAGCGGTACGCTCAGCTTTGATTGGCTGGTCTGTTGGCTGTGAAGAAGGTATAGGAAGCAGGAGCACCACGTGGGAATGCTCCTAACTCCCGCTCTGTTTTGTATTCTCAGGAAAGCCTGTGTTTTGCTCGCTTTTACTCACTTCTACTCATGTTTGGTGACCTTCCTGTGGATTAAGCTTATTACACGATGTCCAGTGATAAGCGTGAGTGTGAGGAGGGTGCATCTGGCCTGTCTAGTGTGCCCTCAAAGGCTTTTCATTCAAGGCGTACTGTGGATCCGTTTATCGATAGTGACGATAGTGTTGATGATCCCGATTATGCGGTGGAGGAAAGGGATACTGAGAGTGATAAAAGTGAAGGCAAAGGTGGTGGAAGTGGTGGGGTTAATGTTCGTGCAAGTGGTGGTGAAAGTGGTAGGGTTGTTGGTGCTAGTGGAGGTGCTGGGGAGGCTGGTGGTCACTTGCCTGCACACACACGCTCGAAAGTGCCCGCCAAACACATAGGAAAAAAAGGTCGTACGAGGAAGTCCCAGCCCGAGAAGTGGGCGAAAAACATTGCAAAGAAAAAGCGTAATTTGGGGCAAGAGTACGTATCTTATGCAACTAAGAAAGTGATGCCGGCCAGGAAAATAGGGCCGAATTGTAATTGTAAATCAGGCTGTTTTGAGAAATTGGGCATGGACAACATTAACCTAATATTTTCCAATTATTGGGCGATTGGTGACTATGATGAACAAAACCTTTACCTTCGAGGCCTCATTCGTGCTGAGCCAATCAAGAGAAAAAGGACAAAAGCGGAAGTCAGCATGAGGAAAGTTACTTATGTCTATTTTGTCAAGATTAATAACATTGACCAAAAAGTTTGCCGTAAGGCTTTCCTCTCCACCCACGGCATCAGCGTCCGAAAACTTGAGTGGCTGATTGGGAAGCAGAAACAGTCATCTACTGGTACACCTGTCCCAGACAAAAGAGGCAAGAAACCTTCCCCAAGGGCCATCAGAGGTGCGGCGTTGCAGTACGTGCATGACCACATTGCAACGCTCCGAATCTCTACAGGTGACTACACCTGTGCGTGCACACCTCACCGGCAGTACCTGCAGACGGGTGTCACACTGAATGCCCTGTACAAGCAATACATCCAGTGGCTGAATTTGCATCACCCTCAAGAGCCGCATGTTACAGAACGGTTTTTCAGGAAAGTGTTCACAGAGTACAACATTGTCTGGAAGCCCCGAAAGACCGACGTGTGTTCCACCTGTGAAACTCCGAGCATGCAGAACAAGAACAGTAAGGAGTGGGGACAGGATGCTGCAGCCTTGGAGCAGACTCTGCAGGAACACAAGGTCAAGTCACAGGTGCGACATGACCTCCCTAGCCAGGCTGAGGACGAGGGGAGACGTGCCAATCCAACGTCTGATGTTAAGATGATCTGCATTGATCTACAACAAACCCTGCTGCGTCAGGAGAGTCCGACGACGTCTGAGGAGGAGGTGGCTTCTGATGACCCCGATAATCCGACCTGGGAGTATGTGCCCGTTGCGTGTAGGCGAGGGCGCACAGGCAGGATGTAGCACACGGGCACCGTCCACACCACGCCCCCTCTTGTTGACGACCTGGACCGTGAATGGATTACACAACGACTGTTTACTGCGGACAGCCTGCACTGTTTCTACACTTATACTCATGACACTGCTGCGTGGTTAGTTGCTTTTTTATGTCCATCTGTTTATCTATCTGTCAGTCTAAATTATTATCTGTCTTTCTGTCTTTATCTACCGGTATCCGTTTCTCTATCTGTCTGATCGATCAGGGTCTGTCAGTGTACCAGCAATCATTGTCATGTCTGTGCTCTCTCAGTTTGATTACTATTATTTTCAGCAATTTCTGTTATTTGAAATAGAGAAGATCTGTTATATTTTATACTATTATCATTTTTTTATCCATCATTTCATTATTAATAATTAGTACGGTACTTTTATGTTCATGCACCTTTTCTCTCACTTTCTATCTATCTATCTATTGCCAGACGCCTCAATCCCGTTTGGGGTGGCCACAAACAAATCGCCTCCAAGTCGCCCTGTCCCCCGCCATCTCACTGCCCTGCTCCCAACTCACCCCCCCCCTCTCTCATATACCTCCCCACCCATAGAGGTAGGATTAGGGTAGAGTCGGCGTGAGAAGGCTCCGGTGAAGCCAGAGAACTGTCAAACGGCCATATTGGTCAAGTCAAGAGGTCACGGCAACACCTACTTGACGAAGAAGATTGCTGTGCACTCCTACCTCTATGGCTGTGCCCATATAGGTAACAGTCCTAATCCTACCTCCGTGGGTGTGGCCATGAGATTATTAAGCCTTTAATACCTCCAGCTGTGTGTCCACCTGGTATTCTTCAGGGAGAATGCCAGAAACAAAGTAGACTTCATTCTACCTCTGGTTTTAGTTGTAGTTCAGCTGTGGGTGTGAGACGTTCTGTCCTAAGTTATCTCACCATCAAATAACCTAAGACTCCAAAAATGCCCACCACCTGTGCCGCATTTGGGTGTAAAGAAAGAGGAGATAAGAAATCTGACCCATCCATTACATTTCACCGGTGAGTATCTTTAGAGTGAATTATAATTTGTAAGTGTACATTATGTATATGACTGGAGTTAGCAAAGTCAAGCTGAATATTATATAGAATAACAGATATAAACTTTTTTCATAATGTGCTGATGTATATTATTTTAAATCATATATCTGTCTTCCATCCTTCATTTTACCATATGTTCTTAAATGCTTCCTTTTTTTTCATTCATTAACTACTTTCTTTTCTCCTTCCATTCATAACCTACTTTCTTCCTCATTTTTTCTGTTTGCAACTAAGAAAACACTCCCGCCTGGTCAGCGGAACCAAGTCAGACAGCTGTCAAAGGGGTCGCCGCCATGTTGGTCGAGTCAGGTCTGTCGGCCTCACTCTGACCTACCCGTGGTTAATCCCTTATGCCGCCTCTACCTACTCCTACCTCTATGTCTCCACCCCATCCCTCCATCTCATCCTCGGCCTCCCCCTCCCTCTTCCCCCCTCCACCTCACTCACATACACTCTCTTCGTCAGTCTTTCACCCTCTCACTTTCGTCAGGTGGAATTATGAATTTCTTTTTCTGTTTACCATTTCCATCAACTTCTAAATTGCACCCATATTCTTTGTTATCGCAAAATAAAGAGGAAACATTAAAACAGGAAGATAAAACGATATAGGCACTTTTTTATGTTTCATGCCACGAATCACTCTCAGAGTTTGGCCCTTCTTATTAACATATTCTAATAATATACAAAATAATAATCTATCTATCTTTATCTATCTATAGCCCGACGCCCTAATCCCGCAAAGGGTGGCCGCAGACAAAACGCCTCCAAGTCACTCTGTCACCCACCATTTGACTCCCCTCCCCCCAACTCACCCCCCCCCCTCCCTCATATACCTTTATGTATTTTGGTGCATTTAACGGTACAGCATTACGTACTTCAAACTACACTATGACCAAAAAGGAACTCACAGCCATTAAGTGTAGCAGCGTTTTATGAGTTGGAATGTCGCTAAACTTTGATGGCGATTTGTGGCTAACTTTCACTTTGCCGCATAGCCACTGCTGGATCCCCCTCCCCCCCGACGTTATGTATGAAAGTTTTTAAAGTATCTCATGAGTGGATGGTTCCGTTTGAGTAAAAAAAAAAAAAAATAGCTTCGTTGTGTGTGGGTCTGAGAAGAGTTTAGTCTTGTATATTTGTTTGTTATGCTCTGTGTATATGACCGGGAGTGTTGTTCGCGTCCATCCTTCCGCCCCGTTTTTCGTTTAGCTCGTTAATGAAGAAACTGTCAAAGATACCCGTATTAAACTTCATACACTGATACATATTGGTGAGAGCATTAAATTTCAACCATTCTAAACTTTGATGACCTTGACCTTCCGCATGACCTTGACCTCACATTTCTTGATTTGGCCTTTAGCTCATTTTCTTGATGACCCACGGCGGGGCATTCATGTGCTGTGGACATAGCCTGTTTCTGGTTTATTTATATATGTATTGTATTTATTTATTTTGTTATTTTTTATTTTTGCTGTGACCTTGAAAATATACGAACGATGAACAAAGTCGGTAGGGTCATTTTTTAACATTTGGAATTCAGGCGCTTCAAGACCCTTCCATGACTTTCTTTGCCTCAGCTTTCTGTCTGCCCTTCCTCCAACTCACACCTCCCTCCATCACCTGTCTCTCTACTCCATCCCTCATGCACCCTCCCTCACCTATCTCTCCACTCCATCCCTCATGCACCCTCCCTCACCTCTCTCTCCACTCCATCCCTCATGCACCCTCCCTCACCTCTCTCTCCACTCCATCCCTCATGCACCCTCCCTCACCTCTCTCTCCACTCCATCCCTCATGCACCCTCCCTCACCTGTCTCTCCACTCCATCCCTCATGCACCCTCCCTCACCTGTCTCTCCACTCCATCCCTCATGCACCCTCCCTCACCTGTCTCTCCACTCCATCCCTCATGCACCCTCCCTCACCTCTCTCTCCACTCCATCCCTCATGCACCCTCCCTCACCTATCTCTCCACTCCATCCCTCATGCACCCTCCCTCACCTATCTCTCCACTCCATCCCTCATGCACCCTCCCTCACCTATCTCTCTACTCCATCCCTCATGCACCCTCCCTCACCTCTCTCTACTCCATCCCTCATGCACCCTCCCTCACCTATCTCCACACCATCCCTCATGCACCCTCCCTCACCTATCTCTCCACTCCATCCCTCATGCACCCTCCCTCACCTCTCTCTCCACTCCATCCCTCATGCACCCTCCCTCACCCATCTCTCAGCTTCATCCCTCATGCACCCTCCCTCACCTATCTCTCCACTCCATCCCTCATGCACCCTCCCTCACCTATCTCTCCACTCCATGCCTCATGTACCCTCCCTCACCTCTCTCTCCACTCCATCCCTCATGCACCCTCCCTCACCTCTCTCTCCACTCCATCCCTCATGCACCCTCCCTCACCTATCTCTCCACTCCATCCCTCATGCACCCTCCCTCACCTATCTCTCCACTCCATCCCTCATGCACCCTCCCTCACCTATCTCTCCACTCCATCCCTCATGCACCCTCCCTCACCTATCTCTCCACTCCATGCCTCATGCACCCTCCCTCACCTATCTCGCCACTGCATCCTTCATGTACCCTCCCTCACCTGTCTCGCCACTCCATCCCTCATGCACCCTCCCTCACCTATCTCTCCACTCCATCCCTCATGCACCCTCCCTCACCTATCTCGCCACTGCATCCCTCATATATGGCACTTGCAGATATCGCAATTAGAGAAAGTGGTAGTCAAGCAAGAGACTAAGGGACAATGAGGGCTTGGTGTAAATATATAAGGGGTTGTCGATAGGGATTAAAAAGGTCGTGCCGATAAGGTAATGTCACGCATCATTGGTTAGGTCACACAGTACTCTCTCTCTCTCTCTCTCTCTCTCTCTCTCTCTCCATTACATCGCGTCTGCGCTGCCGTGATAAACATCCCTAACCCCCTTCAGCTCTGTGTAGTCAGATTGGAGAGTTGATTTGACTAGTAACCAAGGAGACTCGCTCTTGTCTCATAACTAAGGCTCATAGAATATCATGCAGCCACAAATTATACCCTTTTTGCTTTAACTTGGCCAAAAATTGATACCTCTCCGTAGAATAACAGTAGAATATTGTGCTAATCACGAAGAAGTGTTATTGAAAGGATGTAGAGCCATAGTATTGTCTTATTTTGCAGGAGGACGAAAATCTGGGCCAAGTTAAGGTGAAAGGAGTACAGGCTTATAATTGCCCTGTCTCTGTCTTGAATGCTGAGCTGTAACACTAGATTAATACTTGAATATGTTGCTAGTCACGAAGAAGTGATCTGGAAGGGATGCTGAACCACAGTATTGACCTGCCTCTGATTTACGGAAATAGGGTAAATTTGTAACTTTGAAGGGCTACGTAGATAAATAGATAGATAGATGAATAGATAGATAAATAGATTAATAAAATACGTAGAATTTATGGCTAGGAGGGGCTACATAGATATATAGACAGATAGATAGATGAATAGATAGATAGACAGATAGATGGAATATGCAAAAAATATAGCTAGGAGGGGCTGTGTAGATAAATAGATAGAGATTGATAGATGAATAGACAGATAAATAGATTAAAAGAATAAGCTACGAACTCTATTACACCACCTGGAATGTGAGTGGGAGTAGGAAACTTCTTTGCACCTTTTCCTGAGCGATTTGTTTTACATGTGAAACCCTGACGTACTCTTATTTATTTATTTTTTTAAAAGACAGGGAATGAAGGAAAAACAAAGGAAATTAAAAAAAAAACAAGTGTTATGCTACTTATATCACTCCAGTATCGAATGGTTTGTTGGGCAGGGCTGGGGGTCAGTTATGAATTGAATTGGAATTGATTAAAAAGAACTGTGAATTACAATTGAATGGGAAATGATTTGGAATTGATTAAAAAAAACTGTGAATTGGAATTGAGTTGGAATTGATTAAAAAGAGCTGTGAATTGGAATTGAATTGGAATTGAGAAAAAAAAAATAATTGAATTGAACTGGAATTGATATCAATGAAGTGATGACTGAATTGATAAAATAATATTTTATACTGTAATATGCGAAATCATTTTTGTACAGTTATTAACTCACCCTATACTCACATAAATAGTAAAATATACAGTTTGCTATTACGAAAAAAGTTAAATATATATCAAGTGAAGTAACCTATTAGATTTATATTAATTTTCATTTGAGAGCCTGGCAAGCTCTTCAGGCCAGGGAGGTGCAGTTTAGGAGTTAAAAGATTTGAGCAACTTATGATGATCAGATGCAGACCTCAGTAACGTGGACTCATTCTTGTTTTAGAATTAAACAATATGAACTTTTAGCTGGTAAAGAATGGAATTGGTTTGTGTGGGTGAGCATTTTTGATGATAAATAAAGATGTTAATTTGAAAACTCATTTTTATTTCTTTCCGTTAGATTAATGGTGCTGGGTAGATTAAAATTTAATTTTGATTTGAGAACATTTCAATTGAATGAAATATCGACCTTAATGAATTGAACTGGAATTGAATATTACTTTTTTTACGAATGAACTGAATTGAATTGGAATTGATTAATTAAAGTTTTATTCTAAATTGGAATTGAATTGAATATTTGAACTGACAAAAATGAATTGACCCCAGCCCTAATATTAAGGGGGTAATATGCAGAATAAATCGC
>NC_136995.1:1895000-1995000 GCF_032717465.1 Coenobita brevimanus
AGACTACGAATATCCTCCTCCTTTACTGCCCAAGTCTCACTACCGTACATCATTACACATCAAACACATGTTGCATACAAGGGCCCCTTAGAATCAACTATATAAGAGATGAAAGGGAGGTCGGTTGGTAGGTGAGTGGTGCTGAAGAGTGGCAATGAGTGGGCAGTGGTTGCACTTGTGTATGCAGGTGATGCGCTGATGATGGCGCATGTGAAGTGAAGGTTACTAAGTCGGCCAGAGTTGATACTTAGTATAGTCTGGGCTTTCACCTGACACGACTAGGCCACTCTGAATATTGAATGTTGCAGTGTTTGGCAGATAAATGTAGTGTAGTGTGTAGTTTTTCTGTGCCTGCCCTCCTCTCTTCCCGTTTCTCCCATCTTTCCTGTCACTTCTTATTGCCTTTCTTTCCTTTACAGGTGGCTTTACATTGAGTGACAAGCCAGATGGTTTCCTGTAAGCCAAGAAACCATTTACAACGCTGGGTGGTAACCACATAACCAAACCAAACGTGCTCCCTACGTGTCAACAAGTGGGTTGGTGGAGGGTTAGTGCCCCTCCCTGTAAAACAAGTAACTCATAGTCAAACGGCCACCCCTTACGGGATTATGGCGTCTGGCAATAGATAGATAGAGAGATAGTGTAGATGATCCAGTACAAATGGAAATGTTGAATGGGGGAGAGACACAGGAAGGCGTTTGATTTCTTTATTGTGTCTTTTTCCAGTGTTGTCTGTGGTTTTATCTGGGCCACACACATTGAATCGTGGGTGCCTGAAATACGATAAGCCTTAGTGATGAGTCTCCTTGGTTACTAGTCAGATCAGCCTTACAACTTGACTACACTTGCCCATCACCAGAGTTGAATGGGATTAGGGATCATTGTCAGGTTTGAACCAATATGCTGCAGTCTGTGTGTGTGTGTGTGTGTGTGTGTGTGTGTGTGTGTGTGTGTGTGTGTGTGTGTGTGTGTGTGTGTGTGTGTGTGTGTGTGAGAGAGAGAGAGAGAGACCTTATTTAATTAACACTTCAAGGCTTCCGTAGGGGTAATAGTAAGGTCGTTTGGACCATGAGAGGGTTAAAAGAGGATGTGTGGAGGGGTAAGCTGCTGGTGTTTGAAGGAATTATAGATTACATGGAAGAATGGTACAGAGATACACAGTGTGGGGGAGTTCAAGTATCTAGGAAGTGTTGTGAACAAAAATTGCCAGTTAATTTTAACCTGATAGAGATCCATGACCCCTTTCAGCTCACATGAGGGTCAAGTGTAGTCAGATTGGAGGCTTGGTATCACTACAGTCCATTCACTTTAACTTGGCCTAAATTCTCGTCCTTTTTGCAGCTTATGTCACGTAGCTCAGTGGCAAAAAATAACAGTACTACGGCCCTTCATCCTTTCCATGGAACTTCTTCGTGACTAGCGTGATATTCTAGTGTTTATATCTTGTTACATCTCAGCATTCAAGATGGAGGGATGGCAATTTTAGGCCAAGTTAAAGTGAACAGTGTATAGTAACCAAGGAGACTCTTCCCACACAAGTATGGCTCATCGAAGTTAATGCAACCACGACTTAGTATTCAAATTGTGGGAGTGACCCAGTTCCGTCAGGTGAAGACATCGACTACTGTATGACGGATAGAGTGAAGGAACGGGAGTAACAGGGAAGGGAAGTGGCAGGAGTGTTAAGGGGACTGGCTGTAGATAGTAATGTAAGCGTGGAAGTGAGGAGCATTGCGTGATAGCACCAGTGTCCCTTTTCCAGCAGTAATAAGAAGTAGTGAAGCGTGGATGATGATACAGGAGGCGGTGCTATAGTAGACGGAATATGGTGATGGTTTTGATAGGATATATACCGGTACAAGGCAGACCATGAAGCCGAAGATAGTGTTAGAAGACAGTGTTATAGCGTAGATTAGGAGGAGACAGAGACGAATACACACGGGGAAACAGTAGGTGGTGGTAGTGAACCGTAGTGTTATAGGTAGGAGTGTAGGACAGATACATGGCACAGACCCTGAAACAGAAGACAGTGATTGTTGATGATGGTATTGTAGGTTTTGGTAGGAGGGATACAAACCAGTGGTAGTAGACTGTGGCGTGGTGTTTGTGATAGGACAGATACAAGACACAGACGATGAAACAACAGAAGGTAATAATCAGTGATACTGTGTAGGCAAGGAGGAGGGTAGGGGGGAATACAGCATAGACAGTGAAACGGAAAATTGAAGTAGTAGGCGATGGTGTGGTGTATGTGTTGGTTGGACAGACATAAAACACGGATGGTGAAAGAGAATATAATGGTGGTAGACCGTGGTGTGATGTGGGTTAGGAGGAGGGTAGGAAAGCTAGAAACCTTGGACAGTGAAACAGATGATTTTGGCAGTAGGAGATGAATAATAGTTCTTCAGACATAGTGCGTAGCTGTGCATCATTATCTATATCAGTATCGGCATCGCAGATTGTAATGAAAGAGAATATAATGGTGGTAGACCGTGGTGTGATGTGGGTTAGGAGGAGGGTAGGAAAGCTAGAAACCTTGGACAGTGAAACAGATGATTTTGGCAGTAGGAGATGAATAATAGTTCTTCAGACATAGTGCGTAGCTGTGCATCATTATCTATATCAGTATCGGCATCGCAGATTGTAATGATATGTATGCTGAAGACGAGAAGGCATATATAACCCCTTCACGTAATTTTCATATTTTGTCATTGGATTCAGCGAAAGACCATCCTAGTTATGGGAGAAAATAAATATAAGAAAAGCAGTGGGCTTCATAACCTCTGGCTCAGCATTCAAGCAGGTGTGAGTAATCATTCAAAACACTTGTGCCCCCACCCCTGTCTTCCAGCGTTGTCAGGTTAGCGTTTTTCTGCTAGGTAAGTTATTCACTTCCATTTAGTTACTATTTTAACGTTTCGGGCGCCAACCCTGTTCCTGGTTCATATTAATGATCTCTTATCTGTCACCCACAATCCCACCCACTCATATACAGATGACTCGACATTACATAGTTCATTCACACTCAGACACCCGTTTACAAAGTTTAATATCTCTACCTCTTAACTCAGTACAGCCATCTCCATCAATCAAGACCTATCTACGATCAGTGAATGGGGACAAAACAACTTTGTCTCATTTAATGCTAGTAAAACTAAATATATACAATTTACTAATAGACAGATATTGCCAGATTCGTATATAACCTTTAGTACAACTAATATTCCCATCTCCAAAAGTATTGAAATTCTCGGCGTCTCACTTAACAGTGCCCTCAGCTTGACCTCTCATGTTAGATCACTTGCTAAAACCGCCTCAAAGAAACTTGGACTACCGTACAGAGTCCGTAACTTCTTCACTGACGAGCAGTTAGCAGTGATTTATAAGAGTCATGTGCGCTCTCAGCTTGAATATTGTTTACCCCCATGCAATGGATGTGGAGAGGTTGCATTAAAACAATTAGACAAAATTCAGAACAAGGCTGTTAGAATTATTAACAACCCTGCCATTACAAATAAACTACCTCCCCTACAAGTAAGAAGAAATGTTGCCTCCCTTGCATTATTTTACAGATATTTTTATGGCACATACTCAGAGGAAGTTGCGTCCATGGTGCCACCTCTCCATGCCTTCCCTCGTGTTACACGGGCATCTGGTAGCGCTCGTGACTGGAATGTCACTCAACCATACTGCAAAACTTCTGCCTATCAGAATTCTTTCATTCCCCGTACTGCATCTCTCTGGAACTCGCTTCCCCAGAGTTGTTTCCCTCCAAACTTCAACCTGCAGCTGTTCAAGTCTAACTGTTATAGATATTTTATGAACAGAGGACACCAGTAATCTGGTGTATGGATTATTTTTTTTATTCATTTGTTTTTCCTTCCTCTGTTTTGTTATTTAAAAAAATGTATTCTGTAGATTTGTATAGAAGTGTTTGCTGTATCATAAAGATTTTAGGAGCTATGAAATGCTTTCATAGCGTTTGTTTTATAATATTTAGCAATATATATGCTGTTTTTGACAAGTTTAGCAACATTTCTGAATTCGGTTCAACATCTCGACTTCATCCCCCTCCCCCCTTCTCTCTCCCCTTGCTTACCGTTGACCGCAGAGTGGAGACCGTTGCCATCAGGCCGCTGGATTCCGTACAAAGCTTCATGGCGTTGTTTAACCGCTTGCCTTCCCGTTCTTCCTCCCCTTGCTCGTCTAAAATGCCGTTCGAAACACCTTCTTCACTTCCAGGACTACGGCTTGCTTCTCTTTTAAGCGGTGACGTCCAGCTGAAGCTCATTTTAACACCTTTTTACACGATGTATTGTGGGATCAGCATGTAAGCGTGCGAGGTTCTTTATCGTGGAATCAGCATGTAAATGTGCGAGGTTCTTTTTTTGTGGATTTAGCGTTTAAGGGTGCGAGGTGCTTATCTCCCAGGTTTTGGCGTCGTCGTTGCCATGGTTACCGCGTCACTTGTTTGGTTCTTAAATAGGGTGTGTATAAAGTACTGCAATCTTAATGTATGCACATAAATAATTAAATAAAATATGCATAAAGTAAACATTGATATTATAAATGAATATTTTGTATAGGGAGAATTCCAAGTTAGAGTTTGTTCATAAATACTTAAAATACTTTTCTGAGAGTAGGCTACTTTCGTACCGGTAATTATTTTTTCTTACGCAAGAATAGTTTATCTTCTTACCAAAATGTACATAAGGTTGCATTTTCATGTGAATATTACACGACATGAATGAGTTTTCATTTAAATACTGAATAAGCTGGCAACTGCAGTTAAATGTCTTGAGATTTAAATGTCATCTCATTCATATAGATCTACATGATGGAATAACCTATGCCTGTAAATGGAATTATGCTCCCAACAACACGTAAGTTTATGAATGGCTTTGTACTGTATTTATAAGACAACACAGCCACAGGTGCGTAATTTTTGTACCTTACAGGGAAAGTGGCGGAGGCATGACGTCACGGAGCAAAATGTCGTTCTTCGGTGGAAACCCGCTCGCTACGCCTATCGGGCAGAAAATCGGTAAGTAACCATATTTCTAACTCGCATTCCACCTTCAACGCGACCCTAGTAAGCTATGAATACCCCGGGAGTGATTTGTGATGTGAAATAATAACGTGAATTGAGAGAGGAGGGAGAAATGGCGTTGTTTACAGCGAGGTTATCATGTGAGTCAGCTGATGTCGTCTGCTCCAGGGGGTGTATGTATTAATATTCTCAAGCAGGTGTGATATAAACATTTCCTCCTGAGCCATTTACTACAAGAGGAAATGGCGGAGTGTCTCGTGTTTGTGTATATTTGATATATATGCTGTAGTTTGCTCATGAAGTATGTGGTAAATGAGTGAGTACAATAACATACAGTATTAATTTTACACAACTTCATCTCAAGGAAGGTTTGTAAATATGGAGATATGGGTTGTCAGATCCCAAATGCAGCTCAAAAACCCTGACCTTATTACTGCTGCCTATTTTAGCCATGACTGACAGTTGACATTAGCTTGTGAATGGAGGGTGTGGCGTGTGTAGCGTATTTTAGAACTGTTGTTAGTAGTAAACGGGAATGTGAGTTGATAAGATTTCTGGTTTGCATATCGTATTTCCATAAGATTTTTTTTGTTCGTAGAAGTAGCTCCGTAGCTGTGGATGGTAATAATTCCACTGTTCTTATGAAATAATCCAATAGGTTGTATAACTGATGAGTTTGGTAGCTTGTATGTGTAGTATGTGAACTCGAGTATATGTCAAGAAAATGCAATGGCTGTCATAGTAGTCATATGGCAAAGTTGTTCTTGTCTGTCAAGTCTTGCCTGTGGTTACCTTGCCAAGTAAGACGTGTCACCTGAGTTAATCCCTTGACACACTTGAATTTTGTGCATCTGTATAACCATGGAATCTTGACATTTCTGTTTGCCAGACAGTATATCGTACAGTGTGCAGACTGTTATCCTGTATGAAACTTACCTTCAGGTGACCACCAACAGTTATGAAATTCATGCTGAAATACTACCCAGGAACTGGTGGAACAGGATGTGTGGGAGAGAGTGTGGAGGATTGTGCTTGGTTTGTCATGTTTGGTCAGAGTACCTGGGCCATGGTTGGTTTGGTTAGGTTAGCTTTGGTAAGTGTCAGTGGGGAGTTTATATTAAAGATGAAAATTGAGTGAGTAGCAATGGAAAACACCAGAATAGCATATTACTTTACTAAAAATGAAGTACAGGATGATCTTCGCTTTTTTTTTTTTTTTTTTTTTTTTTTTTTTTTTAGGTTAATAGTTGATTAATCATCTCAGCTGAGTATGTCTGTGTAATGTATAGTTACCCATTTTCAAAAGTAAACTTCACCTATCAAAGACATGGTAAGGCAATTGCTAAATTTTGGATTTCATTCCAACATTCGTATTTCAGATTCAAAAAGTTTTCTTACAACTTCATGCCCTTTATATGGAGTCATTATGAAATGGATTAGATGTAAATATTTGTATTTGATATCAGAGAAGGAAGTCTGATGACATCATGTGTTATAGTATGTGTTTGACACAGAGAAGGAAGTCAGATGACATCATGAGCTATGGTATGATGACTTAGTCATGCTGTGGTCTTAGTCACAAGTGAGGCAGCTTGATGTGTAATATATTTCAGAACATTGCTAACTCCTTAACCATGAGGGTGTCATTATTATTTGTCATGCAGTCATGGACTCATTTGAACTGTGAACATGGTGGACTGCAAGTTGAAGTTGCCCTTCTCCTGCAGTCCACCATCCTCTTTGTGGGCCAGGTATAGGGAGGGAATTGAAGGACGTTTGTATAACTTGACAGTGGGCCTGTCTGAATGTGTCGAAAGAGCCCGCTCCTGCAGTATTTTATACTCACTATCTTGTGACAGTTTTTTTTTTTCAGCTTAGGTTAGACCTTTTGGCCATAGGGGATAGCTAGCTGCTGCCCATTACCACCAGGAGGCACTCTGGCTGAATAGAATGATGTAACAGCAAGCATAAACTCTTAAGAAAGATGCTATAATGAAGGTGTTAAGTTCATAATGTATGGCAGTGTTTCAGTAAGGGATAGCTGCCAGTCCCACAATGTCCTCTTCATAGATTTGGGACCTGGGGTTAGGCTGCCATTCCCAAGAGCATTGTAAGGTTAGATCATCTTAGTCTGTTGGTGCCATAGCATTTTGCATGGTAGAAAAGCCTGCTGAAACTTTAGCATTCGGTGTTTCAGCCACGTGCTTTATGCCCGTCCACGACTCAGGAGTGTTGTATGAGAAGATTACCACAAACATTAATACACAGGCAGAGAAAATGTAATGTGGTATAGTACTGTATTTAAAATGGGTAGAAAAAAAAACATATTGGGCATGTCTGTTGGGTCTGCAGGGTTTCACTTTGCATTTTGTAGGATATTCATTGTATGTGTGTGTGTGTTTTGTCTTTTTGTCATGTTTTTTGCCGATTCATAAGTAACAAAATATCTTATAGTCCTTCACATGCTTCGTCCACTATTTCCCTTACTGCAGACACTTATGCTGCACATCCTGTACCACTTTGGAAACATTTTGTTATCGCTCGCCATACATCACGGTCTCTTACTCTCGTGTCTTATGCATTTGTATTTATTGTTGGTGACGTTTTGTTGTGGACCCAGGCCCATCCTAGACATGAACCTGGTGGACATCAGGCTAAAGTTGCTCTTCTCATGCATTGTACTCCTTGAGGGATATGAAGACTGTTGAGGGACATTTATACACTACTGGTATAACAGGACATGCCCAACCACCCGGAACTGTTGTCACTACCTTGTTATTATGTCCCTCTTCAGCACCCTGCCTACAGTATTCAACAGATATTCTTTGTTTTCTCTCACTTCAGTCACTGTGGTATTACTTTTGTACAGCATAAGAAAACAGTGAACCATTTTGCAGTCACGCTGGTACATATCCAGGCTCTCTGGTATATTTTCCATTAACAGGTCAGTGTATTCTCCCCACTACATCTTATCACTTTTCCACGTGCCCTATCAACACCTGGTGCCCTCCCAATTTTTGGCTTTTTCACACCCCTAGATTTCAGCCATTAATCTATGCCTGTATGCCTCATTCCTTTCCCTTGTGTACCAGCAAGCTCAGTTGTATTAACTTCTTTATCCTGAGTTTGTAATTTTCAGTTTATTTTTTGCTGTTACCGGATGATTTACTGTATTAAGTTTTAGTAGTTATCTTGTAGTGAGGGGGTCATTGAAAGCTTAATTTAGTCTCACTCCATTCAGGAAGTTTCTTCAAAGTTCATGAATCTTTCTGAATGGAAGAATCAGTACATCATTGAGGTAATGATGTCACCTATTGTCATTATGTTTCCTGAGGGTTGATATGCTTGTATACTGTATTTTGTAATTTGGGTGTTATATCTGTATATTTGGTGCAATATATGACGGTACAAGTACATTGTATATCACACGTGATGCTTGGTGTCTCTGATATTTTACAGATGCAGGGTATGAATACAGTACATAAGCATGCTTGCCCTCTCTTATATGATAATATATACAGTACATATACAAGCACATAGTCATGCATGCTCTCTCTTGTATGATGTTCTTCAGAAACTGATCTTGAATCTGGATTTCCTTGTCACATTGTCTGTGAGTCAGTCAGCTTCTAGAGGACACCAGCCAAGCATTACCCTTCACACTTGTTGCTTTTGTTGGTGTTGTACATTGTTTTTGTTTTCATTATTATTATTATTTTTTTATATATATATTTTTTTTCACTCATAAAGTATCATTATTGTCATAATTATTATCCTAACTTCTTTTCCCAGTTGAGAGTGGCTTGAAGTAGTATTAAGCAAGAAGAGAATGAAAATTATAGAAGTGTTAGTTCTTTACATCCTTAGCATGGCCAGTGAAATTGGCCACACACTCTTTCACATCTCTCTTTTATTATTGCTGGGGTTTCTTTCACTGTTTATTACCTCTTATGCATTACCCTTGTTATGATTACAGTATTATCTGTTATTATTATGATTATTATTTACAGTATTTTAGTGGTAGGTGGTGGCAACCAGCATCCACTCACTTGATGTGGTGCTTCCTACTTCTTCCTTATCCTTTATCATTCTTTTTCTGTGCCAGCCCTCCTCTCTTCCTATTTCTCCCATCTTTCCTGTCACTTCTTATTGCTTTTCTATCCTTTACAGGTGGCTTTACATTGAGTGACAAGCCAAATGGTTTCCTGTAAGCTAAGAAACCATTTACAATGCTGGGTGGTAACCATATAACCAAACCATACGTGCTCCCTATGTGTCAACAAGTGGGTTGGTGGAGGGTTAGTGCCCCTCCCCGTAAAACAAACAACTCATAGTCAAATGGCCACCCCTTGCAGGATTATGGCTTCTGGCAATAGATAGATAGATAGATAGATAGATAGATTATATATTTTTTTATTTATTTTTATATACTACATTTTTTTTTTTCTGATTTGTCATTATGATTGTCAAGGCACCTGTAGGCTTAATGGTTGGAACATCACAGTTGAAGTGACGGTCTTCCAGAGTTTTGATCCCCAAGAGGTGACTTTTTTATTTATTTATTTTTTAATTTTTAATTTATTTATTTTTTTAATGGTACCGGGGGAAATAGGCTCGTAATCTACCTCATACTGGACTATGGTAGCTTAGCCGCGGGGCCCAAACACCGTGAAGAGTGTAATATGGGATTGACAGTTGCCGTTTATTACTATTATAACTGTATATCCTCAGTATCAGTTTATGCAGGCTACTGGTTGTAATAGTTTCTGATTTTCCATACAGTCATCCTTGATTTTAAGTCACGTTTAATCTAAAATATTACAACTTTTCCCATGTAGTTCGATAGTAGTAGTAGTAGTAGTAGTAGTAGCTCATGTTCATCTGAAATGTGAACCCAGTGGACTGCTGGCTGAAGTTGCCTCCTTCCTGCAGTCCACCATCCACTACTTGGGGCATCATAGGTGGATGAACGACATTTGTAACACCAGGTGAAAACCGGTGCAGTCAGACTGGAAGATCAGTACCATTTTAATCAAAGAGAATCGTTCATTCCTCATAACTAAGTCACTGAATATCTTGCAGCCACGATTTGGTACCTACATTCAAGTTGGACACATATTGACTGACATTAATTATGAAGCACATCCATTCTTAGTGATATTCTTGCTAGTATAGGAGATGTCATGACACCTTATAATCATCAGTATATAAATTGTATTCAGGGGGTTAATTAGGACTTAGATTTGATGAACCCAAGCACACAGTATGTATTTGTTACCTTGGCAGGCAGGGAGTGGTGAAAGCAGAGGGTGGGTGTGGCTGGTGGAGGTCAGGGAGGCGTGACATGACACACTAGGGCCCGTGGAGTGTATAGTGATAATTCTGCTGTACATGCTATACTTTTTTCACTTTACTATGTCCTATAATTGCCATTTCTCTTTAATGCAGAGTTGTAACAATAAATTAACACTAGAATATGATGACATGTGTAAAGAAACATTTTGGAAAGGATAGAGATTCATAGCATTGTATTTTTGTGTCACTGAACTATGTGAAAGAAGCTGTAAAACAATAATGTCCAAGTCAGAGTGAAAGAACTCTAGGTGCCTTGTAGTGAGTGATTAAAATACCCAGTTGTTGTGACAGCCATCCGTAGGTCTAAACTCCAGGAGGTGAGTGGAGGCTTTTCAGTCATGTAATGCCACCAAGGGAAGTATGCTGGTCATCTACCCTCACATGTACTGAACAAGGGTAGCCCAGTCTGAGGTCCCTGCACCTCAGATGGCTGTTATTAGAATTGGCTGTTATTATTTTTTCCTTAATCACCATAAAACCACTGGAGAAGCCATCATAGTTCATATCTATCGCCAGCCCTTCATTTCATAGACACCATATTTGTTTCATTTTTGCAACTTACAGATGATTTGTTTGAACTTTTAAAAGGCCTCATGTTTTGAATATATGAATGAAGGATAACATCTTTGTATATCTCAGCCCTTAAGTTTGAAAAGTCTCTCCAGAGCTTAGTTAAGTTTTATAGAGGTAGTAACAATAAAATACATAAGGCATCACCACATGTTAGGGGTCCCGAACGGGATTGAGGCTTCTGGCAATAGATAGATAGATAGACAATTCTTATTTCCTTTTGACATAATAAAATCATATAGTAACCCTGAGTCAGATATCCAGATGTAGTAATAGCAGTGAAATAGTTCTAGTTATGCCTGGAAGTTTTTGTATTCAGAGTGGTCCATACATAATGCTCCTCTTCCACTCAGCTGGGCAAGTTCTTGTGTGTTTTGGGGGTGGCTGAGTCAGTGTTATCAATATTTGCCATGCATCATATACATTTCCTACTCCCACTGTAATACCCACACCCACACCTGGAAACTGAGCTGTCCCCCCAACACATGAGATACCTTGATGCAAGTTTCTCATAGAGTGCTACATCATGGACCACCCTGCATATTGTTTGTCCTCCCAAGCTGACCTGGATGTGAGTTCATTAAAGAAAGGGTTAGAAACAATGTCCATATATAGTTTAACACCTTAACGTTGATGATGTAAAGTGACCTCATTTCCTCTTCTCCTATTCATGCTACCACCTGTTACCTTTACAGTATTAATTGTAGTGGGAAAGCCCGCACATTAAGGAGGTTTGCCTCTTAAATCCAGGTGGCACCATTGTTAGAGTATTCTTGATGCAACTTGACCATTTTACTAGTCTCAAGAAAAGTCTTTTATATTGACAGGGTTTATTAATGCTAAGTCTAATCCCTCCAGTGTAACAGGTCTTGCCAAAACTTAATAATATTTTCTGATAGCAGCAAGGACAAACTAAAAGAACATCACCTAAAATATCTGTAAAGGACTTAGTAATTGTCATTTACTAACATCGATGGTTAAATTTGGATACTCCGACCTGTGTTGGTGTGTGAGGGAAGATGGTACAAGGGACTGTGTGTGTGTGTGTGTGTGTGTGTGTGTGTGTGTGTGTGAGATGGGGTGTGTTAAAGAGGTGGGGGCAGAGACAGTGGTGGAAGGAAGGAAGGTGTAGGGGTAGAGAATAGCAGGTGGTGGAAGGAGAGAGAGAGAGAGAGATAGCAGTATTTATGGAATAGTATTTTCAGTGATAAATAAACCCCTAGAATTCATTGACTCTTTTACTTTATTCTTTCTACCACCAGACAGTTTTACTCGGCTTTGGAAAGAGGCATTGAAGCAGAGGGGTTAGATATAGCCTTCATTAACCCCTGCAGTAAGACAGGCATATTTTGAGTGGAATAAAATCACGTGAGAGTAGCAAAAATAAAGTGTTGAAATGCATCACCGGAGAGATTGACCAGGAAAGTGTGGAAGGGGGGAAAAGGAGGGGGAGGTCGAGGATGAGGCAGAGGGGATGGGGTGAAGAGTTGTATGGATGGGGATGGTGTGAGTTGGAGGGATGGCAGCTTGATGGTGGAGAACAGATTGACAGGGAGGCAGTGTGTTCATGGCAATACCCTCTTGAGATTATGGTATCTGGGCATAGGTAGATAGGTATGGGAACAGTACATATGACTAGATAAGTAGATAAATAGCTAGATGGATAGAGACATGAAGGAAATACATAAGTGTGTCATACAGTACTGTTTACTCACTCAGGTTAAGCCACTTATGTTATTTATATATAGTACAATAGAGGTCGTGAGTACAAAAGAGCAGAGGTCGTGTATAGAGAGAGAGTCAGTGACCATGATCCCATCTTTGACAGCTGCAGGGGTATTTGATGCCATTTTAAAGTATTTTCTATCTATCTATCTATTGCCAGATGCCTCAATCCCATTTGGGGTGGCCACAAACAAATCACCTCCAAGTCGCCCTGTCCCCCGCCATTTCACTCCCCTGCTTCCAACTCACACCCCCCTCTCTCATATACCTCTCCACCCCATCCCTCCATCTCATCCTCGGCCTCCCCCTCCCTCTTCCCCCCTCCATCTCACTCACATACACTCTCCTCGTCAGTCTTTCACCCTCCATCCTCTCCACATGGCCAAACTACCTCAGTGTGTTCCTCATAACGCTTCCTATCACATCCACATCCACACCACAACGCTCCTTTATATCCTCATTCATCAGCCTGTCTCTCCATGTGACTCCACAGTATTTTACTGTATAGATTATCTTCTAGGAGGATTTGGAGATTTTGTAACCTTGTCCATATACAGTACCTTCGCGTCCAACACGCGTTTGTCCAGCACAGAGAGCAATAATTAGTAAGATTTAATTCGATTTAATTACTGTAACACGGGTGCATTAGCATAACATGGACGGAGCTCAGAAGTGGGCGAAATCCGCAGAGTTCGCCTCTAGCACGATCATCCCTGGTCCAACACGGTCATACTGGACGTTCCCGTGATGCTGACAGCCAATAAAAACTTCCGATCAAGTACCCGGTAGCCTCCCCTGCCCACTATCGTGAGGTGATCGTGAAGCTGCCCAATTAAAAACGCTTCTTCTGTCACGTGATGTTTTGTTTAAATTTCTCCCGCCACAGCGCCACTCAGTCGCATAATTCACATTGGAAGGTGCTTTTTTCTTTCTACATTTTCTTCCCTTGCTACTACATTTTACCCAGCTCACGATGCCTAGGAAGCCTTCTGAGAACCCCAAGAAGTGTTGGCACCTCCTTCAGGCCACCAAGCTAGAAAGCATTGACAGGAAGAAGAAAGGGGAGAGGAAAGTTGACATTGCCAAGGCCTACGACATGAATGAAGCCAACGTGAGGACCATAATAAAAAACCAAGACAAGATCCTGGCAGCAGTGAAGGCTTACAGAGTGCTAGGACAGGCAAAAGCAGGACCTTCCATGGCTGTGGACGAAGATAGTGATTCTGAGTGTGATTTCGAAGGATTTATGAGGGAGGTTGAGGAGGAGCAGCAGCCATTACCCGCTAGTGACGCCAGCAGCCATCCTCCGGGGACCCAATAGGTCTACCTACAGCCTTGGATACCACCTTCCATTCCCAGCAAGCCCACTAACACTATCCTAAAAGGTTAGTTATCGTTCATAGCACAGTACCATTTATTATAATTACAGTAGTACCAGTATATGTATAGGTATATGGTAGGTATTTAGGGTGACTTTTCCTAGGGTTGCTGACATAATTCATTTTTCCCCATAAGCTCTGTTGTTTGTCCAACACGTTTTTGGTCCAACACGGGACCCATGCATGACAATATTACCGTGTTGGACGCGAGGGTACTGTACTCTTCTTTTTTTCTATAATAAATATACTACTCTAAATTGGCCAAAAATTGACAACTCTCCCCCTTGAATGCAGAGTTGTAGCATTAGATTAATGCCAGTCATGAAAAGGGCTGTGGAAATGATGTAGAGCCAGACCGTTGCCTTTTTCTGCCACTGTGTTACATGAAATAAGCTACAAAAGGATGAAATTCTAGGTCAATTTAGAAAGTACAGTGATATATATACCGTATATATATAATGTTACACCTCAGTATCCTCTGTGTATGATACTGATGGAACTTTGCATATTACACCTCAGTATCCGCTTTGTATGATATTGTTGGAACTATGTTGATTTCAGAGCAGTATAAATAACAATTATACAAGAAAATGTTGAAAATCTTTCTATCTATCTATTGCCAGACGCCTCAATCCCGTTTGGGGTGGCCACAAACAAATCGCCGCCAAGTCGCCCTGTCCCCCGCCATTTCACTGCCCTGCTCCCAACTCACACGTCTCTCTCTCATATGCCTCTCCACCCCATCCCTCCATCTCATCTTGAAAATGTAATATGAATAATAATTTGCAAAGGAAGAAATGCAGGAAGTCTCTTATGTCACTTATAATACAGCTCACATCTTCATACTCAGTGTCTTGCATCTTTTAACCAACATGCAAGAGAAGTTAAATTGTAATATGCATGGTTAATTGCTAAGGAAGAAGTGCCGTGAAACCTCCTGTGTCACTTAAGGTACGACCTGCATTGTCGTTTTATGTTACATCTTTTTAACTAATATAGGGTACAAATTTTGTAAGGTGTTGTATGCATGAATTACTAGGGAAGAGATGCTTGCTGAATTCCTATGTCACTTTGATTACTGCCCACATTGTCATACTCTCTCTGTTACAGGTATTAACATTGTTTTTTTTTCTTTTTTTCTCCATTAGTTGCAGATTTTGATACTGTGTAGAGCCTGAAAAAATAGTGTGTTGTTGGAAATGGATTGCCACAGTTTCTCCAATCTGTGTGATAAAAAATTATGTACAGTATATTAATACATATTTTGTTATAGTTTTAAAAATTGATTACGTGGTCAGGGCTTTCAAATTTAGACCCCCAAAAGACACAGATGGATAGGTGGACAGACAGACAGACAGACAGACAGATGAACAGGGGGAAGGGAAATGAGGGAGGGAGAATGAGGGCAAGATGGTGAATGAGGGAGACAGTGCAAGAGGGAAGGGAAGGGTAGGGAGAGAGGGTGGGAGGAGGGAGAGAGAGAGAGAGAGAAAGAAAGGGTGGGGAGGAGAGGGAGAAATTGTGCAAGAGGTTGGGGAAGGGGGGAGGAAAAAAGAGTGGAAGAGGGTGTAGAAGGGGAGGGAGAAAATGACAAGAAGCTGGGTGAGAGGGAGGGGGCAGAGTGAGACATGTGAGGAGGAGGAAGGGAAAAAGAGAGAGAAATTAGTAAAAAAATGGGGACGTGGTAGTAGAGAATAGTTGAAGGAGATTAGAGGGAGAGATAGTGAGGGAAGTTGGAAAGGAAAGTAGAAGAAGAAAAGTTGGTGAGAATGTCAAGATAGAGAGAGGGAAAGTGGTTGGAAGGTAGGGGGGAGGAAGTGGGTGGGGAGGAGTTTGAGAGAATGGGTGTGTGTATGTGTGGAGAGAGAGAGAGAGAGAGAGAAATTACCCACCATCTGCGACTACTTTTACTCTCTGTAACATGACACCTCATTCTCGTCACACTACACCACCTCATCACATTTCCTCTCTCTTATCTACAGTATATTTCTTTGCCTTCATTGTATTTCTTCCTCCTCACTTTTATTTGTACTCTTTACTGTATCTATCATTCCCTTTCTTTTTCTCTTTGCTCATGTTATGCCTCTTCTAACCACACACACACACACACACAGTACCACATTCTCAAACCTTCACACTTATGTCACAGTCTTTCACACTTTTTGTTACATTCCCTAATTTTCCTGTATAACACAATTTCTTTCACATTACACATCTCTGTCTCTCGTACTACACAGCATTCTCAGTCTCTACCACATGATTTGCCTCACAGTGCATAACATTTTCAGTCTCTCACATGATGTATCTCTCTGTCTCACACCTATCATCACTGTCAGAGTTTGAATTACATGACTTAGCACTTTCTGGAACTTTCCCTCACTCTCTCTCAGCATATTCACTCAGCCATGTTATTTATCACTGTGTGCTGAATTGCTTCCCCTTTCTCTCACAAGTTGTACTGGTTAATTTGGTTGAGAGAGAGAGAGAATAAGTACTTCTAAAACAAATAATGAGCTGGAAAAATAGCCAAGTCTGAACATTAAATTTCAGAAGCTTTAGTATTATACAGCTGCTTCCCCTGTTATAAAGTTGTTGATTCCAAGAGTTGGTTCGTATCTCCAAAAGTAGCTGTCTAAGTTGATATTTACTGATCCCTGAGCCCAGCTGGTACAAATCTTTGGTGAGTTAGCGAGAGAGGTGTCAGATGGCAGAGGACCGAGTGACATGGCAGTGATTCATTTGTGTTCATCCCTTGAGGGATTAATATGTCTGGTCATTGGTAGAGGGATAGAAAAAGTGTTCGTATCAAGAAGTTTGTAAGTCAAAAGTTAGTAAGTAGGGAAGCAACTGTATTATGTTTAAGAAAGTGTGACCTCTGCCATCTTTTTTATGTTTTCTTCATTACTCAATGTTGTCACATGTCCCCACCTTGCCTCCAGAACAGGCCACATCAGATTCTCTGCCCTCCGAGGACTGGGGTCTCAACCTAGAAGTGTGTGACCTCATCAACGAAGCCGAGGATGGACCCAGGGATGCCATTAAGGCCATACGGAAGCGCCTCCAGTCACACCCCAAGAATTACACTATTGTTATGTACACACTCACGGTGGGTACCCTGCTGTGTGTGTGTGTGTGTGTGTGTGTGTGTGTGTGTGTGTGTGTGTGTGTGTGTGCATATTTTGGAATGCCACAGCAGCATTTGTATATGGATAATTTGTGTTTTTCTCTGCAGTTTGCTCAGTACACATATATTTTAGTTGAAACAAGTAGTGTGTATCTAAATGCTTGAATGATTTGGTGATTTTTATGAACAGTAAGTGATACTGTTAATAATGAAGTACTGTGGTGACAGGTGTTGGAATCCTGTGTGAAAAACTGTGGCAAGAGATTCCACGTCCATGCCTGCAGTAAAGACTTTGTACAGGAGCTGGTCAAACTTATTGGTAAGTCATGGCCCACTACACACACTTTTTTTTTTTTTTATACTAAATCATCATCACCATTGTCATTTTTCATTGTGTTCATCACTGTAATTGTCATCATCATCTCATCATTATAATAATCATCATGAAAAGTATCATCATCATCATCATCATTGTTGTTGTTTTTGTCATCCTAATATATCATCGTCATCCATATTTTTCCACCAAAGGTTGGGGTGAAATAGGATCCAGAAACATGGAAGAAAGAGAAACTACGAATGCAGTATGGTAGACATGTTAAGACTTGCCCAGTGAAATGGGACAGCCATTCATTCAATAACCATTCAAGCCCCTGGAATTGTGGCTTCCCCTCATAGGCATAACTATCTGTGCATAATCTGGGGGATATTTTTGTTTATAGAAGCAAACCCTGTCTTGTGCTCCTTCATACATAATTCTTCCAGTCATCTCACTCTTCCATCATTTCACAGTCTCATCAACTTCCATACCTCACATGCACACCTGCTTATTTGTTGAATAAGTTGGATAATTTAGACTATGTCTTTAAGTAAAATCATCTGACATTAATCAAAATAAAAATCAAATTAGTTAATATGTGGTTAAAGTGGTAATGCTGAGGGTACTGAGTTATGGTTATATGTTTAGTAGATGCCTTAGTGGAATGGTAGCAGAGACCTCAGGATGGTGAAGACCATGTATAAATGTGGCATGGTTTTAATCCAGTGCATGTTCCAAGGTTTTCCGTCAAGTAAACTGTACCAGGGATGTATGATAGTCATCTGCAGCTTTAAATGATTATGGTAGCCGTGCTTCTTGCCCTCCTGCATCCAGAAGGGGAAATAATGGCTTGGTTTTTTTACTGTAATCATTTTTTACAGGTCCAAAGAATGAGCCTCCACCTGCTGTGCAAGAAAAGGTGTTATCCCTCATCCAGGCTTGGTCAGATGCCTTCCGACACCAACCAGAGCTCTCTGGAGTCAGTCAGGTGGGTGTGAATGGTCTCCAGGTTTAAGGGTTTGGATAAGAATGAGAGACAGAATGGAAGTGCATATGTGAGTGAGGTGAAGGAGGTAGAGGGAGATCAAGGATGAGATGGAGGGTTGGAGTGGAGAGATATATGAGGGAGTGGGGGGAGTGTGACATGCAGGTGGTGTGTTTTGCGGTTATCCGTTATGGGATTAAGTCATCTGGCAATAGACTGAAAGATAGATAAAGTTCTAGGCCCATATTCTTATCAGTGAAGGAACTCCATAGCACCTTTTCCTTAGCAGTTTATTTCTCCATAGGATGTGTTAGTATTGTATTCTCATATGTTTACACAATCATTGTTGATATCAAATAGATAAAAAGGGAATAAAGAATTGTACTGAAGTGTAATAGTTGAAATAAACCACGAAAAAAAAAAGGTGCTAGGAAGCTGTGTAAGCCAATGAGAACACTGCCTCTAGAGACAATCATTCCTTAGCTACTTGAGTCTAGGATGTGTTATGGCAGAATTCAGCTTCAGGTGAGAGTTTATGTGAGATATGCTTAAGGTTCGTGATTGTGGAGGTAAAAGCACAAAAACACGTATTGCAGACCCAAAGCATCATCAGACTGAATCTCAAGCAACCTTAATTGAAGGAAAGATAATTAATGAGCACCTTAATACGGAAGCAGCATCAAGTGAGACAAATTTAAATGAGGAACAACTTTAAGTAAATTTTCACAGGCCACATAGTCATTACAAAACTGTAGAGGCTAGTGTTTATACTGTTGGTATTGTTTATAGTATAGGTTTTAGATCTGCCTTGGTTTTTTCATGATTTTTTCAGTTCTTTCAGTATGATAAAGTCCTTATCTTACTTACTCTTGCAGCATACAGTGTAATTCATTCTGTGGAAGATTTATTTTTATTTGAGGATACTGAAGGGTATATCAGTCTTCATTAATTTGAAAAGTCTCTCCTGAACTGGGTAAATTGTCCAGTATTGGAAAAAAATAACATATGAAAGACATCCACAATACAGTACATTTCATAATGAAGAGTTAAGTGGAAAAGATGGAAATAAGTGTATGCTTTTTTATATTTACATTTTTATGGTATAATTACAGTGCCACCTGAGTCGGTATCATTGATAAGGTACAGTTGATAAAGTAGAATATCCAGAGTAAAATAATTTCGCCTAGTATGGCATGTAGGTATAGTATTACAGTAAGTATTGTGTTACAGGTATATGCTGAGCTGAAGCACAAGGGTGTTGAATTCCCCATGACTAACCTCGACACAATGGCACCTATCATCACTCCACAACGGGTATGTTCACCACCATGTTATATCGTTTAATTTCCTCTCAAATATCCTTCTGTCTAAAGAGGTATTTGAGTACTAACCAACTAATCAATGAATGTAGTGCAACCATCATGTAACTGTATACTGAGTGATAAGCCAGATTGTTTCCTGTAATCCAGTAAACCATTCAGTACTGTGGGTGGTAGTTGTATAGCCAAAGGGACACCTGGTGGTTGGCTCAGGATGGAGGCCATGAGGGTTTCAATCTGAGGGGTAGTCGGGGTTATTCCTTACATAATGCTGAGCTGTAGCTTGACATAAACACATGAATATAATGTAAGTCATGAAGAATTGCGATGGAGCAGATGTAGAGCCTTAGTATTGTCTTTTTCTGCTGTTGAGTTAAAAGAAATAAGCCATAAGATACAAATATAGGGGGCAAATTGAGGACTCGTTCCCACCTATTACCCACTTCCATCAGGTGAAAGTAAACCAGTTACAGAGAGCTGACCAAGGATATTAGTGATCAGGAAGAAGCATAAGAGAGAGAGAGAGAGATTAGTTCTATAACATATTTGCTGGAGACTAACTATAGACAGCAGGCTAAGGATGTTAGAGTATGGTAAGAAGTGGGGAGAAAAAAGATCAGTGATGTATGATTGCCATCCTCTCAGAGACCAGGTTCAGTATGTTAAGAGTATTGTAAGAAGTGTTAGAAAAGATAGTGCAGTAGTGTGATAACCTAATTGCCTTCCTTTGATAGACATCAGCTCCAGAGCCACGACCAACGAGGCCCAGCACAGGTAGTGGTACAGGTACAACCACCTCACCCCGCAGACCTGCAGCCCCACAACCCGGCACCCCTGCACCTGCCAGCACAGGACCAGTGACCCTTACAGCGGAACAGCGGGCCAAACTACACAGTGAATTGGATGTGGTGGAGAGCAACGCTAAAGTCCTCGGGGAGATGTTGGCAGAGCTTACTCCAGGCAAGGAACACCAGGAAGACATTCAGCTCCTTCAGGTGCATAAATGCATACTTATACAGTACATGCATGTCGAGTCAACTACCTTGGGATTAGTGACTAGCCAGGCTCACCTAAATCTTTGGATGGAGTAGCCTAGTCCCAGGCCTCATTGCTTCTGATGAGGCAGTAAAGGACATTCAGCTCCTTGGATGGATGAATAGCTGGCTTCAGTAGGCTGCTGGTCCTGTGTTTTGAGGTTCCTTTTGTTACTGTCCTTCAGAATTTGAAATGCTTGATTTATCTCGTAGAATGTTTAAAAACTCCTCACCCTGCCCTAGGGTGGGAAAGGAGGTCTGGATGATGATGATGATGATGATTAAAAACCATGACAGTATTCAGAATGAGATCTAACGTACAGGTACTACTATTAGTAAAGATTATTGCTGTATACAAAGATTGATGTTGCAGTTTTCTCCTGTCATCAGTTTACACTCCCAAGGGAAGCCAGTCCTAAAGTCATTTGGTAAATCCTCAGGCATCCTGATAATCAGCAGATGGATCAGCTCTGGCCCCCTACTGTTATTATGGTGTTTTATCATGGTATTATGTGGGTGCTGTAATCTTTGCTGGAGGGGGAGCTGAAGCTGGCTTCATCACAAGGGGAAGGTTAAAGAAATTTTTGGAACTGTTACCTCACTTGGTAATGAGGGGACTTCATTACATCATCATTATCCCACCTTTTTCCTACCCAGAGGTTGCATGAGGTAGAACCCTCCCCAGAAGGAAAGGGAGTGGGGGGGGGTGAGAAGTAATCAATAGCATGCCCAGTGAAATGAGCCACACACGCATTCACACGACATCCATGTTCACACTTGTTACCATCCACACGTATGTGCTTCATATAGCACAATGAGAAAACTGTATGCTGCATGTGTGATGGATGTAATGACTTTGTGGTAGTGAAACTTGGCCAGTAAAGGGGGAGGATATGTGTAGGTTGGAGCACAGAGATGAGGATGGTTAGATGGATGTGTAGTCCTTTCCTGAATGACAGTTGGAAATAGCTGAATTGCAAATGAGCAGCTGAGAGATGGCTGGGAATTGAAGGCTTGGTGATTGGATGTTTAGAGGAGGACTGAGCTGCTTTGGAGGTGTGGAGATATTGGAGGTTAAAAAAAGGGGGGGATAAGAAGGTTTAAGAGTTTAAATTTTGAGGATAGAGCACCAAGAAGGAGACACAGAAGATGAGATGTGATCCTAGAAATGTTTTCAGAGTTAAGAGATTGAACCGAGATGCTGCCAGAGATTGTGTAGCATGTAGAGCTGCCATTGGGTGACCAATGCTGACATATGCAAGCACATACAAAGCTTTTCAAAACAAAGTAAAATTCTTCGTAGACTGTATCAAAGGAATTGTAACTGCAGAAGAACAGTTAATCATGAATATAATTTTCAACGGCAGGAGCTTCACAGTAGCTGTCGGGCGATGCAGCAGCGCGTAGTGGAACTGGTGGGACGCGTCAGTGACGACCTCCTCACTGCAGACCTCCTACGCATCAACGACAACCTCAACAACCTCTTCCTTAGGTATGATATGGACATGGATGAAGCCACTTCAACTCTCTCATGCTTGGGATTCTCGTAATATTCTGTTCTAGCCCTTGCCAGTTGATTTTATTCAGTTGAGAATGAGACAAGAACGTAAGAGTGACAGCATCTTTCTCTTTTCCTTTTACCTCATATTAACACATTCAGGCTCCTATACTCATACATAGCTAAAAAATAAATCTGACAATAGCTGGAATGTTTGCTTTAGTCTTCTAGAGTTGACTTGATCATGAAAGGGTTAACTTCTACAGTTAGATGATTTTGTTTGATAAACTAGGGTGAAGTAGATGTTGATTCATATAAGTCTGAGGTTGAAGGAGGAGAGGAGACATCTATCCACCATCCAATCCTATATTGTCCCATGAGGAGCGTAGGAGCCTGGGGCTGGGCAAGTTGGTCTTGACATTTAAGATGAGAGTGACCAGCCTCACTCAGCCCTGAGTGGCAATACATGAGCACTAAACTCCAACCACCCATTAGATATAAACCTACACAGGCTCAATCCAAATAGAGTGCCTTAATTACCCACTAAACCACCAAGGACCATAATTTGGTTATATGGTTACCACCCAGCATAGTAAATGGTTTCCTGGTGTACAGGAAACCATTTGGCTTGTCTCACAGTTTAGAGTCACCCACAGGCAGAAGGAAGAGGAAAGAATGAAGGAAAGAAAGACAGAAGAGGGAGTGTAAAGACACCCGTAGGCAAAAGGAAGAGGAAAGAATGAAGGAAAGAAAGACAAGTGGAAGGAAGGAAGAAAGGAAAGGGCAGACACCCAAAGCAGCACTACATTGAGTGAGTGGATGTTGAGCATCTTCACCTACCCAGTGGGAATGAAGTGCTTTTGTGTAGAAAAAAAAAAAATGATAAAATAAAAAAGCAAACTAAATGGTGACCTATAACATTGGCATACAATCGTCGTCTTCATCATCATCGTCATCGTTATCGTCTTCCAGACTGCCCCTTCCACTTTGATGTAGGGTTCATAGAGCAGGAAAAACCTAATAAAAGGAGAAAGTAACTAAAAGTCTTTCCAATTGAATGGACCTCATACTCATTCACTCAGCATTCAAGCCTCTGGAATCCTGATTCCACTTTGCATCAGTCAGGCAAGTTTATAAAAACAGACATACTCTACCAAAAAGGATGTTAAATAAAGCTACCTCTATCGAGGACTTCCACGAACAGAAAATTATGTACAGGATGGGGGACTTACGACAAAGACCTACTATACCCAGTGAGAGAGAGAAAGAGAGAATGTTAAGAAAGGGCAGCCTAATACGAGTATTTGCTGTATAAAAAAAAAAAGATGTTTTAAGAGTGGATTATAGCAGTAATCCCTGTAGGCTGTGTCAAAAAACAACAACTACAGTTGGTGACGTAATTGTATTGCAGGTACGACCGTCACATGAATAAGATGAAGACAGTGAACAGCCCTACCAGGTCCCCACCACCCCCCTTACCACCCCAGCAGCAGTCTCAGGCCCTGCCCCCACGACCACCACCACCACCAGTGCGACAGAACCCACAGGAGGTCACTCTAATTGACCTAAATGACGACCCACCCTCGGCACAGCTGGCTTCATTAAGTATGTAATTGGTTGTGTTATCTCTGACTTAGTTTTGACCCTTCTGAAAATATAAATCTGACTAATTGACCTACACAGTGACCCACCCCAGGCACGGCTGGCTTCTATCGTCATACTGTTGCCTCAGATTTCCTCTGTTTAGTCCCTGTGGAGGCACTGACAAGGAGCTTGCATGCGGTGGTGCTGTGTACCATGGATGGTGCAAAGCAGCTGTTGCATCCATCCAGGGGCCAAACCACCTTTTATTTCCTTGCACCTCGCTACTGGGAAGGACCCTGGCAAGGTGCTGTCTACCACCAAGGGACACCAATTCCCTGAATGGTATATACGGTGTAGGATGACCCCACAGACACAGTTGCTTACTTGTAATTGATGGATCTGCTCAACCAGACAGACTAGGGTTAAGCAGCAACAAAGTCCCTACACATCCACATTATTTTTTATTTTTATTTTATTTATTTATATATATATTTATTTTTTGAAGCCTACTCTATCCCTTTGTCATTCTCTCACAACACACAGGACAAACACAACAGGAAGTCAGTCTAATTGACCTAAGCGACGACCCACCCTCAGCACAACTGGCATCGTGCAGTATGTTAATGGCTCTGATATCCTCTAACTCTGTTTGATCCCTGCTGGAAGTGGCCTTATCTTTTTCTTTCATCACTTCCTTCCTTTCCATATCTCTTCTTCTTTCTTTGACCCTTTTCCCCGTAACTGTTTTTCCTCTCTACCTCTCTCGTCTTTACAGGTGACCCTCCATGTGCACAATTTAAGTGTTAACCAAGGCTCCTGTTCAAAAGAAGCCTGTGAATATTGGCCTCTTTGGCCTATTGTAATTACAGTATTATGTTAGCCTGCCCCCAGCTTGCCCACTAACCTCTTGCTAGGACTTTGCAAGACCACTGATAGCTGTGCTTCTGAAGAGCATAGCTAACTGTGTAGAGGTAATGTGTGGTGCTCCATACATGCTGTGAAATATGGTATATCTGTAAAACCTCTGCTTGGGATGTGAGGTAGGGGGTTAAAATGTCATGTCACCCAGCCTGTGACATTTCACGGTATGGAACTGTGCATGCTGCTTTCCTTTTCTGTATATAAAGTGTTCCTGTCTGTGGTTATGGTCATTATGCATACGATATTCAGTCATATGGAGTGTGTGTTTACAGAGGGTTCACTGTATCGTACATTCTCTTTGCTCCCTCATGCTTTTTTTTTTTTTTTTTTTTTTTTTTTTAAGTCACTGTGTGGATATTATCCTGCCTAAATCCTTGCTGCCTCTTATGAGCTCCCCCTAAGTGTGTGATCATTACAATAATTTCTAGGTTACTCTCTCCCTAAACATCGCTCACCCCATCTCAAACCACTTGATCCCATGGTAGCTCTGCCATCAATATATTGTTTAACTCTATTCTTCTTACCTTCCATGTAACAGAAGAATTTCTGCCTACTGTGTCATTAATTGTCTTATCTTTCAGACACTTCCCTTGGCATTATAGTATCCTATGTTCACATTTCTGTATCACTTTAGTGTATTCATCTCTATTCCACCGTCAAAGCCTCTCAACCCTACTTTGTTTTCATTACCATTCTTCTTTAATTTCAACCCAGTTAGAGGTCTTCAGAAATTAATATTAACTGTTGAAATCTGATAGTTCTCCTAAGCACTACATCACACTGCTTGTTCTCTCCTCTATAAAAAGGCATCCACATACCCTTCTGCTGATTTTCTGTTAATTGTTTATTTCCTACCTTACTGTTGATCTAAAACTCATACCAACTGCCGGAATTCTGAACACATGCTTCTTAGCAGTACACTACACTGCCTAGCTCTTGCATTTTCCTATATAACAAAGCATTCTTGTACCATGCTTTTGTTTTATACAGTATACCATTATTACCTCTGTTTATGGTCTTCAGAAACTTTGGACAATTCTTCTTCTCTCACTGCCCAAGAATCACAGCCGTATGTGATACAGGCAGTTCATCTTTAAAGTGGCTTTTCTTAAAGTTGTTTCATTTTAAGTTGCTGGTGAATTAGGTCCATTTTTTATTGTAAATTTATTCATGCTTCATTGTAATTTTTTTTTTTTTTTTTTTTTTTTTTTTTTTTCCCATACCCTGAAATCATGAACCAAAAGTACAGTAGACAGTATTTCATTCTGTATTCATTCATTTAAAGTAGCATTTTGTTGGTACATGTTCAAGAGTTCAACAGCTTGACTTCTAGAATATCTTAGTTGAATAAAATCTCTTGGTGTCAGCCTGGATAAAACACTTTGTTGTGCCACCCACAGCAAAAAGATTCAGTTCACATCCTTCAGTTTACATTGACATTTAGAGACCATGGACCCTGCTATACTCTTTTTACTTTAACTTGGCTTAAAATTACCCTCTCTTTAGCTTGAGTGTTGAGTGTTAATTATAGATTTATACTAGAATATGATGCTACTCACAAAGAGGTGCTGTGGAAAGGATGTGGAGCAGTAGTATTGTATATTTCTGTCACTGTGTTAAGTGAATTAAACCATATCAAGACAAAAATGTGGGCTATATTAGAGTAAAAAGAGTATAGCTTGTATAGACCTTTTCACCCAGTGGCAAGTCTCCCTGTGTCTCCATCTAGAGTTATTTCCCTGCTAAGTCCCCAGGCCCGGAATTCTTCCCACACCCTCAGGTTCAGGGAGTTTAATACCCAGTGTACTTGTAGTAGTTTTTGTAGGTTTTGTAATTAAATCCTGCAATAAACACATTTCTCTTCTCAGCGGTGGGCAGTTCCCCGAAGGCAAAGAAGAATGAGGATGCGGACTTTGACATGTTTGCCCAGTCCCGCACTGCCACCTATGAGACCAGCAAAACCAGGTGAGGCAGAACTGCTACTTTGTAAAAATTCATTGGAATACTGTACTTGCAAAATGGCCTTAAAAGATCATGTGAAATATCATCAGTAGGTTGTGAGGTGAGACAGTTTTAGTAATGACAAATAATTTAAATGAAGCATGTTGAACCTGTACCAGCAAAACCAGGTGAGGTAGAACTGCTACTTTGTAAAAATTCATTGGAATACCGTACTTGCAAAATGGACTTAAAAGATCATGTGAAATATCATCAGTAGGTTGTGAGGTGAGACAGTTTTAGTAATGACAAATAATTTAAATGAAGCATTTTGAACCTGTCGTTTCCTGGATAACTTTTTAATTCTGGGTATCACCATGCAGACTGATTAGCTTAAGAAGGAGATCTTAGTGAAGGAGAGAAGACTTGGTTTTGGTTTCAGTTATGATTTTTTAAAGATAGTAATTGACTGCAGTCATTTGAAAATCTCTAGTGAAGGTTACTTTTCATTTAATATTAATAGGTTAGGCTCAGAGTTGCAATCAGGTGTGGAGTAAGACCTGATTGAAAAATTTGTGAGATGAATATTTTGTGTTTTTATGTTTTGTTTATTTATTTGTCTGTATATATTTGTATAATTGTTTGTAGCCTGAAACAATAGAAGAATGTGTTTATTTTGGAAAGTAAGTTGTTTCACAAAATAATACTGTATTTCAATGATAGAGGAGTCCAATGGAGATGTTAGTAGAAGAATGTGATTGCTGGTGAGAGAGAGAGAAAGTAAAAGAAAAAAAAGTATTCAAGGTGAAAGCACAATTGACATAATTTGAAAGTGAAAAACATCGGGTACTGGTATTCTGTACCGTATACTTCTGGAGAGCCACAGCTCCTGGAAGATAAAGCAAGTGATATATATAGGGAAAGTAGTTTTTAACAGAAGTGGGAAAGAGTTGTATGGGCAGGTAGTTGATGCAGAAATTGCAATATTTCAAGTGACATAAGTAAATACATAGCACTTCTTCCTTGGCAACTTATTTTGCATATTATACTCTTCCTTAGCAATGCATTTTCCATGTTACACCTCACTGATTGGTGGCATGAAGTGTGTAAGTGTGGATGTTTATGCCTATGAGGTGGAGCCAGAATTCTGAGGCCTTGAATGGTAAGTGAATGGGAGTGTGAGCCATTTGTTTCGGGAAACTGGTAAATTTATCTCTCTCTCTCTCTCTCTCTCTCTCTCTCTCTCTTTTTTTTTAACCCTACTGCCCTGCATCGTAGGGTGAGAGAAGAGGTTCAGATGATGTTGATGATGAATGACACCTTGTATGTTATATCTGTCTTTTAATATTCCCATAGTTTGCATCAGCTACACACAATATTAATTCTGAGACATAATGTGCAGAATAAGTTGCCAAGGAAGAGATCGTGTGAAAATTATTAAACCACATGGAATATGACACAAGGTAAATGGAAGATCTAAGAGTAAATTCCTTTCCTCAAGAATGGATTTGAATATAAAATTTTACCCATACATGGAACTGGAGGGGAAAATTTATATGTGTATGAAACTTTTGGGGAAACTGAGTGATTTAGGTTGTAATTATGGGTTGGATTCGGATATAAAGATGATAATGAGCAGTTTTTGGTATGAAAACCAGGAGTGATGTGTTTGGCCCATTTCACTGGATATGCTGTTGATAGTTCCTTGTTGCAAGATTCTGTTTCATCTGATATTTAGTTGGGAAAAGGGATCAGGATGGTGACAGTGTTGACAATGCAACGTAATAATGATGAAATTTCTAAATCCAGTCATGTAGATTTACAATAATGACAAATATGATGATGATGATGGTGGTGGTGGTGGTGGCGACAGTGTGGCTGATATTTCTCGATCCAGTCATAGAGCTTGATGATAATTACTTGTGGTGTGCCTACAGTGGAAGTAATTACGTGGATAACAGCGAGCCGGACGTCTCCCCCGCCTCCCTGGCCACCACAGCCCAGCACAGACACAACCCCGTAAGTAAAACCCCACACACCCCTCTTACAGTCGTGTCCAGTCCCCGAGTACTGTATATTGCTGCAGTGAGTACACCAGCCGTCCATCGTCAGTTTTGTCTGTGCATTTCCCTTCCACTCTGCCATTGTTGGTTTTATCCCTGTGTATTCCCTTTCCACTGTCGATTTTTTCATTGTTGCTGTTTTGTACATGTGCATATCCCATCCCTTCTCTCCACTTTTTCATTGTTGCAGTTTGATTTATGTGCACTCTTTCATTGTCAGTTTTGACCGTGTGCACTCCCCTTCCATCGTATCCATTCTTTCCTTCTTACAGTTTTCTCCATGTACACTCTCCTTTCACTCTTTCCATTCCTTACACTGCTACTCCTTCCTCAGCTTTATTCACACTTTCTCCCCTTCCACTCCTACTTCAGCCATTTTTTTTTTTTCCACATTTGCTCCTCATTCTCATTTTCCTTCCACAGTTTTGTCCACACACACACTTCCCTTCCACTCCTGCTACTCCTTGCTTGGTTTTGTCCACTTGTACTCCCATTCCACTTATGTCCAGTCCCATATCTTGCTGCAGTGGGTATGCCCTGTCAAAATTTGTCAGCTCTACTTTGATGTTGTCTGTGTGTAGTCATAGTGGAAGGTAATGTTGTGTTTTGTCTACTTGTCCTTTATGCCGTGTCTGTGTAGTTTATTAGAGAGTATTGTCACATTCCTTTTAATCCACTGACCTTGGCAATATCATCATTAATATTTTCTTGCCATCTTCTGACAATTTCATTACTCTTAGGATAGAATCTTCAAACAGGACGGGTTAGATATAGCCAGCCTTATTAAAAAGTCCTTCAGTAAGAGAGGCCTTTATTAAGCTGAATAAAATAAAATGGTAGCAGCAAGAATAAACTAAGAGGAACACAGATTTGAAGGGCTAACTTGATGCTTTGTCTTTGTTGTCTTTATTCGAGAGTATTGCTTTGTTTTGTTGATTTTGATGTGCTGTCATGTGTTGTCAGTTTTACTTTGATGTTTCTCCCTTGCTTTATTGAAGAGTACTTTCACCTTTTGTCCTCTTTACTTTGATGTCTCAGTGGCTTTATGGAAGAGTACTGTCATATTTTCTCTACTTAGATACAGTCCTTTTAGTCATACTGAAGAGTACATCCACCTTTTCTCTGCTTGATTTATGAACTCGAGTCTGTCTCTGTATTGTCTTGTTTGAGAGCACTGTCATGTTATGTTCAGTTTATTTTTTAACCTGGTGCTGTGTTTTTGTAGTCTTGTGAGAGATTACAGTTACTTTTAATTGACTGCGCTATTGATTTGATGTTTTGTTGTACAGTCATTGTTTTTGTTGTTGTGACCCCAGGCTTTTCTGGGCATGAGCCTAGTGGAATGCATGCTGGAGTTACCCTTCTGAAGTCCATCATCTTCCTTTCGGGGCATAGGGAGGGATTTGAGGGACGTTTGTATAGCCGAGCATTTCCACCACCCTGTGTTGTAGGTACCACACCACACAGTCATCCCTGTCCAGCACCAAACAGAGCTAAATTCACTCTCTGTGAGTTCACTTTCCAGTGAAATGTTTTTAGTTTATTCCCATTGCATCTAGAAAATTGTATCAAGCCTATATAATGCCCTTTGATCTTGAACTGAATTGGTCAGTGAAGACTATATCAGATCCTTTGTATTTGGAAAGTCTCCCATACGCTTAATATAATCACTTGAACATGACAAGAATAGAATAAAAAGATATAAGTAAATTTCAGAGGTTGAAGGTTAGATGACTGGCCAGCACCCCATTTTGGTATTGGAGCTTCTTCCCTTATGTTGTGGTGGGTCTGTGTGTGTGTGAGGAGAGGATTGTTGCAGGAGAGGGACACCTTCTTGTGGTGGCACTGATATAACTGGGCAGCTCCTCTACCTGGTTATTCTTATCAGACAACTCTCAGTTCCCTGCTTATCTCCCCAAAAGAGGATGGTGGACTGCTGGAGGTAGGCAGCTTCAGCCAGCAGTGTGCTTGGTTCACATTCCAATGAACTTGTGGCCACAACAACGGCCATATGCTTTTTGTTGGGTTTTCTTCCCTTTTTGTGTAGTGATTTTGCTGTTTGTTTGTATGCCTGTTTGTGTATGTGTTCCATTATTTTGTTTTCAGTTGCTTTCTCCTGCTTTCTGTAGTTTGACCTCTTAGTTTTTAAAGTATCCAATGTAGTAGCGTTAAAGAATTGCATCAGTTAAATTATTCTTGCAGTAGTGTTGTGATGGGAAGTTTTACGATTTGTAGTTCATGATAGGATGTGTATTTAAGTATTAGCTAATAATTTCAGTCTTTTTCTTTTTCTTCACATGTCTTTTTACAGATATATTTTTACCACAACATGTTTTATGTTTATCTGTTCTCATTTGGTGTTCTCTTAATGTTTTATATGACTCAATTTTTACTTTTCTTTGCTGCTTTTTTACCTCTAGCAGTTATTGTTGATATATAGTATTTTACAACGTATGCTATGAATGTATTTATTTGTTTTCTTATGTTGTACATTACTTTTTAATTTTGAAATACAGTACCGGTATTTTATTACTTTTTGACCTCATGCATTTAGTAATGTACAGGATTTTAAAGTATTCCTTACTTGCAAATATTGATTTGTGTTTCTCTTCATGACTTTTTTTATTACTTGTTTTTACCTGATAGTAGGAGGTATTACTTTTTAATTACAGCAGTTGTTACATTGCATTACATTTATAGAAACTCTTGCTATTCTTGTGTGTTAATTTTTTTTTTTTTATACAACAAACAGTTATTACATCGCCCAACATTCATTTGTTTTTCTCTTTTGTTATATGTGTGTGGCGGAGCAGGAAGTACTATGGGTAAGAAGCGTAATTGCGTTCATACGTGTGCGCAGTACTAACCATGCCAGAGCTTCATGTACATGTAGCTGCTGTGTACATTACCTCGCCAACCAGTAGTCTCATCATTACATTTTAATTTTGTACTCACTCAACCTCATTAGGTCTATCAGTCTATCTACCTATCTCTCTATTGCCAGACACCTTAATCCTCTTTGGGGTGGCCATAAACAAATCGCCTCCATGCTGGCCCATCCTCTGTTATTTGGCTGCCTTCCCCCCATCTCACACCCCCCTCCCATATATCTCTCCACTCCTCAGTCTTTGGGTTGTATTCTGACTGGCTTGGAGGTTCTGTAACACTTTTTCCTGAGTGATTTATTCCTCCTCCTCCTCCTCTAATCTTTCCAGCCTGTCTTTCCAGGTTTCCCCCCCCCCCTCTCTCTCTCTGTGTATATGTATGATTTTTTATTTTACCCTTTTGATCTGCCACATTTTTTCATTCATCACCTTTTTGATATACATTCATCTCTTGATTGTTATATATTTCCATTTGTGTCATTCAGACACAACAACTTCAAGTACTTCAACCCACACACCCGTTTCTTTCACAATTTTCGTATCACACAAAATTGCCAGGAGTGAGAAGCAGGGGAAAAATAAGAAAACAAAGAGATTATTGTCACACTTAAGGTAGGTAGGACCTGGAAACAGGAAAAACAGAGGCAAGAAGATATGGTAACTTGTTGGAAGAATCATACTGTACTTACATTTGAAACTTGTGTGTATTGAGAAGATACAAGAGTTTCAAGTCCTGCAATGAGTCCATTCTAGTAAAATGAAGATCTCGAACCCTTTTCAGTTCTTTTGATGGCCAGGTGTAGTCAAATTGGATGGTTGATTTTGTTAGTGACCAAGGAGATTCAGTCCTGTCTCATAGCTACGGCCAATTTGATTTCATGTTTCCATCTCCTAATATTCCAGTCATGGTAGTGGCCCAGTTTCATTGTGTAATGTTGTGTTTAGAGACCAGTGACCATGCTATACTGTATTTATGGCAACTTAACAGTGATCCATAACTCCTTTCTGCTTGGTTGATGGCCAAGTGTAGCCAGATTGGAGAATTGGTTTGTCAAGAAACCAAGGAGGCCCATTCCTACCTCATAACTAAGGCTTAACGAATTTTATGCAACCACAACATAGTGTTCTAGTGTGGTGTCATTCCCTCAGTGAAAGCAAACTAACTGTATCATGGGTAAATCTTTTCACTTGATGGCAGCTCTCCATGTGTCTTGATCTTAAGCCATTTACCTCCTCAGTCCCGTATCCCAAAGGTCTCCATGCAGAACTTCACCCCATGTCTGCCTCAGTCTGCCTTTTCATAAAATATTTTATCAGTACTGTATATAGGTATGGTATAATTCTTCCATTTTAACACTTCACAACAATTGAGGTACTGACGAGGAGCCTACATATGGTGGCACTGCATACACTGGGTGAAGCCAAGTAGCTGCAGTGTCCATCCAGTAGCCAAATTTCTTCATATTTCCCTGCCCCTTGCTGCGGGGAAGGTCCATGGTCTGACCACGACGAGGCATTGTCTGCCACAGGGGCCACTGAATCCCTACACAGTCTGTTCTGTACTGGACCTGTAGGATGTCCCTGTGTAAGCCATTGCTGACCTGTAATTGGTGGCTCCTCTCATCCAGACAAACTGGGGTTAAGCTTGAACAACAATACAGTACTTTGAAATCAAGGTACAGAAGTTCTGCTGAATGGTTGTGGAATGGTTAACATGGGATGTAATACACTCCAGACACTTAGTGACACTAGAATCCACATTTTGTTTTCCATATGCATTTCATCACCAAATTTCTCTTAACCCATTGGCTGTAATGCGTAATCTGACTTGCAGAAATAATAATAATAATAATAATAGTACAGTAGTAGTAGTAGTCGTAGTAGTAGTAGTAGTTGTAGTTGTATACAGCAGTGGTAATGGCAGTAATAATAATAATAATAATAATATTAATAGCAATATGCAAGTGTATTCCACACCCACTGGAAGATTTTATTGGTTTTCAGATACTGTAAATGACACTTAAAATAATGGACGAAGATTTATTTAGTTAAAAGGTTCAAGTTGTTTAGGCCAAGAACACATGCAGAATACCAACACTAAGAACACCACAACAGTTTAGAAAGTTTAATTACTCATGAAATTACCCTGGTTCTGCTTCTTCTGTCCTCTATAAGTAACACTTCTCCTGGTAACACCATCATCACGTTGTTACTTATTTTGCCTCTATGTAACAAGTCCGATAAGCCTTGAGCCACGATGACAATTCGTTATGACAGACTTCTTTTTTTTTCTTCATTTTTTTCACAGTTAACAGCAGCACTGAATCACTTGTTTTTTTCCCCCCATCTCTTCATATTAATACCAACATTATATCTTTACTTGTTTTTTTATTATTAAACATTTAACATCTGCATTTGATTAGTAGTTATTTTTTCCCACCTTTCTGTGTAACATCCACATTATATTGTTACTAGTCCTTTCTTTTTCTGTCTCATTTAACAGCTGCATTGGTACATCAGTTATATTCTCGCCTCTCCATTGAATAGCGGCATCACATTGTTATTTTTCTCACGTTTAGCAGCTGAATTAGACCGTTAGTTATAGTGGTAAATCCAGAATAGGCGCTAGCAATTTGGAGAGGAAGACATCAAGTGCTGTGTAGGAGCCCAATTTATTCAGTGTTTTGCCAAGGTCGGTTTCTTACGATTAGCTATTCCTGTTGAAGCCGATCTTTGTGAAACATTGAATAAATTGGATCGCCACTGTGCACTTGGACTTATATTTTCATTAGCCTGGAGCTGTGTTGCACCTCTTCCTAAGTTACATATTTTTGCCCACAACACCTTATATTTTCCTGTACTGTATATTATTCTTGCGTTATTAATGTCAAGATAAATACATAATTGTGGTAATTATATGACCAAATGATGCCTGTTGATCTGGTGGGTTAGGTTGCTGCAGCCAGATAGGGTATGTAAAGGTTTATGTCAGTGGGATAGTTGGAGTTTATTGCTCACATAATGTCAGACAGGGTTGAGTGTGGTTGGTCACCCTCTCAAATATCAGGACAAGTATCTTAGTTCTGGGCCCTGACACTACGGATTGGGCATTAAAAGATTGGATGATGGATGGATGAATGGTTGAAGAAGAAAATATAAATGTTAATAATGCGTAAATGACTTGATAAGGAAGAGGTGCAAGGGAGTGTCCTTAACCAATGAGAATGACGGTTTTGGTGTCTTCCTCCTGATCATTAGTTATTTTTCCCACCCTCCATGTTACAGCTGCATTAGTTCGTTAGTTACAGTCAGTCCTCATTATAAGTTACAGATCCCCTCCAGAATATCATAACTTTTTCCATACGGTTGGCATTGTAAAATTGAGGGAGCCAACTAAATCAGCTTTGAATGGACTTTTGACTCATTCACAGCAAGGATGTATTTTGTATTTGGTCCATGATAAAGCTGTGATTTTGTTCAGTGTTCGAATGACTTTTGAGACTGGAGGGATTGGATGTAGCCTTCATTAACCCCTTCACAACAAGAGATCTCCCTACAGATGCATAAAATTGGGTTGTGGTCAGATTACAATGAAAAAGACATCATTGGAAGGAAGGAGTTACCCTCTGAAATCCAGGTGACATTCTTTTTCCTTGCTGACGCCACACTGTTTTATCCAACTCATTTAAGGCAGCTTGTACTGATGGGGTTTATTGAGGCTGTATCTGACCTCTCTAGTTTGAGAAGCCTTCCCTAAGCTTATCATCTGGAGAGAACAAAATAGAGTTAAAAATAAATTGCCAATGTAATGGGTTAATGGTCATTTTTTTCAAAAATTTACTTTCAGCTTAAGAGCAAAGAAAAATAATAATAAAAATTAAAACTAGATAACTTATAATGAGGACTTTGTCATTTTTTGTGGAGTCATCTGTCACTAGTCGAAGCTCATCAAAGGTGGGATATCTACTGTAGATGTGTTTGCATGCCGGCTCGGATGATGAGTGTCTTGTGTACATATCAAAATAATAAATCCTTGGCACCCCTGCTGAACACACAACGAGACCTATGTGTACAGCTGTTAGTGTAACCGGACTTGTACAGTCATCAGGTGTAGTTTCTGCTCACCTACTAATTGGTGCTGGAAAAGGGATGGATTCATGTGGTGGCATCGACAATACCCGGGTGACTCTGCTGTTTGGTTATGCATATACCCAAAGCATCTTCCTACCCCCTGGGGGTAGAGCGGTTTGTCAAGAATACTCCCCCAGTATCCCTGCTTGTCGTAAAAGGCGACTAAAAGGGTTGGCGGAGGGTTAGTGCCCCTCCCCGGAAAACAACTAACTAAAAAAACAAACAATAAGCCTCGGACAAGGACTGACCAAACGTTGACGACCAAGGACCGGACAAAGGACATTGCAATTGGTGTGAGTTGGGAGCAGGGGAGTGAAATGGCAGGGGACAGGGCGACTTGGAGGCGATTTGTTTGTGGCCACCCCAAACGGGATTGAGACGTCTGGCAATAGATAGATAGATAGATAGATCTTCCTAATCCCTATAAAGGAAGATGGTGGACTGAAGAATTGTAGTTCAATATGCAGACCACCAAGCTCACATTCAGATAAGCCTGGGGCCACAACAACAACAACAACAACAACAACAACCATTTAATCATAGTCCTGGCTGAAAGGAATTTGTAACCAGGGCTTCACACTGAATGAGAACTTGTTGGTAGTTTGAAGCATTTCCCTGCTGCATGAGTAACTGTCAAAACAGACTGTTCTTTGTGTAGTCGGACAGAGCCTCAAATTACCACCATAATGCTAAACGCTGGACAGTGGTATGACATTCATGTGAAACTTTGGTCACTTCTGCCGGGCAGGCATAGAGGTGGAAGGTGAGCAGAAAGTAGTACTGACAACTGTTCACTGTAACTCTTCAGTCCCTCCAGTATGATGATATAATTATGTTGTTTATTTTTGGTGCTACCAGTTGATTTTATGCAGCTTAGAAGAAACTTATTAGTGTTGGGGAAGTTTCTCCTCTGCTGACTAAAATAATGTGACTGTAGCTAAGATAAGCTAAATTGATGTATCATCATAATGAAGTGGTTAACATATAGAGATGTGTACAGGATTTGTATGCTACATGTACAGTCAGATACAGAAGTTTGCCTACTATTCCACTATATCTACTTCTCACTCTGGGCATGTCCGTCACTCTCCTCCCTGATGCATTTTATCAGAGAGCATCATTTATGGACAGGGAAGCATACCTAGCCTCTCTCAGGTTGGGAATCTTAACCAACAGAGAAAAGTGAGGCGTAGAAGAGATGAAATATTAGGCGAACTTTTTTACTCGGTTGTACCTAATTGTACCGTGCCTGTGATGTGACTCACCTTCACTGACGTACTGTACACAAGTAAATCAGCTGACACAGGAGATGTATATACCTAGTTTTAAAAGATAGTCAGCTCATATTTTCAGTAATATACACCAGCTTGCCTGCATGTTATGATGAGTTTGTGTAAAAGTAATAATTTTCTAACCCTAAGCATAGTACAGTGTGTAATATAAGCTTAGTACTATACCCTTTGAGCCTGGGGATGTCTCTCTTATTTTATTCTTTACTGTCACAATGATTTTATTCAGCTAAGGATAAATTTTTTCGAACAGGAGAGGTAAGATGTAGCCTTAATTAACCCCTTCATTACGAGAAACCTTTCCGAAGCTGAAAAAAATTGTTAGCAGCAGGAGTAAGCTAAAAAGGATGTCACTCAGATTCAAAGGATAAAATTGAAATGGCCGTAACTTTAATTCTTGTGCAGTTCTAACTCTTATATTCTAACTAAATATAAGTGATTTATTGATAAGTATTGATAAAGAAGAGAAGTTTAAGTCTTTGCTGTCGGGTGGTTGAATATACAGGGTGTTCCATAAATTGTGCCTCCTGTCTTGTGTGTTGTGGGGATGACTCAGTGTGCTAGTGTGAAGGGCATGATTCATGATATTAGTAATCAGCCATGCCTTCATTGGATGCTTAATAAAAACAGTCAGGAAGTAATGATATGGTTTACACCTGGTTTAACTTCCAGTCAGACAGTGAATGCTGCAAGAAAAACAGTCAAGAATTAATGATATGGTTTACACCAGTTTAACTTCCAGTCTATAAAAAATATCAGCTTTACCATGGTTAACCACAGTATGTGAATATTTAGTGGATGTCTGGCATCATTTGATTTAAAAAGAACGAAAAGGGTTTCGGGGAGTATAAAATTGTCCAGGGTGGACACTGTTAATGCTAAGAGTTATCCCTGCAGCACAGGGAAATTGAAATGTGTAATCTATGGACCACTGTGTATTTGGCTAGTGTCAGCTGTCAGCATGTTCTCTGCACTCATTATCAAGGGCCAAGTGTTTCAATCCATCTTCTTCAAGTTGATGCCTTCATTTCGTTGATGGATTTTTTTTCCGTTTCATTCTTGCTGCCCTGAGTCGATTCTCATTAGCTTAAGAAGAACTCCTAAAGTACTGAGGAGTAAATGATTGTTGTATTTAACCCTCCAGAGTGAAAAATTTCTTGAAATAAATGTAATCACTAGGAGCCTCAATTACTGATTGAGTTAATGAAGGCTGTACCTGGCTCCTCCAGTTTGAGTCTCTCTCAAGATTAATAAAATCAGGAGGCAGCAAGAATGGAGTAAGAAATACATCATTGGACTGAAGAGGTTCAAAATAATGGGGTAGCAATTAAGGGGGGAGGGGGTAATATAGATCTCTCTCTATTTTTGTTACTAGAAATAATGCTTGCAGATTTATTCAGTACATAAAACCATCATTACTATTTTCTTAGATTGCTACTTCCCCCTTGATGCACAGTGAACCCTTGATTTATGGACTTCAGTTTACCAGATTTAGGAAACAACATACTTAATTTTCCTCACCTGATGAAAATTGGTAACCCTGTTGAGCCCACAAGATGGCCATGTGTAGTCTGATTGGAGGACTGATTTAACTAGTAACCAAGGAGACTCATTTCTGCTTCACAATTAAGGCTTATTGAATTTCATGAATTTTAAGTTAGTATGCAAGTTTTGAAAGTGGCCCAGTTCCATCATGTAAAAGCAAGCTGTCTGTAGATCTGAGTACAATATTTAACAGACTTTTGGACCTAACAGCCAGCATTAATGGACAGTGAGCATTAAATAACAACTGGATTTAATAGACAATTGGCATTAACAGATAGCTGGATTTAATGGACTGTCAGAATTATTAGACAATCAGAATTAAGAAACAGCAGCAATAAAGGACAGCAAGACTCAGTGGACAAGCAGAATTAATGGATAACTGGATTTAATGGAGTCAGGATTAATGAAGCCAAAGTTAACATGCTGTCATTTGGATTTAAAGCATTATCAAACACACTCCCTTTCCCCCCAGTTAGTCTGTGTAAATCAAAGGTTCGCTGTACTGAAATGTTCCTCACCACCACCATGAAAGTTTTCTGTGTGCCTCCTTTTGCAACCCCTGTGGCTAATGTGCTGCTTCCCATGTGCCATTGTGTTACAGCAACAGAGAGACACTGACTTTGACGAGATGGAGGCCTGGCTCAACGAACAGGTGAGTTACCGGTATTCAGTGTGGCCACAAGCATTGGGTATACTGGGAGAGTGAGTCTGACCATTTATGTGAACAGATGTTATGAGGATTAAATTAAGGAACAGACATTATGAGAATTGATTGGGACATATGAGAATTGATAGGGGGAAAGACATTATGAGAATTAATTGAGGGAATAGACATTATGAGAGTTGACTAGGACATTATAAGAATTGCATGGGGTAACAGTCATTGTTTGTGGTAGGTGGGGACGTTCACCATCCACTCACTCAACGTAGTGCTGCTCTTGGGTGTCTGCCTTTTCCTCTCCTCCATCCTTCATTCCATCCATCCTCTTCTGTCTTTCTTTCCTTCATTCTTTCCTTGTCCTGCCTACGGGTAACTTTACACTCCCTCTTCTGTCTTTCTTTCCTTCATTCTTTCCTCTTCCTTCCACCTATGGGTGACTCTACACTGAGTGACAAGCCAGATGGTTTCCTGTACACCAGGAAACCATTTACTACGCCGGATGGTAACCATATAACCAAATTTTGGTGCGTGGTGGTTTAGTGGGTAATTATGGCACTCCAATCGGAATGAGCCAGTGAAGGTTTATATCCAAGGGGTGGTTGGGGTTTATTGCTCACGTAAAGCCACTCAGAGATTAGTTAGGCTGGTCACTCTCATCTTAAATGTCAGGCTCCTACGCTTCTCATGGGGCAACGCAGGATTGGATGATGGATGGATGGAACAGTCATTATGAGAATTGATTGGGGGAACAGTCATTATGAGAATTGATTGGGGGAACAGACTTTATGAAAATTGATCGGCGTATGGTCTTTATTTTGGCTGCTTGGTATGGTAGATGTCTGATTACTTGGATCATGTACAGGTAGATGATGGTCAGTGTAGGAAACATGGTAGAGTAGATGTCTGTCTAAACTCCTCATGGTTTGGAATATGAAGAAGCAGGTGGATGGTGTGTGTAAGAAGGAAGTGGGTAGTAACTCGGTTCATTAATTTTGTCCTGAGATGAATAAAATTGTATGGGATAGCAAGAAAGAAATGAAAAACATCATCATATCAAAGAGGTCAAGTGTGTTGGGTACCAGTAGCCTGGCCGTAGGAGGGATATGAGTTAGGGAAGGTAAGTGAGAGAGAAGTAAGAATGTAGAGGGCAGGTGGGATGTAAAGAACTTGGGGAGAAAGAGACTGATTTAGCTTTAGGGGATAGAGTTAGGGAATGTGAGTGAATTGAGTAAAATGCGTAAGTGATGTAGGGCAATATGGAATTGGCTGTTGCAGTTACAAGATATCCAAAGTGCTGTTTTAACCTCTTCACCCAGAGGAGATACTTTTCATTTAATTCTTACTACAGTACATCAGACACTTGTGCACCTCAGGAGAGATTACTTGTAGTGAAAGGAATAATGAAGGTTATATCTACTTCCTCCATTTGGTTTAATGTCCCATGAGCTGAGTAAAAGCATATGGAAGTAGCAAGAATGAAGTGAAAAAAAAGAGTGCCAGGGATTGAAGGAATTAATGGAAGTTCAGATTTCTGCTGTACTGCTTCTGCCAGCATCATCACTTCAGTATGGTTAGAGTAACAGAGTCCATTAGAATTACAGTATTAACCCCATCACTCACAGGATGTATTTATATTTTATTTGTACTATCCCCCAGTGGTGTAGTCTAAAGGAGAGGCCAGACCGCACCTGAAATGCCACCCCAAATTTCGGGGAGAACACCCCCAGACACCTAATGAATCCTTTGTTGGCCACTGCACAGCTGGGCTTGGCCACCTTGTTTTTGAAGCCTAAGTTTTCCTCAGCTGTCTGCAAACAATTTTGACCTCCCAGGGAGACTCTTTTTGAAGTGGAAGGGTTAGATACAGCTTTCAATAACCCCCTCAATGACAAGGGAATTTTGCTAAGCTTGGTAAAATAATCTAGAGTAGCAAGACTAAACCAGTAAAACACATATGGGTGAAGGGGTTAGGCCTAGGTAAGCTATGACTTGTTATGGTAATTCAGAGATGACTGAATGTTTAGCAATATAAAAACTGCAACTTGCATCTGTGTCAAATTCTGTTGTGCATGAAACCACTAATTTAGCTAAGAGTTGATGAAAGAATATTGAGAAGGTCCTTGTTACATGCCTTCTTTTGGGACATGCCTTTTGCTGTTATGACCCTCAGAATTTACAGAAAAATTAGCTGCTGTGTTAAGTGCATTACTACCTCTGAAGTTGATGTGTCAGTTTCATAAATTTACAGCAACAATTGTATTGAAAAATTTGTGAGATTTTATTACACCATCGTCATATAACAAGGACTCACAGTATCATATTAAAGTGCTGTAATGCCTATTGCACAGACCCATGAAACTTATTAGGATGATAAAACTGATGGTTAATTAGTGTGATTTTCACTGTACAAAATGTATATATCCTGTTTACAATGTCTTCAAGGTCTATCCTCATGCTGTCTCCTACCAATTTAGTGCTTTTTCCTCCACGTGCACTCCTCCCTTCCTGATTGTTAAAGCAAACTTTAATATTCATCCACAAGACCCATTGATGTGTCAAAAATACTCTCAGCTGATACCATCACAAAAATCGTGAGTAAAACAGTCCTAGTATATATTCAGTATGAACAGTGGGTTTGGCTATCAGTATAGTAACATATGAAGGTGATAGATATAGCCTTAATAATCCCCTTCAGTATGAGAAAAATCCCTAAAATGAATAAAATCACCAGGGGTAAATCATCTTGTCACCTTTCCCATTCTGTTGATTAGTTCTTCCTCTGTCAGGTATTTTCTATATTCTTGGTTTTTGGACCCTACTTCACCCCTCCCTTGGGTGGCAAGGAGGATGTTGACGATGATGATGATGGTTGGGACAAAAGAGTTGAGGTGACGACGATGATGATGATGATGATGATGGGTGGGAAACAAGAGTTGAGGTGATGATAATGATGATGGGTGGGAAAAAGAGTTGAGATGATGATGATGACTCTCCTTCCTCAGCCTAACAGTGGACAAGCAGGTGGAGAGAGGGCCAAAGAGGAGACCATTTCATCCTCCGAGTTTGACCGCTTCCTGGCTGAGCGTGCGGCGGCGGCTGACACCCTCCCCACCATCCAGGCCGCCACGGGGTCTAGCGGACAGCGGCAGCGGACGATGGCACGGGATGACAACAAGGACAACCAGATGTTTGCACTTTAAGGGTCGTATTCTAAGTGGCATCGTAGATTTCCCAGCACCTCTTCCTTAGCAACTTTTTCTACACCTAACATCTCGGTATCACCTTGTATGTCATTAATATACTGTCTTTCAATATTAAAGTGATATAAATGGCATACAAGGGAATAAATGAGTAAGAAATATTATATAAAGAGCATACAAAAGAATGGTAGGTGGAATATGCAAAATAAATTGATGATAGGTGTAATATGCAGAGTAAATCAATGAAACGATGATATAAACAGCATACAAAGGAGTAGTAGGTGTGAATGCAAAATAAATCAATTAAGAAATTATGTTAACTGCATATAAGGGAATGATAGGTGTATATGCAGAATGAATCACTAGGGAAGAGGTGCTACACAGCCTCTTATGCTGCCTAGAATACAAACCTAAGCCTCCTGCACCACACCTTACCTCACCGGGCTGTACCTGTCCCATTACATCTCGATTTGCCTGATTTGACTTGATCCAGCAAAACCTGTCCCATCCTGTCTTTGCTCTCCTGGTCTGATCTAATCTAATCTAACCTGACCTGACTAGACCTAACCCAACCTATTATAATATAACCAAGCTTAACTTAACCCAGTCAGATCCACCCCAACATAACCTGACCCAACCCAGTGTATACTAACCTGTCCTAGCCTAATCTGTAACCCAGTCTAACCTACCAAGACACAACCTGACCCACCACAACCTATCTTAACCTAATAGCCCAGTGCAGCCTATCCTCACCCGCTCTAATCATCTGTAACCTAGCCTAACCTCACTTAACCTTGCACTACTGTTACTGGAGGCACATGTTTTTATCACACCCTGCTGATTCATACTGCAGGCCTAGCTAGTGGGTCCTGCCTTTTGGTACCACTGTAGTGCTTAGTAACCCCTTCAGTACGAGATGTCTGGACAAAGAAGAAAAATATCTGTAGAAAAAGTAAAATAATAAAGACTTGTTGCTTCTGAAAGTGGTATGAAAGAAAGGCTTCTGGCCATATATAATATTATATATATATATATATATATATATATATATATATATATATATAAAATATTATATTATATATATAAAATGGAGACTTCTTCCGTAAACCCTTTAGCAAGAGAGGTAAAGCCAAATTGCTTATAATTGCCTGGCAGTAAAACCTCTAATATACATAATAAGCTACAGTGGACTGTCCCCTGATTCCTGCAGTATACTGTATCTATCCAAAACTGAATAAAGTTTTTTTAGCATTAGCAGGAAAGAAATATATGTGTATACTATAAATGTTGATAGAAATGGTGGATAAATCTTGCAGCATGAGAGACTTTTTCCAGGCTGATTAGAATCATGTGGGGGTAGAGGAGACATTGCCATACTGAAAAGGTTAGACCATGTGTTACAAGGACGCTGTGTTAAATAATCTTGCTACCACTGAATTCTTTTATTCATTTTAGGAGAGCCATTTTTAATTGAAGTTGTTAGATATATCATTCATTGATCTCTCAGCTATATGTGAACTCCCTAAACTAAATACAGAAAAATGGCAAGTTGGCAGTGTGTTAAAATCTTGATCCGCTGAGTAAGGAATTGGCTCAAGATTGCATCACATAGCAGGCTGCCATCAGGTGAACAGACTTACACAAGCTGGTTTGATCAGTTGTCTCTAAATACTCTGTAAATGTAAAGGTAAACATGGCAGGAATTAAATGTTAAGAGTTTTCCTGTTATGTCTGAAATGAATTACGGAAAATGTCCTTAAGTATGAACAGGGCAAGAATTAGATATAAAAGATCTCATGTACAGTAATACCAAAAATGAAATATGGAAGATGTCCTTGAAAATAAATGTGACGAGAGATATCAGAGATGTCCTGTTTTGGTGAGCTTGAAATATAAAAGTTGTTCTGAATTGTAGGTGTGTCAAGAACAAAATGGTGTATAAAAGATGCTCCACAATGGCAAGAATAAAATATAAAAAAAATTGTAAGCCTAGCAAGAAGAAAATATAAAAGACGTGCTTGTGCTGAAAGGGTTATTAACTTAATTACATAGAGCTGCTGCATGGCCGGCCACTCTCATCCTTCTCTTCATCACCACGAAGAATGGTAGAGGTATAGACCAGTAGTGCCACTTGGTTGGAGGCAATAAGCACGTTTTCTCATAAATATTTTCCCTGTTGTCGGGTTTATTGTGTGTGTGAAATATGAATGCTACCCACATCATCTCTGTATTTCAAAATTGTCTTAGCAGGTGTTGTGTGGCAGTGAAATATGGATACCTGGTGGTCTAGCCAGTTAAGGTAGTCCAGTTAGGTATGGCCTATAAGGGTTCAGTTCCATGGAATGGTTCCATTACTTGATGGTCTTGTATCAAGCTAAATGTTGTTGATGGCATAATACAGTAAGTCGGTCTCCTACCTGTACTGTAATGTTGCAGGCTTGGCAGCGTAGTTTTGAACCCCTGTGATCTGGAGGGGGTAAAATGAGATTGGCAGTTATCATTTACATTGGAGTGGATAGTATAGTACAGTAGTGTGTGACTGGATGCCCTTGTTGATGTCAGGGTGGGATCAAACACTTAACCCTTTGGTCGATAGTGTGCTTTTCAACTTGTGAGCCCACAGGAACTGCCAATCGGAGCAGCTGCCCCATAAATGTCGAGGTTAATTTTAGGCACTTAATAAAAAGGGCACCAATAGATAAGTATGAGAGATAGAGAATTTCACACATCATATCTGGCAACAGGTCATATTCTTATCAGTTAAGGAGGCTCACCAACACCTCATCCTCACCGTGTTTATCTGTCAGTGTTACTTTAATATTATCTTGATGCAGAGTGTTGATATTAACCCCTTCAGTCCCATGATGTACCTGGCATTGTGTATTTAATTCTTACCACTAACAGACTGTTTATGTACGTTGTGCTGGAGAGGGACACCTTCATGTCTTGAGACTGATATACCTGGGCATCTTACCTATCTGGTTATACAAATGACCATTGACTATTTCCCCTCCCCCAAATGGAGGATGGTGGAGCATGGGAGAAGGGTAACTTGAGCCTGAAGTCCACCAGGTTTACATTTCAGATGAACCTGGGTCTACAACTACTATTGCAAGAGAGACTTTAAAAAATGAGGTTAGGTATAACCTTCATTAAACCCTCTGTTAATGGAAATATCCCCGAAACTACATAGAAAGATGTGTTGGTAGAGCAGAGTTAAAAAACAGACAGCATGCAAGACAATAGTAAGGTTTAATAGGCAGTATAAATCAAGAGGAAAGAAGTGTGAGAAAGTCTCGTAAACCAGTGAGAATACAAACATAAGTTAATGAAGCATGACGATGCTAGAAAAAGTGAGTATTGCTTCAGAGTGGTGCTGCTAGTTTACATTTGTACCCAAAGAATTGTATATTGATTTTATATATACAGTATATTAACTGATGTTGGTAAGTGACTACGATATATACGACCGTTCCTTTAACTTTAGTGTGACCTTTGTAATGAGACAGGTCATTTACTTTCATTCAATTTTTGCTTCCAATATATTTTGATAATTTATGATAGTTATATACAGTATAGATTTATATAATATAAATATATAAATACAGTATATATGTACTGTGTAGATATCGGTGTGGATGGATGCGTGCTGTCGCTAGAGGTGTAAGTTTTATGGGGAGTGTAGGTGTCCGAATTCGCAGACAAACTTATGGCAAATTCAGCATTGTAACTATGGTATTATTTCTGCAGGATGAACAAGGGACAAAAGAAATAGTGTATTCTCTTTTCCTTGTCCCTCCAGCCAAGACTAATACAGGGTTGCCTATAAAATTCAGCCAGAAACTTACTTGGTATCTTATGTGATGAGGCTCAGTTTGCTGTTGGAGGCATAGGTGTGACAGTGAGAGGAGGAAATAAATAAATGGTGCACAGCAAACATTGATAACACTGAGCCATTCCCACAACACGTGAGAAATTGCATGGTAGAGCGAAAGGAGAGTGTACCCTGTATTAGTTTTCCTCCCATAAAGAATATTTTTTGTAGGAGGAAAGAGAGAGAGACAGGAATATACTGTTTTTCCTCTCTTTGTTCCCCCTGCAGAGACACATAAATGTAGAAATTTTCCTGGCAAGTTCCCTTCGTGTGAAAATATAGTTACAACACAATTTATCGTGATTTTGTTTGTGAAGTTCCACCCACGTTTATGTGAAAATTTGTTCTCCTTGTATCTTAATCAAAAATGGTTCAGCAGAGTATTGTCATTCACCCCTTCAATCTGAGGACATATTTTATTCTAACTATTACCAGTTGATTTTATTTAGCGTAGGAGAGATTTTTTTGAGCTACAATATGTCAGTTTTAAGTTGGTGTAAAAGTGCCCTCCATCCATGTTCAGTGTTGAGCTATAACAAGAGATTAGCACTAGAATATGCTGCTAGTTATACGGAAGTTTTATGGAAAGACTGCTATGCTGGAGTATTGTCATTTTCTGCCATTCAGCTGTTGGAACTACAGTATGCATAAAATAGACGAAGATCTCTGCTTAGGTAAGATGGTGAGCTGTTATGTGTAGCTTTGATTAATCTCCTTCTTACTGTACACTAGGGTTCTCTCCTCAGCTGAGTAAAATTGTCTGGTAGCAGCGTGAGTAGATATAAATGATGTGCCTGGATTGAAGGGGTTTAGCTGCATTAATGCATGTTTAAAAGTTGTGTAATCAGCTGCAGCAGACAAGGCCACTGTGTGTGCATGTGTATGTGTGTGCTGAGTAAAAGCAACTGTGTGTGTTTTTGTGTTTGCTGACCTCTTTATTCTGATGGCATAATTTCAGGTATATTCTTGCTATCACCAGATGCTTGTATTGAGATTAATGGAGAGCAGTCTTGTACTGAAGAGGGGAATAGAGGCCTTTCTGTCACCCTTCATTTCTGAGAGAGGTCTTCTTTGAAGCCAAATACTGTACATATAATCATATGGGGGTAGCAGAAACAAAAATAGATGCTATCTTAGTGAAGGGGTTAAGTAAGTAGAGAGAGAGAGAGAGAGAGAATGATTAAGATGTCTTATGCCTTTCCTTGTGCTGTATACTACCTCCCCTTCTATTGCCCCATCCTTCATGGGATTGCTTCCTATCCCTTTCTTCAGCTGTATCCTTGTCTCTGTCTTCCTTTACCCATCCTGACCCTCCCATACCTCCATCCTCTTCCCCTCCCCCCATCTCCTTTCTTCCTGTCCCTCTCCCCCCCACTTTTTTTTTTTTCCTTTCCTCACCTCGTCATACTCCCCTGTCCATCTTCCTCCCTTCTCCTTGTCTTCCTCCCTCCCTCTCCTTCCTTTTTCTTCCTGCCATCCTCCTCTTTCCCTCCTGTCCTCCCATTGTTACTTCCTCCCCCATCCTCCACCCCTCCCGCTTTCTCTTACATTTTTTCCTCCATCTCTTCTTCTCATCCTTCCCTCCCTGTCTCTTCCTTCCCCTTCCTCCCTACCCCCCAGCACCCTTCATTCCTCATCTTTCCAGTTCCTTTTCAACTCCCTTACTATAATTGACATAATTTTAGTGTTGTGACATTCAGCTGAGGAAAGAATTTATCAGACTGCAGAGGTTGAATGTAAACTTCAATAACAAGTAACACCCTCACCGCTGGAATTGAGGGATATTATATAACCAACTGCTTGACTCCACCTAAAGGCATCCCTCTTTAACACCATGATTGTAATAAAGGGGTTAATCTGATGGAAATTCCTGAGAGGAAAAGTGTGATCAGTTTGTGATAGACAAACCCAGCCAATGTCTTCTGTCAGCACTGGTCTGAGGGTTCAGCTCCCTTCACCTTATAGACATAATTTTCCATGTAATTTTTTTGGTATATCCAGATGATTTTATTCATTTTGATGGAGATCGCTATAGTAAAAAAGGTTTTTAAAAAAGTATATCTAGCCTCTCTGTTTGAAAAGTATCTCAAACTGTGTAAAAATTGTCTTGGGTAGCATGGATACTGTAAAATGGTAAAATGTCCCATGGTTGAACAGATAATATAACCTCTCCAGTTACTGTATAAATAAAATCTCAAGCTGAATAAAAATTGTTGGGTAACAAGAATGTAGTGAAAAATGTCCTCTGGACAAATTTCATGGGATACCATGAGGAAAGTGAAAATATGTCATCTGACATAAGGGGTTACAAGTTTTGATTTTTAAATGCAGTACTGTACTGGTAATTACACCAAGAGTGTGGACAAACTGTGGAGGATATGCGTGTTGTATTTTTCACATATAGCAGCTGCTTTTATTTGGGATTGCTACACTGTGCCTCCCTCAGCTACGAGAGAGCAGCCCTATTCATCACTGTTTACATCTGTGGGTAATATACTGAGTGAACTTGGAGGATTCTTAACACTGTTCCATTAGTGATTTAATTTGCTTGTGGCACTTAACGTTCTCTTGTTTGTAAGTTAATATCAAGTATTGTTTGCTTCAGTAATATGCAAGAGGATATTGAAGTGTAAGTTGCAGAGTAAATTATAAAAGGTGTCCTGAAATCTCCCAGAACACTTAGAATATAACCTTGTGTCTTACCATACACTTTCTGCGATATGCACTTCAAAACTATTTCCGATACCTGGTACGGTAAATAATAAATAAAGAATCAGTAAATTAAGACCAGTATGTCAATATCTTCCTCCATGAATGTCATAGTGTGGAACAATTTATAGTGAAAGGTTGTTACTGTTGCTTAACCCTGGTCTGGCTGGCCAAGCAGACCCATTGACCATGGGCAAGCAACTGCTGAGGGGACATCCTGCAGGTACAGTACAGTACATACACCATGTAGGGAAGCGATGCTTGTTTGTAGTGGACATTTCTTGCCATGGTCAGACCTGAGTCCTGCCCGTAGTGAGATGCAGGGAAAGCTGAGAAGGTTTGGCTTCTTGATGATTGCCACAGCTGCTCCACCCAGGATGCATAGTGCCACCACATGTAGGCTCATCAGTGCCAGTGATAGAGATGGGTGATGAAATTGTTGGTGCTATTGTTTGCTGATGATGCTATGCTATTAATTGAGGATGAATAGGAGTTTCAAGGCATGGTGAACAAGCCTGGATATGAGACTCAAAAATAAATAACAAAGTGAAGTTCTGCCCTGTACAGGAATGAAATCATGGAGTATTGTGTATGGCAAGATTGGATGCTGAGGAAAGTGAATGTGTCTTGAAGTTATTAGGTGCTGTGGTGAGTGTGGATGGAAATTCAGAGGATGGAGTGTATTAAAGAGTACAGCAATGAAGAAAGGTTGCTGGTTCACTGAGAGTATTGGCAAGGTACAGGAAAGTGAGTATAAAGTAAAAAAGTTGCTGCATGACAGTACAGTATTGTGATCCTCTGTCCTCCACTCTAAGATATGAAAGTGAAATTTGGATCTTGTTGTATGGACACATCATAATTCAAAAGGGAGCAATGGAAATGAATTAATTGAGAAGAACATGTGGAGTTAGAGACAGGCTGACAAATGATGTGAAGGAGCGTTGTGGTGTTGATAGGAATGTGCTCGAAAATCTGAGATGGATTGACCATGTTGAGAGGATGGAGAATGAAAGGCGGAGATGAAGATGAGATGGAGAGGTATGAGAGAGAAGGGGCGGGGGTGAACTGGAGAAAACATAGCAAAGGACAAAATGACTCGGAGGCCATGCGTTCATAGCCACCCCTTACGTCAGTGAGGTGCCTAGCAATAAATGGATAGATAAATGACCACCTTGAGGCGAAACAGAATCATCCCGAAATTTTTACCAGACAGGAAAATAGGAATGGGAAATACATTATTTGAATCTAGAGGACAAGAAGATATATTATGAGGAGAAAACACCTTATATAGTCAGAACAATAACACCAGGGAGCCGAAGCAATGGCAATCCCGAGGCCGAGGGGTAGTGGCGGCAGGTGGATTCACATGGCGCTGAGAAGATTTACAAATTGCACGTGGAATTTGAAGCTTTCCGTGTTCGTACGTGTGCCAGTGCCCTTGTAACACGTCCACGTGCTAATTTTGCGAGTACGGCCATTGGAGCTGCTGTTAATACCTATAAACAACGGTTTTGTGCATTATAGGCCTAGACCATGAGACACTGGCCCAACAAAATGCACAAAATAAATAAGAGGTAAGTAGACTTCATCGTATTTTACTCAGCAGGGCAGCAGGCAAGAGCAGCAAGTTTGGACAGGTCAAGTTGTCATTCAAAACTGTGATCAATTTAGCTGAGACTAGGGATACCAATACGGTAGAAGTGCTTTAGGGGGTAAGTGTAACGGGCGCCAGAACTTGAAAAGTAGTTTGAAATGTTTTGTTAATATCTGACCATTTACTGAAACTTCTTTCCATGACACGTTGCTGATGAACTCCTTTCCCGCTGGAGGTCATTATTCCCCCCTTCTGGGGATCGTTAATAACCCCAGGGGTCATTTGCAAAGGAAATGTCAAAGAAGAAAAGTGTTAGGAAGTAAGTTATAAACATAAAACACTTAAAAATACTTGAATTACAGTTGTGGCTCCTGAGGGTACTTTCAGAAAATTCGTGCATTTATATTTTCTCAGCCTTTTTGCGTTTCAATTTTCCAAAATTTTTAGTTTCCAGTAGTTAAGGTTATTCAGTTTTTTACAACCTAACCAATCAAACCCAGTCTTAATGAAAGTGTTACCATAAATTGCCATAGACATTGTGCCGGAAGAGACTCAAAGTGGTTGTGACTCCTGATTCCTAAGTTATCATAAGGGCAGTTTAATATGGCTTGGGTGGTCAGCATGCAAGGAGGTTAATTGTTTTTTATAGTTAAATTTCTGACTTTGGTTTCCCCAGTATTTGTCAAGGCATGCTTCATGTTTCTCAGCAGTTTTTTGTGTCATTACCCCAACTGCATAATCTTAACTAATGTAACCCAACCCAAATACAGTATCTAACCCAACTAATCAGATCTCATGGCTGTCCGAAGCTGCGCAGAAGTACCTTGTTTTCATTGAGCATTTGTCATTGATTTTTTTTTAAATTTCCCCATAAAATATTCATACAGTAAGCCCATAATAAGAGTGTATGGGGCTCTAGGTTAGTTCGACTCACTGAATTTTCCGACTAACCGGAAATAGGCCTAATTGCAGAAAAACCTATGCAGTACTGTACTGTACCAGTATTACCTCCCACAATAGTCACAAATTATGTGATTACTTGTTTATTAACACTAAAGAAGGATTTATTAAGAAGTGAAAATAAACAGCTAAAACAATTCGGTGCATGTCATAGGCTAGGCTAGGATAGGAGGTTGCATAGGTGGAGGAGTGCAACAGTCACTTAATTACGTAAAGTTCTGCACTTATTACTTCACTTTACAGTTGATTAAGCTAAATTGTAACACTTGGAATATGAGAAACTTAAATGTAACACTTGAAATATCAGTCTATCTCTCTATTGTCAGACACCTTAATCCCTTAAGGGGTGGCCACAAATAAATTGCCTCCATGTCGCCCTGTCCCCCACCATTTCACTGCCGTGCTCCCAGTTCACACCCCCCTCTCTCCTATACCTCTTCTCTCCATCTCATCCTTGGTCTCCCCCTTCCTCTCCCCCCCCTCCACCTCATTCACATACCCTATCCTCGTCAGTCTCTCGCTCTCCGTCCTCTCCACATGGCCAAACTACCGTACCTCAGTATGTTTCTCCTAACGCTTCCTATCGCATCCACATCCACACCACAATGCTCCTTCACTTCTTCATTTGTCAGTCTCTCTCTCCATGTGACTCCACATGCTCCTCTCAAATACAGTAACTCATTTCCACTGCTCTCACTCTTGACTTCTGTCCCTCCAGCAAGGTCCAGAGTTCACATCCATGCATTAGGATTGGTATCACAATACAGCCGTGCAGTAACTTTTTCACTTCTATGCTCACTTCCCTGTTTCTTATCACTGCTTTCAAAGAACCAGCAACTTTTTTTCGTTGTTGTACTCTTTCAAGTAGTTCACCCTCTAAAGTTCCATCCTTACTCATCATACTACCCAAGTACTTAAATGCACTCACATTTTCTATTTCCTCATCTAACCTCACTGTAGCTACATTCAGTGACTTCATTTCTCTCAAAGACCGTAACTTTACTCTTCTCTACATTCACCAATAGATTCCGTTTCTGACACTCTCCCAAACTCATTCACCAAGCCTTGCAGCTCCCCTTTGTCTTCACTCAACAACACAGTATCATCTGCAGACAACTGTACAAGGAGTTTCCTCACACTGCCCTCTCTCATTAGGGCTGCTCCAACATCCACCGCAAACAATAGGACTGTACTATACAGGGAGTTTCCACACACATTGCCCTTTTTCATTAGGACCGCTCCAGCATCCACTGCCCCACCTTGTATCTCTTTCCATTTATAACCCCATCCACATACAGATTGAACAACCATGGAGTAACTCTTTGAATAAACACTAAGTCACACCACTGTCAGAGTTCAACTTACCGGAAATTCCTCCATCTGCGGGGTCGACTTAACGAGGTTTTACTGAATATTATGAGAAGTATATGGACGGTTTATGTCAGGGGATGCGTACTACCTATTACGAGGGGAATAAGAGCGTTATGTGACAAGGGATGTTGAGCTTGATGTGTATATGACAGTCATGTTCTCTTCACTGGAGGCTAGTTTATGTTTTCAAGCAAATCACTTCAGATCAGTTCAAGGTATGCCATTCATCCTTTTGTTGAGTCCTTATGTTGTGGTTGGCTGTGGTACTGCTGATGTTTTCTATGCACTGGAAGCTAAAACAGATGCCAGAACCAACTAATTATTTCTCAACAGTTGCTGGAAACTGTAATAAGATGTGCAACAGTATGGGAGTCTCAGTGTTGACTTGGATGTATTTTACGTTTGAGTTTCCTGTGGTGGAGAGGTGTGGTAAATAGATGAGGGTGTGTGTGAGAGGGGGACACCCTGATGGTGGAAGACAGGGTGACATGGAGGCATTTAATTTATGGCCACTCTTTCTGGAATTAAAACAAACGGCTGTAGACAGATAGTGGAAGCTGTTAACACGGCAACTGTGGCATTAGGTTTCCTTGTCTATTCCACGTGCCAAGAAAAAAAAAAGTGGAAATTTTCTTTTTTTTATCACAAAAATAAATTTTGTTCGTATTGAGATGGTTTGGGCATTTGGAGAGGATGGGGGATAATAATTGGGTGCAGAAAGCGAAAAGCGTTAATATTGGGGGTGGAGTTGCAAGGGGTAGACCGAAAAAGACGTGGGACGAGTATATTAACTATGACGTCAGAGTTAAGGGACCAAACAGGGAGGCTGCCATGGATCGAGCAGCATAGAGAGCCGCCATTAGGTGACCAAGGCCGATGCATGCAAGCATGTTGGAGCCTTCAAAAACTAAACGAATTGAATGAAATGAAAGAGTGCATGGAAAAGTATAGGAAAAACAAATATGAGTTCATTATTCACCTTAGTTCAGCTGTGGCGAAGGTATGATGACATGTGGGAGAAATATGTAGCATGCCCATTCAAAAAAAAAAAAAAAATTGCTTGTGTGGTATACATCACAGCTACAAGTTTACCATCATATGATGTACACACAACAAAAAAACTATCGTTACACCTTCTGCGCGATATAAAATGACACACGAATGAAGGTTTTTGATAACAGCCTCCTCCATTGGTATCCCTGCGTGTGTTTGTTGCATATTTATTATAAGCTATATCCATTGCTTCTCCCATGCATATTTCTACCTCGTCCTATTTGGCAACTCACCCACTGTCAGGCTTACCAACCCTAGCGAGACAGCCAGGTTGTTCAGTATGAAACACATCGGAACCCCCTGTAACGATAGTTTTTTTGCTGTGTGTACATCATAGCTATCAGGTTGATTATGTAAAGGTCACTTTTTTTGTAAGGGAAATCTACTGGAATATGATAAGGTGAGAAATTAATGTATATTCTTTCCCCCCCCACCTCACAGGGTAGTACAGGTATGACCGAGACATGCCAAGAGTGTGGTGCGAATAGTTTCTGCTTCGTAGAGGGTGAGCAAATATGTGATGAGTGTCAGATGGTGGTGGTTGGTTATAGAGAGACGCTGAGCCAGGAGGAAATTTGTCTGGTGGACCGCTCTCGCCTCATTTCTGCTGGCAGGATGATGCAGGACGATGTTAGCAATCACGAGGGAGCAGGTGAGTGGCACTTGTTCTTGCTGTTGTGGCTGCAGGTTTATCAGGAACTTGAACCCAGGAGACTCTAGACTTAAACTGACTCTTTCGTACCGTCTGAGAGGAACTAGGTGTTGTTGGTGTCGTGGTTGTGGCCTCTGACTCACCTGAATTGTGAACCCAATGGCCTATAGGCTTAAGTTGTCCTCTTACAGTCCACCATTCATTTGGAGGGAACTGAGGGATATCTGTACAACTGGGCAGTGAAGATGCTCATTTATATCAGTGGCACCACATGAAGGCATCCTTTATCAGCACCACAGGTGGGTGGTGCTGATGAAAGATGCCTTCATGCGCTTCCACCGGTGTGACTGGGTGGTGGAGCTGCCTGGATATACAAGCACCTTTCAGCTCCCCACCCCACAAGAGGAGGGCATTGGATTTCAGGTAAAGGACAACTTCAGCCAGCAGCCAACTGAGTTCACATCCAAATGAGCCTGGGACCACAACAACAATAAACCTATTCAAGTCTTTATGATCTTACTCTCGAAGCACACACGTATCTACCTTCCAGTTAACACATTTCCTGGGAGCAACGAAAAGTTAAATGATCTACACACTGCCGTAATTTTGTATCTAATTAAGCCCTTTGATCCAGGGGTGCATTTTGTACACTTAAGTTGAATTTTCAGCATAGGAGGTTCCCTAACAGTGAAGGGGTTAATGGAGGCTGTAGTGTAATACCTCAATTTGAAAAATATCTGCTTTACATTGAGTGACAAGCCAAATGATTTCCTGTAAGCCAAGAAACCATTTACAACACCATTCCTTCCCCTGTGCTATGTGGGCATCTGGTAGCACTCATGACTGGAATATCACACTGCCATATTGCAGAACTTATGCTTATCAGAAATCTCTTATTCCCCGAACTTCATCTCATTGGCACTCGCTTCCCCAGAGTTATTTCCCCCCAAACTTCAACCTACAGCTGTTCAAGTCCAATTGTTACAGATTTTTTATGAATGGAGGACACCAGTACTGTAATCTGGTGTATGGATTATTTTTTTATTCATTTGTTTTTCCTTTCTCTGTTCTGTTATTAAAAAAAAAAGAAGTCCTTCCTCCTCATGCAGTTTTGTTGTGTGCTTCATATTGCTATCACATATAAATGGTTCATATAACAACTTCCATTGCCACAGCTGGCAGAAAAGTGTCAGTGAGCTTGTGCTGGGCTGTATATTTGTTAGCTCTCATTCTTACCAGATTTTTCTAGCACACAGAACCCTACCGTAATCCATCCTTGGGTGGAAAACGAGGTCTGTGTTGATGATGGTGGTGGTGGTGGTGGTCGTGGTGATGATGATGATGTACATTTTCAGGTGACAAGGGGAAGGTACAAGAGCTAAACAACTGGACCAGCTATGAGATGTACAACATTGTGCTTCACGAGTGGACCAATGCAATGTGCCGACTGGGTGCCTCAGATGTGTTTCGTCGCACAGTGTTCAAGCTTTGGACTGCATACTTACACAGACTTGAAGTGGCTTTCTTTGAAACAAAGGCTATGTCTACAACGATACCGACACCAAGAGTCTCGTTCATGACGCATAGAAGGTGAGAAGTTTAAGTGTTCAGAATCTCGTGCTAAGTCACTAATAAACTTAACCCCTTCATTGTGTTGATGTTTTTTCCTAGTTTGTTCCTGCCATTTTAAGAATATTAACCTATATTGAATTTAGAAAAGGTCTTGTAATGAACAAGTACAGGTGTGAGTGGGATATGTTACAAAGGACAATTAAACGAAAGCAAACAGCAACAGATCTCATGGTCCTTTCGAGGCTGCTTGTTACCGAGTAGACTTTGACAACGAGACCTTCTCCTACATGCTGAAGGATAAGGATATATAGTAATGCAAGAAGGCTCCCCCCCCCCCAAACCCTCCAGTTAAAACTGAAAGGAAAAAGTGAGAAGAAAGAATGTGATTTGTGAAAGATGTGGAGTGAGGAAGTCTGTGGACACCAGAATCGAAGAGAGTGTACTGAGATTGTATGGTCATGTGGAGAGAATGGATAACAATAGAGTGGTGAAAAAGGTATATCTGAGCGAATTTGAAGGAGGGAGGAGGCTAGGTAGGCCAAGGAGAAAGTGGAGAGATATGATGGGTAAGTGTGTGAGGAAGAGAGGTTTGGAAGTTGATGAGACTAGGGAACTGACAAGAGACTGAGCTGGCTGGATGAATGTTGTGAGGAGAAGTGCATGATCAGGGATTTGACACCCCTTCTTAACGTGGCAGCGTCCGGATTAACTCAATTGGATATGTTTATGTGAAGCTACAGAACTTGGTGAATGTTTTTGGCGTATCCGATAGAACCAGGATTCCAGGGGCTTGAATGATGAGTGAATGGAAGTGTGGCCCGCCCATTGGATTGGGCAAATTTGAGCTGTCTGGACATTACTACTCCTCACCCAGCCCTAAGGTGGGAAAGGCGGTCTGGATGATGATGATGATGATGTATGGAATTCTAAATTATGAAATAGGGTGAAGTATCGACATTATTGTATTATTTTATTTCAGATAATTGAAGCATCTGGCTGTAGGTAAATAGATATGTAGATTTTGGATACTAATAAACCATATGACAAATGATAATGAGTAAAGCAACATTTTTATATAGAAACTATTGACTAAGGTAGTTTGTTTAGGTCTGTAGTGATAATTTTTTTTTCTTTTTTTCTTTTTTTTTTGCATCAAGAAAATGGTACAGTGGTATATCTGACCATATGCTTGTATCATTCAAGGTGAGTTAAGAGGAGCTTGGAGGATGTAGGATGTGAAGAGTACTGAGAGTGAAATATTGAAATTTGAAAAGCAAGGGAGGTGAGTATGGAAGTTAAGAAGTCATTGCATGATAGTATTGTGATCCCTACCCTGACGTATGGAAGCGAGGCATGGACCCTGGTAGAGGGGAACAGGTCAAGAGTGAGAGCAGTGGAAATGAGTTCCTTGAGAGGAGCATGTGGAGTGACGTGGAGGGACAGGTTGACGAGTGAAGAAGTGAAGGAACATTGTGGAGTGGATGTGGATGTGGTTGAGAAAATTAGGAGAAATACACTGAGGTGGTTTGGACATGTGGAGAGAATCGAGAATGAAAGACTGACTAAGAGGGTGTATGTGGGTGAAGTGGAGGGAGGGGAAGATCGAGGATGAGGTGGAGGGATGGAGTTGAGAGGTATATGAGGGAGCGGGGAGGGAGTTGGGGGGGAGGGCAGTCAAATGAGGCGTTTTGTCTGCTGCCACCCTTTGCAGGATTAGGGCGTCGGGCTGTACAGTAGATAGATAGATAGAATAGAAAAGCGAGAAACAAAGCAGTGGCAGATAAATAAGAGTAGCAGCCGTGGCTCAGTGGGTTAGAGCGCTCCGCTCTGACCGTAGGGTCGGAGGATCGAATCCACCCAAGGGTCATTGGTAGACATCAGGAAGGGCATCCGGTCATAAAATGCTACACGCTCCAAACCAAAGTCCTCAACCCAGGGGCAACGTCTTAGCCCTTATCCAGAAAAGGGGTACCTGGCGTAAAACTAACTTTTTTTTTTTCAGAGTATTGGAGAAGTTTGGGTCTGATTTGGAAGCAAATGGACTTGGAAAGTGTGTGGACTGCATTGAAGGAGTGTTTGGTTAGGAATTCTAAAGTTGTGTTTTCTGTTATGAGGGTATCAGCTTAATAAGGAAGCTACAGAGTGTGGGTGAGTGGGTGGGTGCTTTTTTTTTTTTTTTTTCTCTCCAGTCCTGGAAAGAGGCACCTTCATGCAGTGACACTGACACAACTGGGTGGCTTCACTGCCTGGTTGTGCAGGTATCCCTTAACTCCCTCCCTGTCCCCAGAAAGCTGAGTGGTGAACTGCAACCTGCAATCTGTTGGATTTAAATTCAGATGAGCTTAGAGTTACAACTATCTACTACTACTACTACTTTTTTCAACAGAGACGTGATGCTACTGAACATGGGAAAGACTTCAGTGACTTCGGAGGACCTCTCGCCTCGATTTAGGAAGCGAGTTCGCAGGAGCAAAACTGCAGCTGAAACGGAACTGGAGAAGATTAAACGTAAAGTAAGAGTTGTGTGAATTGGATAGCATAAAGTCAAAGTTATCTGAATTGGACAAGTAAAGAATTAAGTAAGGGTTATCTGCATTGGACAAGAGTAAGTTTAAAGTGTCAATTATGTAAGTTTGACAAAATTAGGCATTAAATAAGGAAATGATGTGAGTGTTGGTTGGTGAACATTCATCCTTGTGGGGTGAGAAACTTCCCACCCTTCCCAAGCAGGGTGAAATTGTTAGGCAGTAGCAAGAATAGTTTGACACTGATGTACTGGATGGATTGTATATATAGTCTTATTAAACTCCATCAGTATGTGAGGCTATTGCAAAACTGAATAGAATCACGTGGTGACGGCAAGAATAAATGAAAAAAAAGGACGCCGCCTGGCCTGAAGGAGTTGAATGTGGTTCAGCTGCATTTACCATTAGCCTGACACCATGGTGCTAAAGAGACACTTTCATGTGGTGTCACAGGTATAACTGGGTGGTGGGACTGCCTGGTTTTACAAATGTTTCTTGTCCCCTCCCTGTCCCACAAAATAAGGATGGTGAGCTGTGGAAGAAGGACCATTTTGGCCTGCAGTCTACTGGGTTGACATTCAGATGAGCTAGGGTTGCATCTACTAGAGTTAATTGTAGCCACAAGCTTGGAAACTAGCCACACAGTCATCTCTCCTTGGTAAATTATTCATTCACAAGTAACAAGAGTCAGAGTCAAAGCTTAGACTTTCCCATTGTTAAAAAACTTAACACACGTCTCAGATTTTTTATCCCAACAGCTTTCAGAACTGTTGTGACAAACTTGGCAGATTTTATCATTTGGTTTAGCTCCCTCTTCATAGAAAACATCAGTGGTACCATGACCAGCTTCAGTATTGGGATTCATTAAGGGGAAATATGGCATCATTTTTATTTATGCTTGCATGTATAAATGTCAACCTGGGCTGTATTCTGGGTGGCGTAGGAGGCTCAGTTGCACATTAATATTTACTTATATATTGTTTATATGGTTTTGATATTAATATAGTTTTCATCAATAACATCTGTATCTTTCCGTCTATCACTAGACACCTTAATCCTCTAAGGAGTGGCCATACAAATTGCTTGCATGTTGCTCTGTCTTTTTCTGTTTGGCTGCCTTCCATCCAGCTCGCACCTCTTTCATATTTTTCTTCATCCCTCCATCTCATCCTTGGTCTCCCCCTCCACCTCACACACATACACTCTTCTAGTCAGTCTCATTCTCCATCCTCTCCATATGGCCAGTAGCTAACATACAGGAGGATATCAAGGTGTAAAGTACAGAATGAATCACCAAGGTAGAGGTGATGAGATGTAATCCACTTTGAATATGAATCTGTATATTGAGTTATCCATTAAAATTTCCCCTTTCCTTCTCTAGGTTGAAGGAAGGAAACTCAAGTATGAAATGAAAACAGGAAAAAAGAGAGCAGCCTTAACCTATGCAGTGGCTTGTCAGCTGAGCCGTTCCCTCACTGATTTTGAGAATTCATCAGTTTTCAAATCTGAAGATGAGGAGGAGGAGCCGGACCAGACCTCACAGTGGGGAGGCCAATCTTCAGCAGTGGCAGACCAGTCACTAAAGAGCTTCAACACAGAGGATGACGAGGGGGAAGGTGACCAATCCTCAGCATGGGGAGGCCAATCGTCGGTGCCAGGATACCAGTCCACGGTAGATCAGTCATCTGTATGGGATGCCCAGTCATCGATAACAGCAGACCAGTTCTTAGCAGACCAGGCTATATTGAAAGAAGAAGACCATTCCTCACAAGTGGAACAAGTAAGATGCCAGTCCAGTGTAGTCAGCCCTTACTCAAAGTCTAGGATATGTGCTGAGCAAGTGCTGTGTGAATGGTCATATTCTAATGATCTTACAGAGTCTTATTTAGAGTGCTTTCATACACAACATTTATGTGTGTAGTGGTGGAGAGACCTATAGGTACTCAATAATAATTGATATATAGGCTATGTGGTCAGTCCACTTGCAGACAGTATGCAGCTTTACAGTAATTCCTTATTTGACAAACTCACTCATCTCAGTTTTCACTGTTTCTAAAGCTGTTTATCAATGTCATTTCCCCCCCCCCACACACACACACACACACACACACCACATCATTGTTCATTATTAATTGTTAAGGATATACAGGGATGATTTTCACAGTAGCAGTTATCTGTCTTATCCTCTCCCCTCTTCTCCTCACCTCTCCTCTCCTCTCCTCTCCCCTCCTCTCCTCTCCTCTCCTTTCCTCTCCTTCTCCATCATGCATGCTGTTCCCTGTTCACATTAATTTTGGTCTGAAATTACTGTCTCTCCATCATAAATGTTGAGGTGCAATACCAGAATATGATGGTATTCAGGAAAAGAAGCTTCCTAAGCTGGAAAAAAAAAAAAAATGTATGAGGCACTGTAGTAAGAATAAAGTAGGAAATGCATCACCGGATCAAAAGGGTTACTGAGCCTCGTATGGTTGTTGTTGCTTAACGCTGGTCTGTCTCGCCGAGTAGATTTGTTGATCATAGGTAAGCAACTGCTTTTGTTGAATGGCCCTGGAAGTGCAGTACAATATATACACCATGTTGGGAACTGGCATCCCCTTGTGGTAAACAGTGTCCCACCAGGGTCAGACCAGGGTCCTTCCCATGCCAAGGTGCAGGCAGATGTGAGGAGGTTTGGCTTCCTGATGGATGCTACAAATGTTCCACTCAGGGTGCACAGAACCACCATGTGTGGTCCTCTTATGATTACCTGTCATGTTGCTGACAGGCATTAATGTAAGCCGCCTTTCTTTTGCAGGAAAAAACTAATGAGCCGAAGGCCAGCTCCTCAGAGCCGAGCAAGGAATATCCTGTGCCACCCACGTAGGTTCTTTTGCTGTTTTTGTTGTTACAGTACATGTATAGTAAGCATGGTTTTAAATTACCCATTTTGATGTTTTCGTATGGGGTTTATTGGACACTTAGAAGGCCACTTATGCCAAAGTGTCTGATCACTCTGCCTGAAAATTAGGAGGTAAATTGACTTGCTCCAGGCCTCTGTGCTCCTGATGGGGCAAACACAATGAGATGTGTGATATATAGATATATTTTATGCCATACTCAAGACCTCTGTGCCCCTGATTCAGCAAAAATGGAGTGGATGATAGACGTATAGGTACCGGTAAATACTGTATTATACTGTGACGTCCACAAGAAACCACTGTACTCACAAGTTACATTATTAACCCATTCATTCTGAGAATGTAGTTTCTGTGTAATTCTTGCTACTTTAGGGTGATTTTCTCAGTCCTAGAGGAGCTGTTTGTACTGGATGGGTTGAATAGAACCTTCATTAATTCCTTGATGTGTGGTCTCTCTCTTAAGTTGGATAAAATCGTCTGGAAGTATCAAGAATAAGAGTTAGTTGGGGGTGCCGCCATCCACTCACTCGTTGTAGTGCTGCTTTTGGGTGTCTGCACTTTCCTTTCCTCCATCCTTCTTTCCTTCTATCCTTGTCTGTCTTTCTTCCCTTCATTCTTTCCTCATCCTTCTGCCTATGGGTGACTTTACACTCCCTCTTCTGTCTTTCTTTCCTTCATTCTTTCCTCTTCATTCTGCCTGTGGATAACTCTACACTGAGTGACAAGCCAAATGGCTTCCTGTACACCAGGAAACCATTTACTACTCTGGGTGGTAACCATATAACCAAATTTTGGCGTCTGGTGATTTAGTGGGTAATTACGGAGCTCTAATCGGATTGAGCCGGTGAAGGTTTATATCCAAGGGGTGGTTGGGGTTCATTGCTTACAGAGTGCCACTTAGGGATGAGTGAGGCTGGTCACTCCCTTCTTAAATGTCTGGACCAACTTGCCTAGCCCCAGGCTCCTATGCTTCTTATGGGGAAACGTAGGATTATCATCATCATCTAGTCCCATGTTGTCTCATTTATACAGGAGGGTAGTGGCCTGGGACTAAGCTACTTAGTCCTAACATTTTAGACTGACCACTGCATCCAGCGAGTGAATAGTAGGCACCTCTGTCTGCCATATTAAGTTGTTTTTTCCAGCTTTACTCAGTTTACTGCTTTATTTTATTAGCTGACAGATCCCTAACCCCATTCACTTCATTTGATGGCCAGGTAGCTACTGTGTGGTCAGATTTGAGGATTGATTTGGCTAGTAACCAAGGAGGCTTATTCCTAGCTCATAACTAAGGCATATCAAATTTCATTCAACCATAGCTTAGTATTCAGGTTGTGGGATTGTCCTGTTGTGTGAGGTGAAAACAAACTGACTAAGTGAATAAAGGCTTGATATTTTGGAATGAATATTAGCTTATACTTTGCCTCACTGCAGACCTCACATGAAGCACAGTGAAGGTCTGCATAGGCCAGGCTAACAATCTCATACACCGGTACTGGTTATATAACAATGACAGTGGAGGTGAACTGCCGTACAAATAATCAGCCCACTGGGGTTTAACGTATGATGCTTGTTATTCCACCAGTACCCGCCTCTGTCGCAACGCCTTTGTTCGCAAGTGGCTTGAGAGCCAGAAGCAGATATATGCCGCCAGTGACAACAATATTGATTTGAAGAATTGTGCAGTTGAGAACACCGGAGAGGCGCGTGACGACTCCAGCACTTCCCCATCTTTTAGCTCATCTGGCCACTTGTCCTGTCGTAAGAGGAAGAGGAAGGGTACAGGTAGTGTCAGCAGCCATAATGAAGACCCAGAAGTTAGCTCTTCTAATCATTCACCTGCTCCTAAAAGGAAGAGGAGGGGCAGTGTCTCCAGCAACAAAAGGAACTTAAAAGGTACTGTCAATGGCCACAAAAACAGGAAGGGCCGCCCATCAAGCACAAGAGGTTCCTTAAAGGGCTACAAAATTGGCCGTAGCTGTCCTAGGTGGGATACCAAGAGGCAGGAGGTTCGACTCAGCGAACTGCATAAGAGCTATATACGTGAAAGAGGAGCTTTGCATCTTAACTTCCATAAAATTCTGGCTCTTCTCTATCTAGCCGTTTTACTGGCCAAGGAAGATATTCTCCTCATGGACATACTTAGGTTGGTATTTGCCATTGGTGTGTACTGTAGCTCTTAACGCATCAGAATTAAGAAAGCATTTTGTCTTGCCTTCCATGAGACTTTGGCCAAGCACTATGTCTTGCTTTGCCTGAGATTTTGGTAATTCTTTTTATAATTGTCTTGGAAATGCATTTGCTTGGTTGGCAGCATACTCATTGTGTCCCAGGTCTTGGTCTAAAACCCAGGCTGTGGCAAAGAATTAAAGTGAATGCTTGTAGTATGTTCTATCATGCTTGCATATGTTCGCTCCCTGTCAGTTCTACCATTGGCCTGTACATACTATGATATGTTTCCCATAATTTGACCTAAAATTGCCATCTCTCCATCTTGAATAATGAGTTGTAGCAATAGATTAACACTAGAATCATCACAAAATATGCTAGTTTTTGTATTTTAGAATAGTTAAGCCAACGGCCATACCACGTTGAGTACACCGCTTCCCGTCCAATCAGTGAAGTTAAACAACGTTGGGTCTGGTTAGTACTTGGATGGGTGACCGCCTGGGAACACCAGATGCTGTTGGCATCCCTACGTGTCAAGTGGGGTTGGTGGAGGATTAGTGCCCCTCCCTGTAAAACAATTAACTCTGAGCCCTTGGCCACCCCGTTTAGGATACATGGTGTCTGGCAATGAATGAATGAGAATAGTAAAGCAAAATTTTATATCAAAAGAAAATACACCTTTGAAAAGTAGATTAGAATGTCTGGTGATGTTTTGGGTCACTCCAAGATTTTTGTAGGAAGTCTACTTAACGAAGGCTGCCTGTCATGTTCTCACTTACTGTGTGTGACATCCCTCTTTAATGTGGGTGCCATGAGAGCTACATCCCTTACCTCTTGGCCCACTACCTCCTACTGCCATCCATGTGCTTGCTGTTCTGTAACCTCAAAATATTTAGGTTCATTCTCTGACTTTACCATTTTATCTGTCTGTCTATTGCCAGATGCCTTAATCTCGTAAGGGGTGGCCATAAACAAGTCACCTCCATGTCACCTTCTCCCCCACCATTTCACTGCCTTGCTCCCAGCTCACACTTTACCATCTGGGAAATTGGGCTGGGATGGTGATGATGATGATGATGATGATTGCAGTGGCGATGACTGATGGTGTTGATTGTAATGTTGATGATTGTAACAGTGATGATGATAATGTATGTACTGTAATGATGATGACAGTAACTGTAGTAGCAGTGATGATGGTGATTATTGTAATGGTGGTACTGGTAATTATAGCTTTGATGTCTATACAATTATATCAACATCGTCATCATCATCTGGACCTCCTTTCCCACCCTAAGGCAGGGTGTAAACGATCTTTTTGACATGTGACGCCCCTCATTCAGATGGTGTCGTGAGGGCCACATCCCTTACCTCTCGGCTCAGTACCTCTTACCGCCATCGATGCGCCTGTTCTTCTATGACCTCAACTTGTTGACAACCCTGCGCCAAGTGCCACGTGCCGGAAAGATTATTGCGATCGCTGGAAACGTGGCCATATTCCTGTCACTGAGGGAGGTGCCACTGCCATCCCCAGAAGATGTTGTTACCAAGCTAGTATGCACATTAAATCTACCAGGTACAGTAACTGTTTATTTGTATCCATTAGCTGGTGTAGATATCCACTGCGACAAGTGGAAATTCTGGGTGGGAGAGAAACACAGGTTGGAGCTTGAATTCTTTTATTTTCTCTAACATTTTGGGCTACACAAAACACAGACTACACAGACTCTGAAGATGGGTTCTGTATAGCCCAAAACATAGAGAGAACATATATATATAAGCCATAATGTGTGTTTCTCTCCCACCCAACACTTGTATTAGCCAGTGCGTTGGTGCTGGAGAGGGATTTTTTTCATGTGGTGGTATGGCACCTGTATAACCAGGTGGTGGAACTACCCAATTATGCAGGTATCCAACAGTTTTCTTCTTATCCCTCAAAAGGAGGATGGTGAACTGCAAAAGGGTAATATCAGCCTGCATTCCATCAGAGTTACAGTCTGTTAAGCTTTGGGCCACAATATTGCACAACAGCAGCGATGTAAACAAAATCAAATGTTACGTCAGAGAACTTAATAAAATATTTTGCTCACTTGATCCGTGTAACATGTCACAACTGCCTGATGTGTATGAGCACGCTGCAGACTTTATCTGCAACATAATAAATAGATGCTTCTTAGAAAGTAATTTTGTGCAGTCTGAGAAACTTGCTTTGCTTAGGCCCCTAATTAAGAAACCTGGCCTTGATGTCGAGAGCATGACAAATTATCGTCCCGTCTCTAACCTGTCTTTTTTATCCAAGATTATTGAGCGGGCCATACTCAATCAACTCGTACCACTACTGGAACACACAAGAGTTGTTCCTGTTGTTCAATCAGCATACAGAAAATACTATTCAACTGAAACTGCACTAACAAGGATTCAGAGTGACTTGGTGGCAAACACGTGTAGTGGGATGTCCTCTCTCCTAGTTCTGTTGGATCTGTCTGCAGCTTTTGATACAGTAGATCGCAAACTATTGTTGGATGATCTGTATTTTTATGGTGTTCGTGATAGTGCCCTTTTGCTCCTTAAGTCGTATCTGTTGGACAGATCTCAGAGAGTGGTTGTTGATTACGCTAGCTCTGATTCTGCTTCTCTTCTATTTGGAGTCCCTCAAGGATCAGTTTTGGGTCCAATTCTATTTACTATCTACACAAGTAGTTTATCATCTCTACTTGATGCTCATGATGTGTCCTATCATTTTTATGCTGATGACACCCAGCTTTATGTTAAGATGCCAGATATCAATGATACTAAGACAGAGTTTGAATCTCTAATGTCTGATATTAAGATTTGGATGGCTAAGAGGAAACTTAAGCTGAATGATGGTAAAACTGAGATCATCATCATCAGAGGAAACAGAAGGGATGATGACACTGACAATGCCCTGGCTTTGAACATTAGCGTGTCACAGCTGCATCCAGTCAGTTCTGTTCGAAATCTGGGTGTTTATTTTAATTCTAAGTTAAATTACAAAGAACATAATAATCAGATTGTAAGAGGGTGTAACTTGCATATCAGAAATCTGTACTCTGTGAGAAAATTCCGGAACAGACAGTGCCTCTTAACATTGGTCCTTGCAGTGGTCTTGTCTCGTGTTGATTATTGTAATTCACTGTGGGTTGGTCTTCCAAATAATATACTAACAAAAGTTCAGTCTATGTTGAACAGGGCAGCACAGCTTATCTTTGGTCTCCCCCCGAGAACCTCAACTACCCCGTTTTTGATTGAGTTGCATTGGTTACCAGTAAAGGCTAGAATTGAATTTAAACTCTGTCTTATTACATTCAAGGTGAACCGAAGTATCTTGCTGAATTGTTAAAACTCCCATCGTCACGCCCGGGTGTGATGTTACGCAGTGAAGTTGATTCCTTGCGTCTTGATGAGCCAGGAGCCATTCACCAGTCATCTTTCTTTGATCGTTCTTTTGCATATAGAGCCCCTAGATTATATAACAGATTGCCATTGTCCATAAGACAACTCTCTACTGCTGAATCCTTTAAGAGACAGCTGAATGAATCCTTTAAGAGACAGCTGAAAGCCTTTCTTTTTTCAAAATGCTATGACCTGGAGAGAGGTACTATGACGGATGATTATAGGGTTTAATTATTGCCACTTTCATGTATATATGATGTAGCATGTATTATATACAAGAAATGTCACAATTCTTGTAATTGTAAAAATAATATATGTGTGTCGAGCGCTAGTGAATTCCCTAAAGGAAGAACTGGCGCTTTTGAGAAACAAAAGACCAGATGATTATTATTATTATTATTATTATTATTACAGAGTAGATGTTTATGCTGATTCAGGAACTGTGTGGCAGAGTGAACGATGCAACACTGGACATGACCTAACCTATCCTAGCGTATATATTGAAGCATACCCTAACATAGCCTAGCCTAGCCTAACCCTGCCCTGCCCTACTCTACCCTACCCTGCCCTACCCTACCCTACCCTAACCAACCTAACCTAACCTAACCTACCCTACCACTCTTCCATATCCAACCATACCCTATCTTACCCTACCCTACCTGACCCAACCCAACCCAACCACTCATCCATACCCTACCCAACTTTACCCAGCCTAGCCCAGCACAGCACAACACAGCCCAGCCCAACCTAATCAAAACTAACCTAATTATATTTTTTCTTGCCATTTATTTATTACAGAGTTGGTGGGTAAACTGAGTAAGGAATTGTGTAGCAAAGTTGACACCATAGAAAGTTCCGCCTTCGCCCTGCCCCCAGTGGAGTGCCAGGCAGCTGCTAGTATCGTCCTGGTGCTGAAGATGGTGTGTGGACTCAACGACTGGTATGAGGACAGACTCTCATGGACGGCACAGGCGGTGGAGAAGGAGCTGGAGGGAGAGCATACCACACCTCGCACCTCACACCACCTGTTCTCATGGCAGCAGTGGCAGAGGTTGGTGTAGTTTGTTCACCCTGACGTGGTAGATTTTCACTCATGTCTAAGCATACCTTCCACGCCTCTCACCACATCTAAACCTTTCACTAACTTTACACATCCTGCACTGCACACCACCCCTTCTTGTGGCACCAGTGGCAGAGGCTGGTGTTGTTTGTTCACCATAGCTTGGTAGACTTTCATCCACCACCAGTCATATACCACATCTAAACCCTTCACTAACTGTATGCCCCACTCCTCACACCACCTTTTCTCTGAGTTACCACACACCACGCAACGATTCTCGTGTTGTTAGTGACAGAGGTCGGTAGATCATCATTATATACATTTTTGTCCTTCAGTAAGCATACACTGTCCACCTTAACAGATGTAGATTTTATTCGTCCTTTTCTTAGTATACACTCCACACCTTTCACCACATCCAACCCATTCACTAACCTTACACCACACTTGTCACCACCCCTTCTCATGGCATTAGTGGCAGAGTTTTTTTTTTTTTTTTTTTTCCCCAAAGCATAAGTCTTGGATAAGATGTGTAGGCTCAAAGCTTGGTTTAAGGGCAGACTTATGGATGGCACAAGCAGCTGACAAGGAGCTGGAAGGAAAAAATTGTACGCCCCACGCCTCACACCAACTTTTCACCTGACACCTGTGGCACAAGCTGGTAGTGGTCATGGCTCATATTTACAGACAGGGAATCAGGATGGTTGCTTGGATTATATAGAGGAGCCCATGATAAGAAAGCATATGACAGGGTGGATAGACAAAGTATGTGGAAAATATTAAGAATATATACATATATGATGTGGTAGGTGGGGACGCTCACCATCCACTCACTCGATGTAGTGCTGCTCTCGGGTGTCTGCCCTTTCCTCTCATCCGTCCTTCTTTCTTTCCTTCAGTCGTTCCTAGCCCTTCTGCCTATGAGTGACTTTACATTCCTTCTTCTGTCTTTCTTTCCTTCATTCTTTCCTCTTCTTTCTGCCTGTGGGTGACCCTACACTGAGTGACAAGCCAAATGGTTTCCTGTACACCAGGAAACCATTTAACCATCTATATATCTATATACCTAAGCTGCTTCCCCCAAGGAAAGGGAATATATAACCATATAACCAGATTTTGGTACCTGGTGGTTTAGTGAGTAATTACGGCGCTCCAATCGGATAGAGCCGGTGAAGATTTATATCCAAGGGATGGTTGGGGTTTATTGCTCATGTAATGCCACTCAGGGATGAGTGAGGCTGGTCACTCTCGTCTTAAATGTCAGGACCAACTTGCCTAGCCCCGGGCTCTTACACTTCTCATGGGGCAGTGTAGGATTTGATGATGAATGAATGAATGATGAATATACATATATGTACTGTATATATAATGGGAAGTTGTTGAATGCCGTGAAGAGTATGTATGAGGGGGCTAAGGCTGCAGTGTGTGTGGATAGTGAATTAAGTGAATTTTTCTGTTTTAATGTTGGATTCAAACATAGATGTGATATGTCTCCATGGTTGTTCAAGATGTATATGGGTGGGGTTGAGATACAAGGTAGGACAGTGGATGTTGGGACATCCCTAATGGGTAAGGGCAGCATTTAAAAACTCCCTGTACTATTGTTTGCAGATGATACTGCATTGATAAGTGAAAACGAAGGGGAATTGCAAGACTTGGTGAATGAGTTTAGAAGTGTGTGTAAGAAATGGAGTCTAAAGGTGAATGTAGGGATGAGTAAAGTCATGGTTGTTCAGAGAAATGAAGTCACTGAATGTAGAGTGAGGTTGGATGAGGAGGAAATGGAAAATGTGAGTGCATTTAAGTACTTGGGCAGTGTGATGAGTACGGATGGAAGTTTGGGGGGTTAAGTGCTTGAAGGGGTACAGCAGGGAAGAAAGGATGCTGGTTCTTTGAAAGCAGTGATAAGAAACAGGGAAGTGAACGTGGAAGTAAAAAAGTCACTGGATGAGTGTTGTGATACCATTTCTAATGTATGGAAGTGAAGCTTGGACGTTGTTGGAAGGTCACAAGTCAAGAGTGAGAGCAGTGGAAATGAGTTATTTGAGAGGAGCCTGTGGAGTTACATGGAGAGACAGACTAACAAATGAGGAAGCGAAGGTGCATTGTGGTGTGGATGTGTATGTGATAGAAAGCGTTAGGAGAAATACATTAAGGTGGTTTGGCCATTTGGAGAGGATGGAGAGTGAGGGACTAACAAGGAGAGTGTATGTGAGCGAGGTTGAGGGGGGATGAGGGAGGGGGAGGCCAAGGAAGAGATGGAGTGGAGAGGTATATGTGAGAGGGGGGTGTGAGCTGGGAGCCCAGCAGTGAAATGGTGGGGGACAGGGTGGCATGGAGACCATTTGTTTGTGGCCACCCCATATGGGATTAAGGCGTCTGGCAGTAGATAGATAGATGGATAGACATGATAAGTGTTTGGCACCCCCTTCTTAATCTGATAGTTGCCAGATTCACAGTCTGATTGGTAATTTTAAATCACATATACCCAAAAAAAACTACAAATATGTGCAGATGGATATGCATGAATTATGATGGTAGAGCACCTGATAAAGGTTTGGCAGCCCCCTTTTTTTCTTTCATTCTGATAGTTGCTAGATTTACATTATCCTGTAGGTAATATAAAGCACATCTCTAAAGATCTATCTATCTATCTATCTATCTATTGCCAGACGCCTCAATCCCGTTTGGGGTGGCCACAAACAAATCGCCTCCAAGTCGCCCTGTCCCCCGCCATTTCACTGCCCTGCTCCCAACTCACACCCCCCTCTCTCATATACCTCTAAAGAACAAAGTAAAAAAATATTTGCAACTGGATAGGTGTGTGAGGTAGAACCAGATTCCAATGGCTGGAGTGGTGAGTGAATCAGTCCTGGATTGCTGTTGGTTAATTCTCCCTGTGTCATGTTTTTTTTTCCTTGCTTTCTGGACCTTACCTTGTCCAATCTTTAGTTTGGAAAAAGTGGTCTGGATGATGACGATGATGATCATCCCATGTTTTTAACTCACAGACACTTGACTGCTCTGGCATGGCTGTGCTGTGTAGTTGATCCTGTCTCAGCAAAGCATTACCATAGCTTGCTGCCCAAAACTGGCCGGCCACTCCCTGCTTTCATCGCTCAGAGCTACTGGACAGACAGCATTTGGAATGTCCCCAAAACAACTGTTACCAGAAGTAAGTATACCCTTCATAGCCTACGTGTGGTGGTTCTTTGACCCTGAGTGGAGCAGTTGTGGCATCCACCCGTAAGCCAAAACCTACTCATATTTCCTCTCACCTTGCCATGGGAAGGATCCTGGTCTGACTCAGCTGAGGTGCTGTGTACCACAAGGGGGCATCGGTTCCCTGCAAAGTGTATGTTCTGACCTGTACTTGTATGATGACCCCATAGAGGCTTACCTGTGATTGACAGGCTTCCTCAACCAGACAGGCCATGGTTAAGCAGCAATTACCAGAGGTCCCTCACGATTAGTTCAATACAATGGCGACTTTTTTTTTTTTATATACTTTATTTTCTAACCCTCTTTTCTACTTTTTTTTTGTGTTTTGGATAATGCTGATTTCATGTGTGCTGTGTGTCAGGGAGAGTCTGTGGAGATCGTCAGGTGTGAAAGGATTAATTTTGCTGGTGAGTTACTTGAGTGTGTGGAAGAGTTTTGTTATATGGGGGACATGTTATCTGCTGGAGGTGGGGCTGGAACTAGCTCTGTGACTAGAGTGAGGAGTGACTGAAAAAAGTTCAGGGAACTGTTTCCTCTCCTGACATTGTGAGGGCTCTCCCTCCGTGTTAAGGGATCTTTGTGTGCAGTATGTGTTAGGAGTGTAATGACGTATGGTAGTGAGACCTGGGCAGTAAAGGTAGAGGATATTCGCAGGCTCAAACGTACAGAAATGACAATGATTAAGTTGATGTGCAGTGCGTCCCTGAGTGCAAGGCCTGGGAGGGCTAGCTTTATGATGGAAAAGTTGGGAGGTAGGATGGGACTGGAGTGTATTGGTGTTGTGATGAGGAGAGGCAGATGGAGATGGTTTGGGCATGTGGAGAGGATGGGGGATGATAATTAGGTGCAGCAAGTGAGAAGTGTTAACATTAGAGGTAGGGTTACGAGAGGTAGACCGAAATAGACCTGGGACGAGGTCATTGACTGTGAACTCAGGGATAAGGGGCTAAATGGGGAAGCTGCCAGAGATCGAGCAGCGTGGTGAACTGCCATTAGGTGACCAAGGCCGATGCATGCAAGCACATTGGAGCCATTACAAAACAAAATGAAACAATCCTATTTCACCAATTTCCTACTTATTTTTTCCTTGTTTTCTGTATCGCGTTTCACCCAGTCGTTAGGTGGAAAATCGGTCAAGATAATGATGATGATTCATTGTGTGATCACTCCCAGCATTCCTCAGTCAGAGCCACTGGATGTATGATAACTGAAAATATTCCCAGGGCCACTTCTATTAGGAGTAAGTACAGTAAACTCTCTAAGTATCCATTGTTGCAATATCTGGCCCAAAGCAATATCCGGCACTGCTGGTTCAACTCCATTAATGCAATTTCCAGTAAAATTATGCAATATCCGACATTGAGGTGTATCAACTGACTCATATTCGGTAGCCAGTCAGTGCTGTATTACTGTTGTGTATCACTATTTTTATTGTAGTTTATGCTTAGTTTTCATCTCTTATGGGAAAGTTTTCAGGATAGTGGGTCGAGACAGATAGTAATACAATATCTGGCCCGATGCTGAATATTGAACTGACGGGGGAGTGCAGTGCATTGTTCGGTGTTTCACGTCATTTGATGTAAGGCTTGGCTAAATTATAACGAATAATTGTGAGTTTACATCCTCTCAGTACTATGGGTTCCATTAAACTCCTATAACTTTCTCTGTCCAGGTTACTTCTTCTGTAGTTTGATGTTGCTGCCACCTAATTATTTTAATTAACTTAGGAAAGGTCTCTTGTATGGAAGAGGTTTATTAAGGTTCTGTATAATCTATTTAGTTTGCTCTTTTTGCCACCAGATGATTTTACGTAACCTCCTAAAGACCTCATGTTTTTACGAAGTTTGTTAAGGCTGTATCAAACCTGCCAGATCAAAAGTCTATCCTAAGCTTAACCTCTTCTTTCAGGTGACTTATTTTTGGTTTTGTTGATGCCCCCAGATGATTTATTTAGGTAAGGAGGAAACCGGTGGGGTTAGACGTAACCTTCATTAATCCCATCAGCACCAGCGTTCTTTCTTGAGTTGAATACAGGTGTCTGGAGGTTGGAAGAACAGAATTAAAAAAGACATCCTAGACTGATCAAGATAAGCTGATAATGAAAAAAACATCCTCAGACTCATTGCATTAAAGTTGTTCCACTTGAAGGTGATTTCACTCGGAGATCATTTGTGGTGATGAGGTTGATGATTCGTACTGGTACCATAAATCCCACCCAAGAAAGAAGGTGGGGTTGGATCCTGAAACAGTCAGCCAACACCAGTGGCTTTTTTTATGGGAGTCCTTTTGTAGTGAATGGATCAGTGAGGGCTGTAGCCAACCTCCTAATTTGAAAAGTCTCCCCTGAAGTTAATAAAGTTGTTTGGTAATGGGGAAAAAATTAATAAAAAGTCATCATGCAGATTGAAGGATTGAGTGAGGGGTGACTTCAGACCCCATCACTACAAGATGTACAGTTGGCTCCACTCCCATGTGATCCACCTAAGGCACCCAGCACTGCAAATGTTATCCCAGTTTGATATGAAAACTCGTAACAATAACATGTGAGTCAGATTTGTAAACAATGACCAGGCAGACTAGCACATGGCATCCACTGAGACAACAATAATTGTTGTTATAATGTTGTATAATTATTATACTGTGATTGAAGGGTGGGTCACATGGGAGTGGAGCCACTTGTATCCCCCCAGCCCTTTCATTAGGATGATGTACTTTTCATTTTATTCACTAGGCACCCTCTCCCTCCCTTTCTAACATAGAGCCACTGGATGCATGCAACCTGGAATGTTCATAGAACCAATCTAATCAGGAGTAAGTATGTTCCTTCACTTCAGTAAATCCCGAAACTCCTTCAATGTGTTGGTGTTGTTGTTTTCACTATTTTTGTCATCTGATTTTTTATTTATTAATTTTTTTTATTCAGCTTAGGATAGATTTTTTGAACTGAAAGGGTTCGATGTAGCTTTAGCCCTGCATCACGTGACACATTCCCCCCCCCCCCTCTTTTTTTTTTTTTTTTTTCCAAGTCTTATTGTATATGGTGGTTCTTCTGTCATTCACTCAGTCAGAGGTGGGCCAGCGTAGGGGAAGAGTGCTCTGCTCTGTCTCTGGTAGCTTTCAAGAGGCTTGAGTCTCCAATTTTGCTGTTCTCTGTCTTAAATGGCCAGAAGTTACTAAACTGGTACATAGTACCACAGCAGGGTGATCAAAGCTACAAAATTGTTTTTAAAAAGTTTTTAGTAATGACCTTATTTTTTACATTATGCTTTCCATAAAAAAAAAAAAAAGTTGTACTTTAGCAGAAATTCAGTTGCTGCTGTTAGAGGATTATTAAGCATATGCAGTGCTAGAGATGTTTCCTAAGTTGGATTTATTTATTTATTTTTTATTATTATTATTTTTTCCATGCACAAATCACTGACACCCTCTTTCCTTGCACCCTTAACAGAGAAAGCCCTGCAAGCCCTTGCCAACCGAGTCCTGCAGGCACGAGGAGAGAACCTAGAGGACGTGCTGCGTGGTGACAACATGTACCAGCCATCACGCGTACCCCTCACAGACACACTACACCAGTTCCTCAGCAAACACCGAACAGATACAGATCAAGGCATTAAGGACTATGTCAAGGTTAGTGTGTGTCTGCCTATACATGTTAAGGTTAGTATATGCCTGCCTATACATGTTAAAGGTTAGTATATGTCTGCCTATACATGTTAAAGGTTAGTATATGTCTGCCTATACATGTTAAAGGTTAGTATATGTCAGCCTATACATGTTAAGGTTAGTATATGTCTGCCTATACATGTTAAGGTTAGTATATGTTTGCCTCTACATGTTAAGGTTAGTATATGTTTGCCTCTACATGTTAAGGTTAGTATATGTTTGCCTCTACATGTTAAGGTTAGTATATGCCTGCCTATACATGTTAAGGTTAGTATATGTTTGCCTCTACATGTTAAGGTTAGTATATGTTTGCCTCTACATGTTAAGGTTAGTATATGTTTGCCTCTACATGTTAAGGTTAGTATATGGCTGCCTATACATGTTAAGGTTAGTGTGTGTCTGCCTATACATGTTAAGGTTAGTATACTGTAAGTCTGCCCATATTGGGGGTGGGGTTGTGAGGGGTAGACCGAGAAAGATGTGGGACGAGGTCATTAAGTGTGACCTCAAGGTTAATGGACTGAACAGGGAGGCTGCAATAGATCATGCAACGTGGAGACTCGCCATTAGGTGACCAAAGCCAACACATGCAAGCATGTTGGAGCCTTAAAAAATGAACAAACGGACATGTTAGTTAGTATATGTCTGCCTATACATGTTAAGGTTAGTATATGACTGCCTATACATGTTAAGGTTGGTATATAACTGCCAGTACACTTGTGAACTGCAGTCAGTAGCTGCCCACACACAATATGGATAATAAGTTAGTCAGTTTGTGTTTGCTTGTAATTTATAACTCCTCTTCCTGCCTCTAGGCCGCTCAATCTCTAACAGTGTCTCCCATTCTCATATCCCCAAGTGGATATCAACAGTAATATGAAAAAGATGGCGTGCGGAGGTGGGGCTTGGACATTGTTGGGGGGACACAGGTCGGGAGTGGGAGCAGTGGAAGTGAGTTGTTTGGGAGGAGCCTGTGGAGTCACGTGGAAAGACAGGCTGACGAATAAGGATATAAAGGAGCGTTGTGATGTGGATGTGGATGTGATAGGAAGCGTTATGAGGAACACACTGAGGTGGTTTGGCCATGTGGAGAGGATGGAGGGTGAAAGACTGACGAAGAGAGTGTATGTGAGTGAGGTGGAGGGGGGAAGAGGGAGGGGGAGGCCGAGGATGAGATGGAGGGATGGGGTGGAGAGGTATATGAGAGAGGGGGGTGTGAGTTGGGAGCAGGGCAGTGAAATGGCGGGGGACAGGGCGACTTGGAGGCGATTTGTTTGTGGCCACCCCAAACGGGATTGAGGCGTCTGGCAATAGATAGATAGATGTCCTTATATTGAAGGAGTTAACAAGGGCTTTGCAATGTAATCTATTGGTTTTGCTGAAGTAGTTGCCACAGGCTTATCTGGATGTGAACCTGGTGGACTGCTGTCTGACGTTACTCATTATCTGTAATCTACCATCCTTCCTTTGGGGGAATAGAGAGAGAGTTGAGGGAGGAAGTCTGAAGTTATTCATTTTTCTGTAGTCTGCCATTCTTCTTCTGGGGGATAAGGGAGGAGTCGGGGGACATTTGTATGCTTGTTGGTACTGCATGATGCCATCCTTCCCAGCACCATACTGTAAACTTCAGAGTGAATGCAGTGTACAGTTCACTTATTCATTTATGAAAGCTCCAACAGGCTTGCTTGTGTCAGCTGTGGTACCTAATGGCAACTGTCCACGCTGTTTGATCTCTTGCAGCTCCTCCATTAAGTCCCATATCCCAGAGGTCACACTCTATGACCTCATTCCAAGTCTTTTTTGGTCAGCCTCTCACAGATACAGCAGTACTTATATGTTGTTGACGCTGTAAATGACAAAACTTTTGTGTCTGGTGCTACTTGGAGTGCTAGCAAGGGTAGTAGCACAACATGACAACTAGAGGCTGTAAAACCAGTTGCATTTTACAAACTTTACTCTTAGTTAGTTACCTGTTTTATTTAGTGTACATTTATTGTATTGAAAAGAATTAGCATTTGGGGGAAATCAAATATTCATTGTGTGTTTAGAGTATACCAGCATATATTGTATCATATCATTTATAAAGGTTCCAACACTCTTGCATGTGTTGATCATGGTCACCTAGATAGTGAAAACTTTTCCCTTTTGTTTGCGGTCCTACCGGACCCAGGTTCAAATCCCTGCTGGTGCAGGGAAGAGTTTAAGGATTTGAATTTCATTACGGTAGACTTTACCGATCTACCAGAAGACTCGCCGACATGTCTTAAAAATACCCCTGCTAATACCAATACACCAGTCCTGTATGAGACAGCCCTAGCATGTATTCAATATGGACGGTGGGTGTTAGCGCCGAAGTGATGACATGTAGAGGTGCACGATATGTAGGAGGACTACTGGGCCTTGGGAGCAGGCTGAGAAGCCTATGCCCAGAGTCGAGCACACACCAAAAAAAAAAAAAAAAAAAAAAAAAAACGAACTGTATGCTGATTGCAGGTAATAGTTTTCAGTTTGGTGATGAGCTGAGGAAAAAGTCTGTGTTGATTTTTTTTTTTTTTTTCTCCCCCTCAGTTTGGGGATGAGCTGATGAAAGTGTCCTTCACCTCCCATTCCCTGGACTGGATGTGCCACCTAACAGATGTGCAGGAGGACCTCAAGGCACGAGGCTCCATGCTGCGCCTGACCCCTAGTAAAGTTCATAAGGATGGCTACGTAGATGGAAGTACCCAGTTATTTACATCATGTCAGGAGGAACCTGCTTTTAAGAACTCCTGCACCAAAAAGAAGAAGCAACAGAGTACAGGGGCAGAGCACTTTGTTCCCCAGCCGCTGGAGGCATCATGGAAACTGAGCACGGCTGTTGGGCGTAGCTTTGATGTGAGGGTGTGGAGTAAGTGCCCAGCAAACTTCAGATGGTTGGTGAAACTGATGAGCCTGGTGTGTGAGACATCGAGGTGGCACATTATCTGGATGGCCAGGAAAATGGAGAAGATTACCATTCCAGATGACCCTCGGAGAAAGAAAATTTTAACACAACAGGAAGAAAATTTTAACACAACAGGAAGCTCCAGTCAAAAAAAATTATCATTATAACATAAAAGATTATCATTCCCTCCCAGTCTAAGGAAAAAATAAGTATGACACTGCAACATTTAGTAAACCCATCTTTACTAATAACTTGTTCAGGAGTGTATGTGTATCACATGAAAATATGCATGACTTTAAATTTGGGATTGTTGTTTGAAAGCACACCTGCTAAATAACGGTGGCATAGAGAACTTAAAGACAAGCAGTGCAGTATACTCCTTTCCAGAACCCATATGTAACATTTGAGCCTTTGTTGTGGCAGCAGTGATGTTTGTGATGTATTTTGTTACAATGATGTGATGAAACATGTTTCATCAGTGGTGTGCTCAATCTCTGTAATGCAGTTTTTCATTGACCCCCTCCCCTCCATTTTTCCCATAGTAATTGTATTACAGTATATAGCCCAGTGACTTGTGGCAACTCTAGTTATGTCCCTCACCACAAGAATCAGTTTGACAGACATATGTGAGGGTGACAGAACTATTTTTCTCTCATAATGGCATAAAATGACTGATGAGGAGCTTGTTCCTCATGTGGACAGTGATACAGACACACTGAGTATTGTATACAGTCTGTGGATGAATATAATACTGATCACAACCCTGAAAATTAGTAACATTTATGGAAGTTAGTAGTTCAGTCAAGATGAATTCAGCTGGCAGTGGATCAAGGTTAATTGTGTTGGATTAATGTGCTAGTACATATTGAAAAAGATAACACTGTGAAGTGTTGGTATTGATAATTTTACTCCCACATGACAAAGTGGGTTCGAATTGGTATGGCTGGGGAATTAAATTGTAAATTGCTTTCTCTGTCTTGACTTCGGAGTTGTAGCAACTGATTCAGACTGTAACAGCACCAGTTACGAAGTGCTGTGAAAAGGTTGCATTACCTTCTGCCACTGAGCTAGCCTGTGTGAAATTTGCTACAAAAGGATGAAAATCTCGGCCAAGTTAAGTAAATGAACTTCAGTTACGTGTTAAGTTGTTGGCGTTAACAGAGTATGGAAGGTTACTCTTTTGTATGGCATTTATTTTTTGTACTAAATAAACGTTGAAATAATTTTAGTGCATATGTTCTGACTTGATGGAGGTACCTAAATCCCATCATGTCAGTTGATGGCCTAGTGGGTCAGACAGGAGGTTTGATTAGTGTAATACCCAAGGAGACTCGTTCTTCCCCCATAACTCAGGCAACCACAGCTTAATACCTCATTTAAGTTGTAGAAGTGGCCTGGTTCCATTAAGTGAGAACAAGTGCACTAGCGGGATATAATGACTATTTTCATTTGCTGTCACCCCAAAGACAGCAAGGACACCAGGATTTAATTTTATCTACTGCCAAATGATTTTTACTTAGCTAAGGAAAGAAACCCAGCCTTTATCATTTCAGCCCAAGGATGTATTATCTTATTTTTGCCAGACACAGGTAATGTTTTATTTCAGTTTAGGTGAGCTTCCCAGTGAGTAGAGTAGTAAATAATGCTACTGGTATATCAGATGCCTTGAGTTTAAATAGTGTGTCTTGAACTGAATAAAATCACCTGGTGTTGAGGATACACAAACTCACACTGTCAGACGAAAAATGATGCCTTGTCAAGGATAAAGTACTGTACAAATTATTTACTTTGGCTGAAGGAGTTAAAAGGATGATGATACTGTATATATTTTGCATTTACCTGGCCAAGAGCTCACAGGAATCTGATGTTGAGGGTCAAGTGTAGTGAGAATAGAGCCAGGATGACTGTTAGCCAAACACCCACTGCTGATATCAGGAGTAGAAGGTAGGTGAGATTTGGTGGAGGAGTGTGGGGTTGTGTATGGCTGCTGTTTGACGTAGTTCCGTTGTTTGGTGTAGTTTCATTGTATGGTGTAGATCCACACCTCTCACATAACACAGAGTTGTTCATTTTTATCTTGTAATGCTGGAAGCTCCCACAGGTCTCAAATGTGATGTTGTGGAGTAAGTGAAGAGTTGGAATGGCCAGCTGATAAAAGTGTGTGTCGGCCTTCCTTGTGTAGTTGAGGTGCAGTTTGAGCCAGCCGTGTGTGAAGTTACAGCTCTGTAGTTCTCTGCTGCTGAGGTAGTAGATCCCTCTGTGTACAATTTTTTTGTTGCAGGCCTTGAGTTCCATTGAAACTTTCATATAGTGGAAGCCTGGGTTGACAAGGAGGGAAATTGTGGTGTCAGAGTTATACAGAAATGCCTCACCATCAGAAATGCCCAGGGAGGAAGTGGTTGACTCATCTGCCCCTTCAGGAACACACACACGGGGAAGTTCATCCAGTTCTTGAATTGCATCAACATTAATTTGGTGTTTTACATTTTTAAGGAGAGTCAGAATGTTTTCCCAGAGTCCAGAAACTAAATACTGGGAACTGATGGTGGTGACTGTGTTTCGTTGCAAACTGCCACAACAGCAGCCACTCCCCAGTGCATTGCTATTGATACCAAGGCAGTTCCCATCTGACATGTACACTTTGATGCAGGTATTTAGGGTCTCCAGGCGAAGGTAGATGGATGTGAGCTGTGATATGGTGCAGCTGTGATGGACAAGTGTGGTGTTTGTGTTGCAGGGTTGGGGGACAATGAACCCCTCAGGGAGGAAGGCACTGAGGACTGCTATTAACACCACTCTTACAGCTGTCATTGGGAGGGTAGGTCTGGTGGTACTGGTGTAGTGTGTAGAGGTGGGAATGTGACTGACAGGGAAAGCATCCAACAAACATTCCCCCAGACTCCAGCAAGTCCGTGTTGCTTTACAAATCCTGTGTTTGAGTTGTAGATACGAAGGCTGGGGTAAATGACTGTCACTTTATGGATCCAGGTTCCTGTTTCAGTTCTAGGTGTGAATAGATGGGTGAACAATGTGAGAATGTATCTTTGATTCACTGAGCAGCTTCAGATACAGACACCAACATAACAGGAAGTTGATAAGTCACCAGATTTTCAGGAACTTCCTTGTATACAAACTTTAGCAAGAGATTAGAAGTAGACGTACTGAGACTTAATAATTCAGTGGAATATAGGAAGGGTGACAATATTATATGCACCTGTACTGACAGGTGGTAGCTTTGACATAAGTCACTAAAAAGATTTGAATGTTGAATGAAGGTTTTATTCATTTATAGTATGTTGTTAACAAACACATTGGCAAATCATTGAATCATTGACCATAAGTATTGTATTCCTTAACATTTTTAACATTTTTGGTGATTGGATACAGAAAACAAGGTAGCATGCCATACTTACATGCTAATATACACATCTAAAATGTAGTGTGCCAGTTCTGTAGGACCTCTGTCATTGCCTGATCTTAACCTTGTACAGCGGGATGTGTGTAACCAGCCACCAGACATCTCTGTCCTTCATTGCCATGAGTTAGTTGGGAGACATGATCATCTTTACTGTATTTGTGTTTTATCAGATTTTGTAACACTTATTATTGTGGGCTTTGCTTTGCACATTACACCCATATATCCTCTTGCATGTTGCTGAAGTCTTGCCTGAAAGGCAGTTGTAGCATACCTGCTTGCGTTGTATATTCATTGTATTTATTTTCTTTCTCTGCATCGTGAAGGATATGGTTGCAGGACAAGAGACAATTTGTATGCTTATTAAGTAATGAATGGCTATAGAATAGGCCTATGTTCATAAAACACTTGGCAGGGAAAGCATACTTTCAAGTAAGGCAATGATAGTAATTGGAAGGTTCAGTAATGAAATCTAACTGAACTACAGGAATGTAAAAACTGAAATTTCCCAGAAAAATCCTGTCTTGTGGAATAGTAGTAGTAGTTGCAACCTCAGGCTCATCAGAATGTGAAAGTGGTGGACCACAGACAAGCTGCTTTCCTGCAGTCCACTACCCGCCTTTGAGGGATGACTGTAATCAGGCAGTGAAGCCAATCAGTAATGTCTTGCAAGAAGGCATCCCTATTGAGCAGCTTTTATAAGGGCGAAGAGCCACCTAGCCATTGTGCTCATCTCATAACTTTGGCCATTGTGTCTGTGGCAGGTTATTCACTCATTGTCCTAAGGTACAGGGCTACTGCATCATCCAGTTTATCACAGTTACCTTTGATAGATATTACCCTAAGTACCCATTTAACATAACTTATACTGAGATGCATTTACCCAGTTCAAGCCCTGATGCAAATAGGTTGGCAGCTTTGTAGTTGGCAGTAGTACCACAGAGTACTTGAATTAAAACTCTTCATTGTGTATTTAAGGAGTGTACGTCATCGAGAATAATGGCGTTTCTTTTGTGGATGGCTAATTGCTTGGGGAATGCTCGTCCCTAGTCTACATTGTCACCTTCAAATGAACTCCAGTCTCAGACTCATTGTATGAGGCTATTAATTTTGTAATCCTCCCCTCCCCATCCCTTGTGAACCTTTTTGTCAGGGATGCACATCATCTTTAAGAATGAATTTGAAAGGAGTCTCCCTTTTTCTCATATCCAGGAAGGAGGGAACACGGGAGCCTGACATCGCAACACTGGCTCACGTTTGCATATTTAAGGAGGTCAAGGCGAGTCAGTGCTCTACTCCCGCCTTTTATTGGTTTTATTTTTTCTATTTTCACACGATATTTAGCTTAGGAAATGCATCTGTACTGGAGTAGTAAATGGAAGCTATGTATAACTCGTTAGGTTTGGAAAAGGCGTTTTCCCAAACTTAATAAAAATTAAAGCAAGATATGTCATCGTAGTGAAGAGGTGCTTGTTGATCATACGTGTACTGCATTCTTTATAACAGCGGCTGTCTCATTTTGAATCAAGCAATCACTAGACTGTTTTATTAAATCTGGAAGGGGTCTCCAGTAGTGAGGGGTTTATATGGGCTTTGAAACTCTTCCGGATCATAAAGTGATGTCCAGTTTGATTCAAAGCTATTTAATGCAAAAGTAGGACTACGACGGAATGAATGATGAAAGTACATTTTAGAGGTGATATTGTTATTTGCATTACTGCATTACACAAGATCGTTGGGATTTCTCTAGAATGGTGTTAAAGAAAGTAATTGTCCATATATAGAGATCCGATATTTGTGTTGCATCGGGCCGTATTCTAGTAGGGCAGTTTGTCACCCTCCTTAGGTATTTACGAATATTTTATTTATTACACTTTACTGACTTCTTGTATGCTGTCTTTCTAGCGACATAGATTTCATAAACAGCATACAAGAACATTATTAACTTGTCATACAGAAATAAACGCAGAACGAAGTGATGCTTGGGGACGCCAGTTGCTTAAGATGTTCAATTAACTACTTGGGCGGACTCTGTCTAACGAGTGGGTGGGTGCGCAGTACCTTGGTAATTTTTCATCAATTTTAAGCCTTTTTAAAGGTAAGTAATCGCCATGTTCTTCCTGTGTAATCATAAACTATAGCAGAATATAATAATATGTGGCTGTGTGCTAGAAAGGGGACAAATGATCGAATTTTGTCTTTTAAATGGGGAGGATGCTGGTGGTTTATCATTAACTGGTTAGCCTGCTTGCCACCGCTTTCCTTTGACCCTGTTGAGCTGTTAACCATATCAGGGTGTTTAGTGAGTGGAATATAATCGCATGGTCGTGCGAAGAATAAACTAAAAGGGTAAGTTGAGAGAATAGCACCCCAGTTGGTTTGATATTAACCTTGGGATTTCGTTTGTGGTGTTGTACCATTTTCAGGCGTAGCTGATGAGCGGAGCAATTTATTTATAATCGTTTTTCTTCCAGATGCCCCACCTATAGTATATATTTGAGCTGGAGGCGTGTCTAGAAATAATGGGAAGGTTGTAGGAAGCGAAAATTTTATAATCTAGAGCGGAGCAGGTAAGACATTGGCACTAGTTTCTTACGCGGAAGAATACATTCCCCCCCAAGAGTCGTTAAACTTTTAGTCAACATTTTCTTGCTAGTTCTTGTATTTATTTATTTATTTTTGCATATGGCGTGTTAGAAAAGACATGCGTGGCCATTTTGTAAGGTGTTGGTATATCGAGAGGAAATAAAGGGCATTCAGGCGGATGTTAAGATGTATGCATTTGAAATCGCCAAGGGTTGTTACAAGGCCTTGCAAGACGAGGAGGCAGTGTTCATCCGCTCAGTTAAGTAGTGCCCGTGTTCACTAGTCAAATTTTTATATATTTCGTGTCCTGCAACATTTTTTTTTTTTTTTCATTTTTGGACATGATTTGTATAGCGTTAAAGCCATATTTCACTTCTGTTTCTTTTTGCTTCATATAATTTCTGTTTTTGTAGGTTTTATTGTACGCGTAGGAATACACAATTATACAGGCATCATCATTTTTCAAAAATTCAAAGTGTGTGCGATATGACGCCATTTCCCCTTTCCCCCCAATTTTGCGTGTGAGAAAGGCTCGTAAAGCAATTTTAAAAAACAAGAACTGAGCCAAAATAAAAAAAAGTATGTGGTAAAAACGTCACAATTCAGAAAGCCTTATTCTGTGCGTTGACTACTAAAAACTGCGTCGGAATACTGAAGTGCGTTAGCCCTGTCATGGTGCTGACGGCTCTGGCATTCTATTCCTGCAAACACCAGACGATTTTACTCAGCCTAGACGAGTCCCCTTGTAACAGAGATAAAGGAAGGATTATTTAGCCCCTCCAGTATCGTCTACGGTAACGCTGCACAGAATCGTCATGGAGCAGCGAAAATAACTCGCCTTCTGGCTGAAGTGGTAAGTGGGCGTTGTTTCTCACCTTTTCCTAAATTGAACAAAGTAAAATAAGGAATTGTATGCCAAAAATAAAGTAAGACTACAAATCCACCCCCCCCCCCTTTGTTAATTATCTTTTACCACTGTATATCATTTTACTTGCTAAAGAAGGTGTGTGGCAAGATTCACCACCATGGGGAAATATTTGTAAAAGATCTTAACCAGTTATTTCTGTATATATGGTATGTATATCGTAGTGAGTTATCAGAAATTGTCATGATCGCAATTTTTCTCTAATATTCACTCAAATATGGTTGTAAAGTGATCGCTGTATAAGTGAGAGGAAACGTAAAAATAAACTCAGAATCGAGAATATCTGTGAAAATGTTTATACTTTTACACTTAAATGTTCACTTTTATTTGGTTGTGAAGTGTTTCGAGGTGGTAAGAGTAAAAATTAAGATGAGAGCAATCATTTTAATGCACCACCAGTGCAAAAGCTTGAAAGCGTGATCATGGTCACACATTTTCATCATAATATCCATTCTTATTTGAAGTGTCTGGTACCAGTATGCATGAAAATAGTGTAAACTAGTACAGAAATCTGCGCAGTTGAAGCCTAGGAAAGTGTATGAGCGCGCCCTGTGCTTTTTTCACACCAATATTCACACGTATATGGCGGTGAAGTGTCGGGGGCCAATTAGAGTGAAAATAATGTAAAATCCAAGGCGTCATAGACTCAGCTGAAGTTGGTTATGGAGACAACAGTGGGAGGCGTAAGTTAATATTTGTAAGCACATGTAAGAGAGCTTTCATTTCAACAAATTTTTTGCCGTGTAAAATGTAACCTGATTGAAGTTAATATAAACCTCATCAGTTTTACTTGCAAACGAAACATAACGGGACCAAGCCTAACTGTGAAAGCAGCTTTGTTCGTTCTTAGCGCTCATCATATTAGGGAATTTACGGAGAATTTGGGTGTCAGCTGAATTAATCCGTATTCAGCCTTAATTCCCTGTCGTCAGGTTTTTAAAATCTGGTAGTGGGAGTTCTCATGGAGTATTTCGTATCGTATTAGCTTTTGATGCATTTATGGATTGCGGGTAAATGTCAAGATTATGTTCATTCGTAGAAGTGCAGTTTATTTCTCTCTTTCTCTCTCTCTCTCTCTCTCTCTCTCTCTCTCTCTCTCTCTCTCATTTGCATGATTCTAGTGCTATTGAAGGGCGCCAGTGAAGAATAACATTTGCCGTATATTTCGCACGTCGCAGTTACGTTAGTTTTGGGTAGTATCTTGCTTGGCCAGCATTTGGGTCATTTTTTAAAGGGTAGGTCAAGATTAAGTTAGGCTTGTTAGTTTTGGGTGGCACTCGTGTATTTTCCCTGATTTTGTTGATATATAGACCTAGTGAATGTTTACCATAGGAACGACTGTGTTCCTTCAAACCCTCAGTTCGGCCATGTCTTCTCTCCCATAGGCGTGATTTTGAAAGCTGATGTATGTTTTTAGACACTGAGTGGTTATGGCTTCTTAGCGCCCTTCAGTAATACCAAAGAGCCTGAATGTTACCCACTCAGTTGAAATATGGGAAATTGTGATGATGATGATGCTGATAATTCTCCTTCTGCTCCTCCTCTTCCTCATCTTCTTCTTCCTCTTCTCCTCCTCCTCCTCCTCCTTCTCCTCCTCCTCCTCCTCCTTCTCCTCCTCCTCTTCTCTTCTTCTTCTCCTCCTCCTCCTCCTCCTCTTCTCCTCTTTTACTTATTACTGTTGTTATTATTATTATTATCATCATCATCATCATCATCATCATCATCATTACCTGTGAAAATTTACTGAGTTCGTTATTTTGCTTTATTGGTCGCTCTCCTCTTGTGATCCTTTTTTCCTTTTTCAGAATTTAATCCATTGAATTGTGGGAAATGGTTAGAATAATGAATATGATTATTATTTCGGTATTAAAGCTGGATAGTTGATCAGTTTCTATATTTATGTTTACCTTAGGTGGATGGTTCTGATTGTCATTATTATTATTAGTTATAATTTTATTACTTTTATTATTATCATTATTATTATTATTATTATATTGCTTTATCATTTTATTATTTTTGCTTACTTTTGTTGTTCTTTCCGTATGTCTTCCTTCCGTTTGTGAATCCTTCCCAGATAACTTATAATAACTGGGTATTTGATTCACCTACATCGCCAACATCCGTACCATTATCACGGTGAGTTACACCACCATCACAGCCACACTTGTTATAAACCATTACAGCACCACTATACCACAGTCATCACCACTGCCACCACACCAAAGCATGTCACACTACCACACAAAATTACCACCACACCACAGTCATCACCATCAACACCATTACCGCCACCACATCACCATTGGGCCACCACCATCACTACCACATCAGCACTATACTCTCACCACTACCACCACCACCATCATCATCAGTGCCACCGTTCTTTCCACCTCCTTCCTCCTCAGTCACTGTCCTCACCACCCACACCTCCCTGTCACCATCTCATCACCACTCAGCATCACATCATCACCACATCACCATTTTCCCCTCTCACGCCACCGTCACCACCCACACAAGCGTCACCATCACTGCACAAACATCAGTCCACCTCCTATCATCATCTCATTATATTACCATCACACCATCACCATCTTCACCTCTCACGTCACCGTCACCACCCACACACGCGTCATCAAGTTGGTATCAGCGTCTCACCACAGCCAACTTACCACTTACAACTTGGTGGGTTCCTCCGTGTCTCTCCCAAGTGCATGCAAAGTGGATCTATTGCCACATTGCCGAGTTCAAGAGGTTTCCTAACTTGCTTATGGACACCCCCCCCTCTCCATGACTGACTCGGCCCCTCTGTTCCTTAAGTTAGGTTAGGTTGGGTCGGAGTTAGGCTGATTTAGTTAGGTTGGCTTGGAGTGAGGTTGTTTAGGTTGGGTTGGGTTGAAGTGAGGTTGTTTAGGTTGGGTTGGGTTGAAGTGAGGTTGATTTAGGTTGGGTTGGGTTGAAGTGAGGTTGTTTAGGTTGGGTTGGGTTGAAGTGAGGTTGTTTAGGTTGGGTTGGGTTGAAGTGAGGTTGATTTAGGTTGGGTTGGGTTGAAGTGAGGTTGATTTAGGTTGGGTTGGGTTGAAGTGAGGTTGATTTAGGTTGGGTTGGGTTGGAGTGAGGTTGTTTAGGTTGGGTTGGGTTGAAGTGAGGTTGATTTAGGTTGGGTTGGGTTGAAGTGAGGTTGATTTAGGTCGGGTTGGAGTGAGATTGAGTTGGTTTAGGTTGGGTTGGAGTCAGGTTGAGTCGGAACAAGGTTAGGTTAGGCCAGATTTTAAATGGATTTAAAGTACTGTCACATCGCTGATTCTGTATTAGACTGCTCCTTGACTAACCATAAATTCTGTGTATGTGTGTGTGTGTGTGTGTGTGTGTGTGTGTGTGTGTGTGTGTGTGTATGCATGCATGCGCACGCGCGCTCTTGCTCATTGCCGCCAGTGAGCTGATATCACTCCATTTCCTCTTCACACAGTTTAGAGAGGGAAGCAGGGTATTGCAATTTGCTTCCAGTGGTAGTAATATTCCAAAATGAAAATAGATACAACGTGAGAGAGAGAAAGAGAGAGAGACTTTGTGGTCTGGCTATGCCCTTTTAGATGTTTAAGAATAGGATGGCAAAAATCGTGAGAGAGACTGACAGAGCCGCGCCTAGAGATGCACACTTGTCAAAAAATGGTATAGCCCAACTCCTCCCCCCTTATCATTCTACCTCAATCAGTCAAGAAGGGGCAAACACCGTAGGGCGCATAGCCTCACTCACCCTCAGACTCCACCGACAAGGGTCCCTCTGTGCAGCCCTCCAGACACCGACTCTTCCCCTTCTAATTATCTCCCGACAGGAGTGATCGACCCGCTCCAGCCATGGGTTACGTGGCCTTCCCCTTGGCCTCCTCCACCTTGGGTTAACTCGTTCAGAGATCACCCTGTGAGCAGGATCAGCCTCAGGAAAGCGGGCCAAGTGCCCATATAGCTGGAGTTGGCGTTGACGTATTATATGGGTAATAGGTCTCGATTCAGTAGCCGCTCGTTACGCACCCGGGTGTTCCAGCGATATCCCATGATCCTGCGAAGACACACAATACCAAAGGAGTCAATTCGCCGCTTCGAGTCACTGTTTAGTGTCCATGTCTCACAGCCATAAAGTAGGATAGGGAGCACCAGCGCCGTGAAGATACGAACTTTCGTCCTTCTACACGAATAACAACAGCACCAAATACCCGAACTGAGTGAATCCATAACTCCGTAGGCCAGCCCATTGCGACGAGAGATCTCACTGCCTGATGTACCGTTGTCATGGACCACACTACCAAGATAAGTGAATGTTTCCAAGACTTCTATATATGCTTGGACAGACTGAACCGCTTCATCCAACAAGCCACCAAATGCCTGGATCCTGGTCTTGGCCCAAGAGACCCTTAATCCAAATGTTTTCGCGTTCTCGTGAAATTCGTCGATTGTACTCAGTAGTATTTTCAGCATCTACGCAAGGATAACTGCATCATTAGCAAAGTCAAGGTCGGTAACCCTGAAATTGCCAGTTGATACCCCGCAGTGACTTCGACTCAGCACGGTCCAGTACCCAATCCATTTGTGCTGAAAAGTGCGGGAGCAAGGATACGTCCCTGGCCTCTTCCTCGCTTCATTAAAGTTTTGTAACTTTTATCTTCACCACCACCACCATCCTCCTCCTCCTCCTCCTCCTCCTCCTCCTCATCATCATCATCATCATCATCATCATCATTTTCACCTTTACCACACTACATATTCACTAAAAGTTCTTAACGATTGTTACATAGATTCCTATTATTTCCAGACTGTTACATTTGCCTCTGTAAGACGTCATTGTAGTGAAGGGTTTAACCACACACACACACACACACACACACACACACCTTTCCTTTGTCATGAGATAAAGAAAGAAAGAAAGAAGAGAGTGAAAAGAGAAAGAAAGCGAGAACTACATTATTTTGGTGGGGTCGATACGTTTTCAGTGCAGTGTAATGGGAGGCTGTTAGAGAGAGAGAGAGAGAGAGTGAGAAAGAGAGAGAGAGAGAGTGAGAAAGAGAGAGAGAGTGAGAAAGAGAGAGAACTGTTGTATATGGCAAGCCTATAAAGGGAGGTAGAGATGCAAGTACAGTATTATTAAGAACAGAGATAAGTAGAGGCAGAAGGAAAAAGGGGGACAGGCAGTGATAAAAAACAATGAGAGAGAGAGAGAGAGAGAGAGAGAGAGAGCGAGCGCTACATGTCAACAACAGACCGGTGGTGTTGTGAGGCAGGCGTGTGAGGTTCTTTCCTGTTCTGCCTTTTGTTTTGGGTTTCGCTTCCAATACGTTTATTTGCCTTTTTCACATTTTAAGGCAACAGTTTTTTTTTATACCTAACTGTAACAGATGATGGAGTTGCGTCTGTATATATATTTTTATTATTATTACTGCATTATTATTATTCTATTTCTTGCAGAGTATTGCCCACGTACCGGTATGTTAAGCTGTGGCACTTAATCCTTTTTCCAAAAATTCTCTTCCTCACCATCAGACTCTTCCTTTGTCCACCACCTTCCCCCCGACTTGCGGCAAACCCTCACAGCGTTTCTGGTGCTTTCCTTGTCAGTCGCACGTATGTTTTATCAGTTTTGTTCACAGTAGTTCTGGAAGTAACATTAATCATTGAAGATTACTTTCTAAGGGGTTACTGGAGCCTCGCAATAATCACTTACCGTAATTTTCCTGCTTTAGACTGATAATAACGAAGAGAACGACGTTATTTATATATTAGAAAGATAGAAGAGGAGAATAAAAGATGAAAGAGAAGAAGTGATTAATTTATAACCAAGAGAACGACGTGGTAGATAGAAAAATAGATTAAGAAAAATAAAGATGAAAAGGAATAAGGGAGGGGAGGGGCAGAAGGAATAAACAAGAGTGACAGGAAATTAGATAAAAGATTTGAGAATGTGGAACCACGAGGAAGGAAAGAGAATATATAAGAGACAAGAAAGAGAGCATTAAAGTGGTGTACAACTTAGAGAAAGGAGGGGTGCTACTGAGAGAGAGAGAGAGAGAGAGAGAGAGAGAGAGAGAGAGAGAGAGAGATTGACATAAAGAACATCAGATATACAGTTAATGGATATGAGATGGATAAGTACATATATAGGCAGGTAGTTAGGTAGTGTGTGTGTGTGTGTGTGTGTGTGTGTGAGAGAGAGAGAGAGAGAGAGAGAGTTAACCAGCCGAAGTGATTCACGATCCAGCCCACTCCATTGTTTACGTCAGGTTCGGCCCAGTGGCTAAATCGTATCAGGGGGCAGTTTCCGATACGGTTTCTTTATTTTCCCTCCAAATCCCAGTAAGGGCGAATTAAAACGGGGAGTCTGGGAATGCCGGGAAATGTATCGCAGGAGGAAGAGCCGAGGTGAGAGGGAGAGAGAGAGGAGGGGCGAACTTACAGCGTGCCGAAAGCGCGTGGTGGCTGTTGGTGCTAATGGTGCAAGTTTGGGCTATGGAGTTCAGTGGGAATCGTTTGCTCCTCCACTTCTCCCGAGCCACCCACCTCCCTAACTGCTTAACTACTTCTCAACGTCTCTCTCTCTCCTTCCTTTCTCTCCACTCTGCTTTCCTCCTTCCCTCCCTTCTCTCCTCTCTTTGCCTTCCTCCCTCCCTCTTTCCTTTGTTTCCTCTCGCCTCTTATTATTATTATTTTTTTCTCTTCACCTCGCTCCATCCTTTGTTTCGTCTCTCCTCAGCTTTCTTCTCGCCTTCCTTCCCCTCTCCTCTTTCCTTCTCACGCATATGGTGTACACTTGCCAATCGTTCCATTTACAGTATATTCTCTCTCTCTCTCTCTCTCTCTCTCTCCCTCTCCCTCTCTCACCTGTCTTCCGATTTATATTCTACTATACCGCCCTTCTCGCTCTCTGAACATATATATATATATATATATATATATATATATATATATATATATATATCAGCATCCCTTCCTTCCTCCTTACTCTAAGTTGTACACCAATATTATTCCTTCTTTCTTGCCACCGTTCTCTGTCCTTTCTCATCACATTTTCAGTTTTATCGTATTGTTACTACTATTTTTATCTTTTATTTTATTTCAATTTTTATTCGTCCTTTTTATATATTTATCACGGTGTCGTCTTGCTTATTTTTTCCATCTTTTCCTTAACTCCTTTTCGTTGAGACTTCTTTATAAATTTCTTCTTTTTCGCTTCTCAGTTTCCCCCCTCATTCACCTCAACTGTTACTGTCTTCCGTCTCTTATTGCTTCCTCTCTCTCTCTCTCTCTCTCTCTCTCTCTCTCTCTCTCTCTCTCTCTCTCTCTCTCTCTCTCTCTCTCTCTCTCTCTCTCTCTCCAAGTTGCCCACCACTTTAATTCCCTCTTGTCACCTATATTCTCTCCATCCTCTCTCTCTCTCTCTCTCTCTCTCTCTCTCTCCAAGTTGCCCACCACTTTAATTCCCTCTTTCTTGTCACCTATATTCTCTCCATCTTTTCCCATCCCTACACATTCTCACAGTTACATCCAATTTGTCACGCTTGTTCCTTCCCTGTCAGTTTTATCTTTATCAAAATTCCACTCTATTTCCTTCCTTTTATGCATTTTCTTTATTCTCAGTTCATCATTGTATATTCTTCAGCTTGTTGTTTTGGTCATGGCTATGTTTTTTCTGTTTTCGTTTCACTCATGTTCTAAATTATTTGTAAATATCTCTTCTGCTTCTCAGTCTCTTTAGTTTTGCTTTTAGTTTTTCATTCTTTCGCATTCCTTTTTATATTTTGCTCTCTCTCTCTCTCTCTCTCTCTCTCTCTCTCTCTCTCTCTCTCTCTCTCTCTCTCTCTCTCTCTCTCTCTCTCACACACACACACACACACACACACACACACACACACACACACACACACACACACACACACACACACACACACACACACACACACACACACACACAGCCTACCCACTTTAACTCAGGTAGAGAGATAGATGGACAGCTAGAAAGGCAGGGAAACAGACGGGTTAAAAACAATTATAGTGTTACAGAAAAGCGATTGACGAGAGAGAGAGAGAGAGAGAGAGAGGTGGGGGACGAATGTTTATACGGTATACAGTAGCTACAGTACAAATGAATACGTGAAAAATATACGGTACCGTGAATGCATGAGAGAGAGAGAGAGAGAGTGAGAGAGAGACAGCGATTCGAAATTTCAACCATTTATGTGACGTTTCCTTCCTCGACCTCCCCCTCCTTCCCCTCCCTCTCTTCCCTTCCCCTCCTCCCCTTTCTCTGTTCTTGACTTCTCCCCTCATTCCTCCATTCTCATTCCCAGTCTTTCCCTCTCTCACTCCCTTTCCACCTCTCTCTTCTTCACTCCTCACTCTCCCCTTTCTCACTTCTCCCTGCCCTCCTTTCCTCACCCCTTCTCTTCCTGACCCTCTCCCCTCTCATGCCTCCTCTCCCTCCCTATCCTCCCCCCTCTGTCTCCCCACGCTGTCCTCTCCCCTCCTTGTCAGTTTCTCTCTCTCTCTCTCTCTCTCTCTCTCTCTCTCTCTCTCTCTCTCTCTACTTAGGCTGTCAGTCATTTTATTCTGTGGTATTGTGTTGTTGTTTTCCTCCCTCACCGCCTGTCTGTCTGTCTGTCTGCCTGTCTGTCTCTGTGCATGGTTTGAAATGTGTCTGTCTGATTTTGTGTCCCAGTCTGTATATCTGTTTATCTGTCTGTCTGTCTGTCTGTTTGTATATATGCTTGTCTATTTGTTTATCTACTATATCTGTCGGTCTCCCTGCTGTTTATTTATTAGTGTTTTATCTATCTTTTTATCTGTCTTTCTGTTGATCTATTTGTTTCTTTATCTACTTGGCTGTATGCACTTAATTATGTACTCTTATCTATCAGTGCGCATGCTGTCTAATAATCAGTGTTCAGTCTGTCTTGCTGTCTAATAATTTTGTTTAATCCGTCTATCCTGTTACCTCATTGTATTTATCTACCTGTCGTAACCGAGTATGTCACTGTATCTATCAGTCTGGTTGCTGTCTGTCAGTGCTTTTGTTTATCTATCTTGTTTATCTATCTATCTGTCTTCTTACTTGTTTATCTATCTGCCGTTTGTCGTAACCGGGTAAGTCACTCTCAGTTTGGCTGCGGTCTGTGTATCAATGCTTTATTTATCTTTATTTTTACTCTTTATGTGTCAATCTGGTTGCGATCTCTTTGTCAGTCTTTTATCTAACTTCTTATCTTTTTTTGTATCTGTCTAATGAAACCAATTATGTCACTACTGTATTTGTAATTTGCCCGAAAAGAACTCGACTGTGGCAAAGCAGGGTAGCCTACTTAAATAATACAATACTTAAATGATACCGCTTTTGTTTTTTTGGTAATAATCGGGTCCAGCTCATAAATGGTGCGGTGTTTGACAGATGGGAGGATGGGGTTGGGATGTGCACGTACCCTCTGCAATTTCGTCTCCCCCTCCCCCCTCATGCGTGCCTGTAATCTGGGTTTATGTGTAAAAGTGGGTGATATACTAACAAGCACAGTGAGTGAATTGGCGGGAACGGGCGCAGGTTAGTGCTGATTGATCTAATAAACGAGCACAGTGCGTGAACTAGTGGAGGCTGTGGAGGTTAGTGATGATTGATGTATTAACGAGCAGAGTGCGTAAATTGGCGGGAGGCTGTGGAGGTTAGTGCTGACTGATAGGCCTATATTGACGAGTATACTGGTGAATTGTCGCTAGGGTGTGGAGGTTAGTGTGGATTGATATATTAACGACCTTACTACGCGAATTGGCGAAGACTGTGGAGATTAATGTGGATTTATATAAACGACCACAGTGCGCGAATGGGCGGGGGCTATGTTAAAGCGTTGATTGATATGCTAACGAGTGGACTGCGGAAATGTACGGAAGGGTGTGGAGGGTAGTGGTGATTGATATATTAACGAGCAGGGTGCTTAAATTGGCAGGAGGGTGTGGAGGTTAATATGGAGGTTAATGTTGATTGAGGTATTGCATTTTTGTTAGGACACACTAGCATCCTTCATACTCTGACTTGACCTAAAATTGTCATCTCTCTATCTTGAATACTGAGTTGTGACAGTAGATTAACACTAGGATATATTCCTAGTCATGAAGAAGTGCTATAGGAAGGATGTAGAGCCATAGTCTTCTTCTGCCATTGAGCTATGTAAAATAAGCTGCAAAGGGACGAAAATCTGGCTCAAATTAAGTGAATGAAATATAAATAATTTCTGGGATTAGACTGATATTAATTAAACTGGACCCGAAGCTCCGTCACATTACAAAGCACAAGCCACTGCATTTAGTTGAATGGCTGAATGTGTGTGTGTGTGTGTGTGTGGAGAGAGAGAGAAAGTGTGTGTGTGTGTGTGTGTGTGTGTGTGTGTGTGTGTGTGTGTGTGTGTGTTTCCCAAAGTACCTCTTGCAACTCGGAGACACTTTCTAGCAGAGTTTTATCAGCTTTAATTTTAAGCTTAGGCTATGTGTTGACTTTCCGTGTAATAATGAATGTTTGGGGTAGCCCTTGCCTAGGTCCGAGAGCATACAGATTAATAGTTCTGGTTTATTTCTATATTATTGTTACGGCCACCCAATTGAAATATAGTCGAACAGATAAATAAACTGATAAAAGGTTAATCCCTGTAATGAATGCTGATTTGTGCTGCCATACCGGGAAGCTGTAAAGTCAGCCGCTGCGGGAACAAGACTAATGTTATACTGGGAAGCCCCACTTAAACCCCATTAGAGTTGAGTCACCCTTACGTCGCCGCGTCACAAAGCCTCGTTTTCTGTAATGCCCAGGGATTTATTTACATCAGCAGCTGTGGACTTGGAGGTGATTATCTGGTGCTTTGTTAAGTCGGCTGGATGTGCTCTGAATAGCAGCATCGAAGCCTGGCAAATGCAATAGGTGGAAGGAATGTGGAGAGGAGCAATCTCTCTCTCTCTCTCTCTCTCTCTCTCTCTCTGTTGTCAGAATTTGGCTTATAATATTATGGTTTGGTTCTCAACATTCTCTGAGATATCTTTGAATTTGATGAATGTTGTGCTTCACGCAGTTCCCACCGATCTCTCTCTCTCTCTCTCTCTCTCTCTCTCTCTCTCTCTCTCACACACACACACACACACACACACACAACTGTGTTTTTAAAGCACAGAGTTTGCCCGTCATGTCCTGGCTTCTTTAACGTGCATTTATCGGGATTCTTTGTTATTTTTGGCAGTCAGCTTCCTTGTGTGTGTGTGTGTGTGTGTGTGTGTGTGTGTGTTAACTTACTTATTTTGGTGGAAAAGAGAGAGAGAGAGAGAGAGAGAGAGAGAGAGTTTACTGGATTCCATTTCCAGCAACACTCATCCACCTAATGTCCGCTTGGATGCACTGTAATACTTCAGCTCTCTCCCTCCCTCCCTCTCTCTCTCTCTCTCTCTCTCTCTCTCTCTCTCTCTCTCTCTCTCCATATATCATTTCATTCTCACATCCATCTCTGTCCTCTGCACGGCCAGCCTCCATCTTTACAACGACAGTCCCCACAAACACATACACCTGTGTCTGTTAAGCAGGTTTACGTAATTATGCCTTTCTTTTTTGCTATATTTTACTACACACCTTGGCCCAGAGTTTCGTCCTTTTGCGGCCTTTGTCACGTAGCCCAGTGGAAGAAAAATAGAGTACTTCGGCTCTGTATCTTTACCATAACACTGCATTGTGACTTGTATATGATTCTAATGTTAATATATTTTTACGAGTCGCATTCAGAGGGGTGAGATGGCAGTTTTAGACCTATTTAAAGTATGGCAGATTTAGACCCATTTAAAGTGTGGCAGTTTTAGACCCATTTAAAGTGTTGAGATGGTAGTTTTAAAGTGGTTAAATGGTAGTTTTAGACCCATTTAAAGTATGGCAGTTTTAGACCCATTTAAAGTGGTGAATGGCAGTTTTAAAGTGGTGAGATGGCAGTTTTAGACCCATTTAAAGTGGTGTGATGGCAGTTTTAAAGTGGTTAGATGGCAGTTTTAGACCCATTTAAAGTGGTGAGATGGCAGTTTTAGACCCATTTAAAGTATGGCAGTTTTGGACCCATTTAAAGTATGGGTTAATGACTCGGAACCATACGTGTGTAAAACAGATGTGTGTGTGTGTGTGTGTGTGTGTGTGTGTGTGTGTGTGTGTGTGTGTGTGTGTGTGAATTTCTCATTATCTGACTAATTTCGAAGTTAATATAATGAAAGGAAGACTATCGAGGATGAAGATGGCTATTCTTTGAACTCCCCTTCCCCCTTGAGCGAAGAACGAGTGTGGAAGACAGGTGAGAGAGAGAGAGAGAGAGAGAGAGAGAGGGGGGGGAAGAGACACACACACAGACAGACAGACAGACAGACAGACAGAATGAAGATTATCAGGAGAAAAGAGAAATGTAAGTAGTTAGATAGATAGTTGGGTGGGTAGGTAGGTAGAGAGAGAGAGAGAGGAGAGAATGAAGATTATCAGGAGAAAATAGAAATTTAAGTACAGTAGTTAGATAGATAGTTGGGTAGGTAGGTAGGTAGGTAGAGAGAGAGAGAGGGAGAGCATTTCAGGGAGCCCCAGGGAAGGATATCAATGCGGTATGTTAGAGCAGGCGTTGGTAGTTGTTCACACACACACACACACACACACACACACACACACACACGCAGAATTTACACATAATATACTTTCTCCTACCTCTCCCTCTCTCCCCGCCTCCTCTCTCCTCCCTTCTCATTTCCCATTCTGCCCTCTTCATTTTCCCATATTCCTCCTTCCCTCCTACCCCTTCTCCTTCCTCCCTTCCCTCCATCTTCTCTTCCTTCCTCCCATCCCTCCATTTATCCTCGTCTTTTTCCTTTCATCTCCATATCTCTCCTGTCTTTCCCCCCTTTCCTCCAACCCTTCCATTCTCCCCCTTCATTTTTCCCGCTCCTCGCTCCATTTTTCCTCTTCTTTATTTTTCATTCCTTATATCTTTCTTCCTCCTTTCTTCCATCTCTTCCTCTCTTCTCCCATCAAATTCTCTCCTGATGCTAGTCTTTTCTCCGTCTCTCTCTCTCTCTCTCTTTCTCTCTCTCTCTCTCTCTTCTTTCACTCTCCCCTCCCTCCATTTTTCCCTCCCCGCCCTCCATTTTCACGTATCATTCTCCTCACTTCTCACATCCCTCTCTCCCTGCTTTCCCCTGTTTTACTCTCTCTCTCTCTCTCTCTCTCTCTCTCTCTCTCTCTCTCTCCATTTTTCCCTCCCTTCCCTCCATTTTATCCTCCCCGCCTCCTTCTTTCTCCCAGCCAATATGCAGATTCGACAGTATAAGAATTGGTATTAAACTCCTTCTCCTTGAGACGGGAAAACGCAATCAGAGAATTCCTTAACGCCGTATCTTCACCCCTGTCAAATCAGGTGTGCTCTCTCTCTCTCTCTCTCTCTCTCTCTCTCTCTCTCTCTCTCTCTCTCTCTCTTTCTCTCTCTCTCAAACTATCTGGCTATCTGTGTGTCCCTGTTTATCTTGTCTTATGCCTGTCAGTCTGTCCATCTGTCTATCTGTCTGTCTACCTGTCTAAGTGCTTATCCATCCATTCATCCATCTCTCTCTCTCTCTCTCTCTCTCTCTCTCTCTCTCTCTCTCTCTCTCTCTCTCTCTCTCTCTCTATCTGTTTATCTTCTCGTATGCCTGTCAGTCTATCCATGTATCTCTTTGTCTGCCTGTCTAATTACTTATCTATCTATCCATCCTTCCATCCATTCGTCTATCTATCTGTTTATCTATGTATCTGTCTATCTCTCTGCAAATCTAAATGTAAAACTCTTTCACCGTGAGACATGGAGACGTAATACAAAAATTCCTCTAACCCGTATCTTCACTCCTGTCAAATTAGGGAGGTAGGTAAAGGTGAGAAAGAAGGGAGATTGGAATGAGGAGAGATGCAGAGGGTATGTGGGATTCCTCTCTCTCTTTCATTTCTCTCCCTGTCTCACTTTCTCTTCTCTCTCTCTCTTATCTACCTATCTATATCTGTCAGTCTGTCTATCTATCTACCAGTATCTGTATCTGTCTATCTTGTCTGTCTGTTTATCTCTCTCTATATATATTTCTATCTATATGTATCTCCACTACTGTCAGGTTAGGGAAGGTGAGGGTAAGCGTGAGAAAGAATGGAGATTAGAGTGAGGGGAGATGCAGAGGGTATGTAGGTTCTCTCTCTCTCTCTCTCTCTCTCTCTCTCTCTCTCTAACCATGATGCTCGTATTCATATAAACCCTAGTATATTCTCGCCAATTGCAGACGATTTTATTCAGCTGAGGAAAACCGTATAGAGTCTAGGGGTGAAAGCTAATTTTGCAGTGACAAGCTCCTGACGATTTTAGTTCTGTTTAGTATGATGCTGTATAGACTGCTGTAGTACTAACACGAAATGCAACTCATAAGCAATCCATTATGCCCTCACTTCAGCCCGTCTCCCTCCCGCCACACACGTACATACACACACCACAAGACATTTACTCACCACTTGCTCTACACTATCATAGCGCCAAATGCAACTCAGACAATTCATTATGCCCACACATAATGGAGTCTCCCAAACTACGACACACTTATTCACTTCATGCACCACACTGTCACAACACACACAATGCTTCAGCATAACCTTAACAAAATACTCTAGGAAATTCAGGTTGAAATTACCGGATTCCTGCAGTCCACTGAGTTCACTTGTAGGGGAGCTTGGTAGTAGTTGTAGTTGTTGTTGTTGTTGAGTGATCCCAGTCTGTCTGGCCAAGCATACCCATCAGCCGCAGGCAAGCAACC
>NC_136995.1:2000000-2005000 GCF_032717465.1 Coenobita brevimanus
CCCAACGCACCTTCTGTACTCAATTATATTATATCTTAGCTTCATTCCTTCATTCTATCCATCCCAACGCACCTTCTGTTTCCAACTATATTATAATCTCAGTTACCTTCCTTCATTCCATCCATCCCAACACACCTTCCACCTTATACCTACTACCCTACCACTAATACTCCTAATTCTTCACTAAGCTGCCTCACCTAAGCTGAATATTAACTTTTAGCGATAGCAGGAATAAATATTAAAGAAGACGCCAATAAAAGGCCTCTAAGCTGAAAAAAATCGTGAGGCGGTAGAGAGCATGAAAGAAAAAGGTGCCGTTGTTCTCAAAAGGGTGAACTTGGCATCTGCACATAACAGGAATTTCACCTTTATAGCATTCTGTTGATTTGCGCCGAGTTTTGTGAAGTTTGGGATGCGTTTTATGTTTTTATCATATCTTTTGAATGAGTTTGAATTCCGGTATAGATAAACAGATAGGTAGATAGATAGACAGATGGATGGATAGATATAAGCAGTCACACCGTGTGCCTGTCTTTGTGTCATTCTGTCTCTTTATCAGTGCTTGGGTGCCATTGTGTCAGTCCTTATCTGCCTGCCTCGAACTTCACCCCCCCCTTTCTCTCTCTCTCTCTCCCCCCCCCTTCTCTCTCTCTCACCCTCCTCTTTCCATCCCTTCTCTTTCTTTCCCTCACCCTCCTCTTTCCTCCCCTCCCGTCTCTCTCCCTCACCCTCCTCTTTCCCCCCCTTCTCTCTCTCTCTCTCTCTCTCTCTCTCCCCTTTTACTTTCCACTCTCCCCTTCACCCCTCCATCCTCCCACCCCCCACCCATGAGAGCTGAGCTGAGCGTAGTAATTTCTCTTTAGGCTTGTTGCGTTACTGACTAAAGCTGCCAGGATCAACTGCAGCGGGTGTGGGTGAGGGTGGGGTGATGGGAGGTGAGGGAGGCTAGAGGAGGAGGGGGAGGAGGGAAAGTGTGGGAGAGAAGGGGGGCGGGGAGAGCGAAAATAGGTACTGGTAGGGATAATGGGAGGGTGGGAACTGGGTGGGAGTGGGTGGCACCGTGGCAGAAAGAGTGTGAAAGGTGACAGGAGGTGAGGGAGGCTAGGGGGGGAGGGAGAGGGGGGGAAAGTGTGGGAGGGAAAGGGGGCGAGGGAGAGCGAAAATAGGTACTGGTAGGGATAGTGGGAGGGTGGGAAGGGTGTGGGAGTGGGTGGCGATGCTAGGGGGAAGAGGGAGGGCGAGGAGGAAAGTGAGGGAGGGAAAGGGGGCGGGGGAGAGTGAAAATAGGTACTGGTAGGGATAGTGGGAGGGTGGGAGTGGTGTGGGAGTAGGTGGCAAGGAGAGGATGAAAGAGGTGGGGTTTGGAGGGACAGGGAGAAGAGTGAGGGAAGCACAAAGAGTGGAGGGAGTGAAGATAGCGACAGAGAGGGTCAGGGTAGGAGTGAGGGGTGTGGTTAAGAGTGGGTGTAGGTGGGGAGAGTGGGGGATGATAGGGGAGTGGAAGGTGGGTCGTGAAGGAGAGAGAGAGAGAGAATTACGAGTTACCCATGATAAAACCCTTCCCTCTCCGCCCGCCAGGTTTCAAGGCATTTAAGCGGCTCGGTAAAGGCTTCACATCTTATCTCAAGAGTTCCCTGATCCTTTCCCTTGATTTTGGAGTTTACGTGAAGTTGCTGAATTTAAAGTGTCTTGATTCTCCTACTGCAACAACAGAGATAGATAGATACGACTAGATAGATAAATAGATGAACTTATAAATTGATGGGTGGAGAAATAGGTGGATGTTATTGATATAGATAGATAGATAGAGATAGATGAATAGGTGGATGGATGGATGTAGATAGGTAAATAGGTGAGTAGATAGTCTGAGAAAAGAAGAAAGTAAAACAGCCGAAGAAGAGAAAGAGGACTACATAGAGAGAGAGAGAGAGAGAGAGAGAGAGAGAGAGAGAGAGAGGGAGAGAGAGAGAGAATATGATTGTGGCAGCGCCGCGACTTGGAGTATGGTGGGATGGACGAGTTTGGGGCACGCTATTATAAAGGACAGGTCGTGCGGAAAAGAGAGAAGGAGAGGGAGAGGGAGAGGTCGTGTGGAAGAGAGTAAAAAAGAGAGAGAGGTGCGGAAAGGAGTAAGAGAGAGAGAGAGAGGTCGTGCGGAAAAGAGCAAAAGAGAGAGAGGGGTGGGGGGAGAAAGACATGTACAAAGGAAGTAAAACAGAAAGGGGGAGAGACATGGAAAAAAGACGAGGGCAGAAACAGAGATAAAAGGTATGAAAGAAAGTGATAGTGAGCATAAAGAGACAGAGGCAGGGACAAAGAGACAGGTTTAGGGAGAGTACAAGGAAGAGGAAACAGACAGAGACAGACAGGAGCAAAGGCAAAGAGAAAGGGAGAAGGAATGAGACAGGATTTGGAAGATGCATTTATGAGAGGGAAGTCGTGCAGAGAATGAAAGAAAAAAAAAGAGAGAGACTGGGAAAATGACTGAGAGAGAGAGAGAGAGAGACTGGGAAAATGACTGAGAGAGAGAGAGAGAGAGAGAGAGAGAGAGAGAGATGCAGGGACTGACAGAAAGATAGAGAGACAGACAGACAGACAGACAGAGGTTAAAAAAAAAAAAAGGGAGAGGTAGAGGAACAGGAACACACACACACACACACACACACACACACACACACACACACACACACACACACACACACACACACACACACACACACACACACACACACAGAGGAGCCTATTCACCAAGGAAATTGTTAAGCTCTCTTGATACCCAGATACTATAGTTCCTTCACCTTAACTTGGCCGAGATTGTCGTCCTTTTGCAGCTTATTTCCCGTAGCTCAGTGACAGAATAAGACAAAATAATCGGTTCTGTATATTCATTTCCATAGCACTTCTTCGTGACACGCATCACATTCTAGTGTTTATCTCAGGAGACGAAGACTACAACTGTATCATTTCCATAGCACTTCTTCGTGACATGCACCGTGTTCTAGTGTTAATCTTCTTTGTTAATATTGCTCTACAGTACATTCTTCCATAGCACTTCTTCGTGACTAGTACCATATTCTAGTGTTAAGCTCTTGTTACATTTCAGTGGGAAAATAAGGCAGAATAGCTACTACTGCCCCATAGTTTTCTATAGCACTTCTTCATGACTAGCATATTCTACTGTTTATCTCTTCTACTTCTTTTCTGACACTTCTTCGTGACTAGAGGATGAGTAAAGGGAAAGGGGAGAGGAATAATGAGAATATAGGAGACGGGAATAATGAAGAGAAGAGAAGAGAGTAGGAATAAATAAGAAGAAAGGGATGAGGAGAAGGAATATCGGAGAGAGAGAGAGAGAGAGAGAGAGAGAGAGAGAGAGAGAGAGAGAGAGAGAGAGAGACGATAGTGGTGAGAGAGGAAGGGATGACGAAGAGAGGAATACCAAGAGAAGTGAAAGTGAAGGAGAAAGGAAGAGAAGAATAATAAGCATATGAAACAGGATGAGAGAGGAGGGAAGAGAAGACTTAGATGGAGAAAGAAGAGGTAAGAATAATAGTGAGAGAAGAGTAGAGGAGGTAGGATAGACGGAACCATTTTAAGGAGAAGATATGAGGAGAGGAAGAGAGGAGAGATGAAGTAGGATTAACGGAAGGAAGAGGAAAGAAAAGGAGAGGAATAAATATGATGTGAGGAGAGAAGGAGGAGAGGAGAGAGGATATAATGACGAGAGAAGATGAGGAGAGTTGAGAGGAGGAGGTGAGGTAGGAGGGGTGTAGAGAAGGAGAGGAGAGAAGAGGAGAGGAGGAGGAGGAAGAGGATGAGGAGGAGAGGGAGGAGGGAGGTATGGATTAAGTTCCTTGCTATTGAACACGAAATAAAAGTTGTGGAAGAGAGGGAGGGTGAGGATATTGTGTGTGTGTGTGTGTGTGTGTGTGTGTGTGTGTGTGTGTGAGAGAGAGAGAGAGAGAGAGAGGAAAAAAGTGAAGAGAAATGGAGAGAAATGAGGACGAGGTAGGCTATAGGAGGGAGAGAGACATCAGGTAATTGATTGAGAAAGATGAAGGGGGAAAAGAAGAAAGAGAGAGAGGGGGGAAGGGGAGGGGATTGTTCAGATAGAAGGGAAGGGAGAGGCTTTCCTACCATTCTTCCTCCTCCTCCTCCATTTTCTTCATTTTTCTTTCTTTTCTTCTCTCTTTTTCTTTCTATCTTCATCATAATCCTCCTTCTCCTCGTCCTCATCATCATCATCATCATCATCATCGTCATCATCATCACATTCATTATTATTATTATCATCGCCATCATCATCATCAGCTGCAGCATCACGATTACCATCATCATTATCAGTCAGGCACCTATATTCACTCAGCTAAATAATAATAATAATAATAATAATAATAATAATAAATAATATGGCATGTGAGCATGTGTGTGTAGTATGTGTATGAGTATGTGTGTGTATATGTATGTGTGTGTATGTAGGCGTGTGTGTGTGTGTGTGTGTGTGTGTGTGTGTGTGTGTGTGTGTGGTGGGGGGGGGCACAAGAAAGACCGCCTGGGTGACCTTATTGTTACTCTCTCTTTGTTTGTCACTCTCACCCCTCCTCTTATTGCCACACCCCCTCCCCCCACTACCCCCCTCCCTCCCTCCCTCTCTCTCTCTCTCTCTCTTCTCTCACCTTCTTTCTCCTTCATGTTTTTCTTCTATGTTTTTCTTTTCCTTCCTCCTCTTCTCCATTCTTCCCCGTTCCTCTCTTTTCCCTCCCTCTCTTTCATTTACGTTCCTTTTCTGTCTGTTTCACTTCCTCTCATGTCTTCGTTCTTACTCTCTCTCTCTCTCTCTCTCTCCTTTATCAGCCCTTCATACTCTCCCTTCCCTCCCTCCTTCGATCCATTTTCTTTCTCCTCTCCTCCCCTTCACTCTCCTTCCTCATTTTCCTTCCCCCCACCCACCTCCCTCTCTCCCTTCTTCGATCATGTCCCCTCCCTCCTTTCTTCCATCA
>NC_136995.1:2010000-2065000 GCF_032717465.1 Coenobita brevimanus
CAATACCGTGGTTCTACATCCTTTCCATAGCACCTCTTCGTGACTAGCATCATCTTATATTGATCTAGTGTTACAGCTCTTCGCTTAACATGGAGAGAGGGCAGATTTAGGCCAAGTTAGGAAAAAAAACAAAGTTTCGTCTTCTCCCCACGACTCGTACAGGGAACATGTCATCTAGTAAGGAGTCTAGTTTGGATGGTCAGGCTTAGTTAGTTAATTTTCAGGAAGGAGTTGGGTTTATGGACAGCTTGAGCCAAGTTTATGAGCAGCAAGAGTGATTTCAGATGACGGATTTAACTTGGGCTTGGCTGGGTGTGCTCGTCTTGGTTGTTTCTTTAGCACTGGGGAACTTCTTTTTTTTTTTTTTTTAAGCGCGCCCGCACACACACACACACTCTCTCTCTCTCTCTCTCTCTCTCTCTCACACACACACACACACACACACACACACACACACACACACACACACTATAATACAAGAGGTGAAATACTCTTACGTAAGTCAGCGAAAATTATGCATTTACAGGTATCTCAAGCTCCTTCCATTAATCAGATAAATAAATAAATAATATACATAAAGAAAAAGTGTTTCGTCAAGTTAATGTATTATAGCATATGTTTCCTTTCATCCATTCATAAGAAATTGTAGTGGCAGTTATTCCATGCTGGCTTGTAATGGGAAGGAACTGGTGATTCGGGGAGCCTTCCTGCTTGGCCATCCTAGTGTTGGACTCACAGAGGATACACCTTCGTTATAGCCTACACTCTGAAGGGGCTCATAGCTTTGTTTCTGGTTTAGTTTGTACCCGACGATGATGATGATGATGATATACCTCCTCATTTTACAGAGGAGATATCTTCGTTATAACCTACACTATGAAGCTTGGCCTAAAAGAGACTAAGGGCTTTGTTGCTGTTTGTTTCCATTGTGCATGATGGTGATGATGATGATAGTTTCGATGGTGATGATCATTTTGATACCGTAATGATGATTATGATGATAGCGATGTTGATTGATGGTGATTGATGATGATGATGTTGATTGATAGTGATGATTATGGTGATGGTGATGATGATGATGATGGTGATGGTAGTGATGATGACGATGATTTTGATGATGATGATGATGATATACGCTTTCCTTCTCATCTTCGAGTATATAAATTTCTGTCCACTCTGATCTAGCCTGCAGACTACATTACATTCTAAACAGTAAGCAAATAAAATAGGGAAATGAATTATAAAATGAATAAATAAATGTATGAATAACACAGACACAACGACGAAAAAGAATAGAGTTGTTGGAGAAAGGATTACCTGAAGGGAGAAAAGGATTAGTTTTGTCTCACCTGACTGGAGGAGCTCTCTCTCTCTCTCTGTGCGTGTGTGTGTGTGTGTGTGTGTGAGAGGGAGAGAGAGATAGAATTGTCCAAAGTAGTTCTTAAGTTTAGCGAGATTGTTTACAAGAGATTTGAGTCACCGCTATTCACGAGAGAGAGAGAGAGAGAGAGAGAGAGAGAGAGAGAGAGAGAGAGGGACAGAGACTATGAATACGAGAACAGCGAACATGAAACTGAACATTCTGACTGTATTAACAAGGGCATCCTGTGTGTGTGTGTGTGTGTGTGTGTGTGTGTGTGTGTGTGTGTGTGTGTGTGTGTGTGTGTGTGTCTGTCTGTCTGTCTGTCTGTCTCTGTCTCTGTCTGTCTGTCTCTCTCTCTCTCTCTCGTTGAGGTGAGGCGACAGAGGGTTAACGCTATTTGCTAAGACTTTGCCAACCTTTACCTGAATTACCTCAACTTGTCCGTCAACAACTCGATGGAGAGAGAGAGAGAGAGAGAGAGACTGTGGGAGACAGAGGGGGAAGGAATGAGATTGGAAGGGTAGAAGGAAAAGGAGGAGAAGGGGCATAAAGGGAGAGGGGGAGAGACAAGAGGAGGATAGAAATGGAGAGAGAAGAAGAGGAAAGATAAAAGGGGAGAGAAGTGGAGGGAGATAAAGGGGAGATAAAAAAAAAAAGGAGGGGGAGACGGGAAAAGAAAAGGTACAAGGAGGAAGGGAGAAGGAGGGATGAGAAAGAGAAAGGGAAAAAGAGGGATGAGGGAAAGGGGTAAAGGGAAAATGAGAGGGAAAAAGAGGAGGGGAAGGGGAGAGGAGGGAGGAGAGGGAAAGAGAGGAGGAGGGGAAGGAGAGAGGAAAGGGAAAAGGAGGGGAAGGAAAGAGGAGGGAGGAGAGAGGGAAGGGAAAAGGAGAGGGGGAAGGAAAGAGGAGGGAGGAGAGAGGAAAGGGAAAAGGAGAGGGAAAGAGAGGAGGAGGGGGAAGGGAGGAGGAGAGGGAAAGACAAGATATCTGCACTAGAATACGATGCTAGTCACGATGAAGTGCTTTAGAAATTATGTTTTACCTTACCATTGAACTGCAGGAAATAGGCTGCAAGAAGACGAAAATCTCCACTAAATTAATATGAACGAATTATAACACTTTTCTTGTCACCCACACAGGTACAGCTGCTGGCCCAGATACCGTAACTAAGGACCTGCTGGAGAAGTACGAGAAAGTGAAGGACAAAAACGGTGAAGTACATATAAATGAAGTGCAAAGTGATGTACTGTAAGGTGAAGTACATGAAAGAAGTACAGAACGGTGAAGTACATATACCGGTAGACGAAGTACAAAGTGAAGTACAAGAAGGCGAAGTACAGTATATGAAAGTGCAGTACAGAACGGTGAAGAACAAAGTGAAATATTAAGTGAAGTACCAAAAGGTGAAAGACATGAAAGCGAAGTACAAAGTGAAGTACAAGATGAAGTACAATGAAATTCAGTGCTACAGGAAGCGGCAGGGATCGTCGTCTCCGGTAAGGTTTCAAGTTATAATATTTTAGTGAAGATCTTGAGTCGATTTCACTTCATCTGATAAAAATCCATAACCCCTTTAAGCTCAGTTGATGGCCAGGCTAGATTGGCGTATTGATTTGACTAGTAACCAAGGAGACTCATTCCTACCCCCATAACTAAGGTTTAGTGGAATTTAACACAACCACTATTTTGTGTTCAAGTCGTGCGAGTGACCCAGTTCCTTCAGATGAAGACAAATCGACTAATCTGCCCATTACTTATTTACCTATGTATATATGTATTTATTTATATATGAATGCATGTATCTGTGTTGGCTATATGTATGTATATATATATTTATGACTATATGTACGCATGTATGTATTTTTGTATACTTACTTATTTAGCCTGTGCTCAGTGCCTGCTATTTAGGCTGGGCAACCCCCCAAAAAAGGTGGGCTTGAGCATTTTTTATTTATTTATTTATTTTTTGCACATATACTTCTCGCCAGTACCCACAAATGGTTTCAAGTTTCACCAGCATAGGAGCATAAATCAGTGTATTTAGCGACAACGTTCTGCAAAAATTTCACGGAAAAATTCACTCAATTTGGTACATATTTTTCGCTGTATGTTCGATACGGTCAAGACTTAGAAATTATATTAAAACTGAAAATTTGCTTTTACTGCATACTGTTCAAGCCATATCGCCATTAGCGTTTCTTGAATTGTACATTGACCTGTTTTTCTTTTTCTTTTTCTATAATATATTTGTGTGTGTTTATAAAGTGTGTAAAATTACCATATTAAAAAGAAAGTCCTTGTGTAAGAAAAGCCAGTGACTATGATAACTGTAATCCCGTTGATGAGAGGTGTAGAAATTAGGAGAAATATGACACCAAAATGATACAAATAATTAAAGGAAAAAAGTGCAAGCAGAAGTTGTAAAATGTTTAGTCTTGTGAAGCCAAACGTCAGAGTTACAACTTGCAATATTAGTATCTTTGTAGGTCTTCACTTGACGTAAGGTGGTGTGTGTTGCTTGAGTGGCGTGTTTGTGTCTTGTTTATTCTGTGTTGCATGAATGACGTGTGTGTGTGTCTTGTTCACGGTTGCTTGAGTGATGTGAGTGTGTGTCTTGTTCATCCTGTGTTGCATGAGTGAGGTGTCTATGTCTTGTTCATCCTGTGTTGCATGAGTGAGGTGTCTATGTCTTGTTCATCCTGTGTTGCATGAGTGACGTGTGTGTGTTTTGTTCAGTCTGTTCCATAGTTGAGTTACCCTTTCGTGTTGATGGAGGGATAAGAAAAAAGATGAAGGTGATTATTGATCGTAGTGATAAGGATTCCATTGCCCTCATCTGATACAATGCTACGTGATAAGCAGAAGCAAATCGTAAAATACTCTCATTTTGCATAATACCCTCGTGTGGCCAGACTTACTGTACCGGTGCATTAAAGCGTGCAGGTCAGGTCACCAGATTGCAAAAGCATTGACACGACATAAAAAGGAAAGAAAAGGTGGGGAAAATTAACAAAAGAGGGAAAAAAAAAGAAAAGAAAGCTGGAGAGGTTAAAAAAAGCCCTCTCATTCCGATAGTATTTTTCCCCCTGAGGCTTTAATTTAGGTTAGGAGAGGCTTTTTGAACTGGTGGAGGTAATACAGCGTTCATTAACCCCTTCAGTACGAGTGGGCGACCTTTGACTCGTGATAGTTGTAGTAAGGGGTGTACTAGCCGGGCGATACAGTTCATCCATACCTTACCGTAAACAGGCTTGAATAGGTCAGGGAGGTGATTGTTGTTTGCCTTCCTTTGTGTTGCCTTCTATTGCTCTCTTACTCTCTCCTTCTTGTACTCTCTTCCTCTTTTTCTTCTTCCTCTCTCTCCTTCCCTTCCGTTCTACTCTCCTCTTTCCTCCCTCACTCTCTTATTCTCTCGTCTTTCCTTCTTTCCTGCCATTCCTGCGTTTCCACTCTCTCCATTCTCTCTCACTTTTCTCGCTCTCCTGCTCTTCTTTCCTTCCACCTCCTCCAACCCCCCCCCCTCTCTCTCTCTCTCTCCTATCACCCCAGTTTCTTCCCCTGACTATTCTCCCACACCATCCTCCCAACCCATCCCTCCTCTCCCTCTCATCTCACTTTCCCCTTCATCCTTCTCTCCCCTCTCCATTCCCTCCCTCTCCCTCCTCTCCCCCATTCTCTTCCCTCCCTCTCTCTCACTTTCCTCTTTCCCCTCCCCCCCAAAACCGTGTTAGGACGGTAATGGGGTGAGACAACACCTGAGGCAGCCCCCCCCCCTCTCTCTCTCTCTCTCTCTCTCTCTCTCTCATATTCCCTTCCTCCTCCCTTTAAACTCCCTATGAATACATTAACCTCGACGAAATACATGGAACAAGGGAAGGGGGAGGGAGGGAGAGAGAGAAGGGGGGGGGAGAGGAAGAGAGAGAGTTGGAACACGAATAGACGGCGGAGGAGAGGGAGGGGGGGGAGGAAGGGCGAGAGAGAGGGGGGAGGAGGAAGAAAGAGGAGGGATAGAAGACGGTGGAGGAAAAGGAGAGGGAAAGAGTCAGAGAGATAGACGAAAAGTGAGAGAGAGAGAGAGAGAGAAAGAAATGAATACCACACCCCCACACTTACCATCCCCCTCACATCTTCCCACGTATAACCAATTTCCTCCCCATCCCGTCCCCGCTCCCCTCCCCATCTTCCTCCCCATCTCTCGCAGCTAACAACCACCATCATTCTTTCGCCTCTTCCTTTTTTTCCCCAGTCTTTATTTCTCTCCCCACTTCTTATTCTTTCCCTCGCTCCCCATAACCTCCCCTATTTCCTCACCTCCCCACTCACCTCCTTCCCTATCCTCCCCATCTCACAATCGTCCCTCAGTTCACCTCTTCTTGTTTTTCCAATCTCTGTTTCTCTTTCTGTCTTATAATATTTCCTAATTGTCATCTTCACTTCCTAACCCCAAGTCATCCTACTACTCCCCAACTCCTTCTTCATCTCCCACACAGCGTCCCCAACCGGTAATTCCGCAGCACAGGAGGCGGGAAGTATTCTCTCTCTCTCTCTCTCTCTCTCTCTCTCTCTCTCTCTCTGTCACACACACACACACACACACACACACACACACACACACACACACACACACACACACACACACACACACACACACACACACACACACACCATGTACATTTGACCATACAATTTCTCGTGATATACACTGGACCAGCAACACTTGACTCCATAAACCACAGGCTCGATTTGCATGTTTGTGTGTGTGTGTGTGTGTGTGTGTGTGTGTGTGTGCTCGCGTGATGGGGGGTGAGGCAGGGAGGATGGGAGGAGGAGAGGGAGTGAAGATATGGTGGGGGTGAGGAGGGGAGTGAAGGAGAAGGGGAGAAGATTGAGGAGATGAGGTGGTAGGAGAAAGGAGAGAGGGGTAGGGAAGGAAAGAGGTAGAAGGCGTGGATGGGTAAGGAGGGGAAGAAAGGGGGTTAGGGATAGGGAAGGGGAGGGGAGAGAAGGGAAGGGGGTAGAGGAGGATAGGGATGGAGGTAGGGGAGGGGTAAAGGGAGGGGGTGGGGATATGTGAGAGGAATGGAGTACAAAGGAATTCAAAGCACAAAAGGAAATAACAACATAGCCTAGTGTTCTTTTAGATCTTTTTGTTATAGGGCAATGATATTCCTCCGTAGAGAACAACTAGGTACCCCCCCCTCTGTGTGTGTATGTGTGTGTGTGTGTGTGTGTGTGTGTGTGTGTGTGTGTGTGTGTTTATACTGAGATCACCTTATTTATTGTGTACCTGTAATCAGTGTGACAAAGAGACATATATGATTGACAACTTGATATCTATGGACGAATTGTGTATGAAATTTTGCCAGTTTATCTTTAGTAGAAATGACCCCACGTATTGTCATTATAACTCACCCTTTTTTTCTGTTATTTACCAGACAGACAGACATAAATTAAAGCATAACCTCCCCCGATGTACTGTTATAAAGATTAAGTGCACTCAGAGAAAGCATACCTCCTGCAACTCCTATGCCAGACAGCTCAGATCACCACCAAAATTTATTCAAGTCTTCCTTGGCCCATGACACACACACACACACACACACACACACACACACATTATACAGTTTAAATCCATACCGGTACCGTATATAAAATGTTGAGATCTTATATTTAAAAAAAACAGACAATTAGGGATGAATACATAACCTTCTCCAGCAACATTGGCGGAGGAAGCCTAATCACGTCGCCATAGTGAGTAGGAACATCAGCATAAATCTTCTCAGTCATCTTCCCTTATTATTTTTTTAGTAATCCTCTTGACAGACTTGGATTAAATTACAGTATCCATCGACGTTACCATTACAAAAATTTAATCAAGTTATGGCCCGTATTCTCGTCGTGTAAGGAGATTCATTAACACCCTTACCTTAGCGATTTATGTTTGAATGTTCCTGGTTAATATCACGTTGTACCGGGTATGTTATCTATGCAGAGTAGGGCGATGGTGGAAGGATTTATATAACAGAATACGACAGGAGGGTGTAACAAGCAAAATACAGTCACTTAGGAAAAGGTGTTAGGGAGCTTTCTTGACTGACGAGGATTCGGATCCATGCCTCTGTTATTGGGAACGTCATGGCAAATTTCCATCATAACCCGAATGTTAGTTAAGTTATAAGACGTGTGACAGACAGACAGCGAGGGGCGGAAAGCTTAATCTTCGTCGACATGTCACCAAAACTTTATCGCTTTATCCTTGTGTCAGTAAATGTGCTCCCAGCAACTTTTATTGTGAGGTTTGTTTGTAATCCCGTTGACAGATGAAGCCCCCTTGCAGAGAGAGAGAGAGAGAGAGAGAGAGAAAGAGAGAGACAGACAGAGAAAGAGAGAGAGAAAGAGAGAGACAGACAGACAGAGAAAGAGAGAGTGTGTATGTGTGTGTGTGTATGTGTGCATGGTGTGGAGAGAGAGAGTGTGTGTGTGTGTGTGTGTGTGTGTGTGTGTCATAAAAAAGGACTTTGTATAAACTTGTAGTGGAGTTTTATATATTAGACTTGTGGACGAGCGGTTGTTTTTAGTAGCTTTGTAAGTAGATAATCTTCTTTCCCATTTGTCATGCAATGACAGGAAGCATTAATTAAGGCGAAAAGAGTGAAGGGCGAATAAGATAGATACATAGAGATAGCTAGATTGATAGACGGATAGAGAGAGAGAGAGAGAGAGAATCGTACAATAAGGATCCATAAATCAGAGAGAGAGAGAGAGAGAGAGAGAGAGAGAGGGAAAAGAAATTTGCCATTCTAAGAGGATTAGGTCTGACACAAAAGAAAAACAGAAAAAGAGAGAAACACAGAAAGATGGAAAGAGAAATTAAAGAAAAGGGAGGGGAAAGGAAAGAGAGACGAGGGGTGAGCAGGGATTGTAAGAGTTTAAAAGAGGGGAAATTGTGAAAGAAAGAGGGAAAACGGGAGACGTGAGAGGGGAATAAAGGAGAAAAGGAAGAGGGGTGAGTAAGGATTAGAAGGCTTCAAAGAGGAGGAAATGTAAAGAAATAAAAGGGGAATAGGAAAACGAGAGAGGGGAATGAAGCAGGTAGGTGCGAGGGGAAACAGAAAAAGGAAAGGGGAAATGTAGTTTAGGTAGGAGGGGGAAAGGGGAGAAGAGAGAGAAGGGAATAAAACAGGTAGGTGCGAGGGGAAACAATAAAGGAAAGAGGAAATGTAGGTTGAGTGGGAGGGGTGACTCTCACTGGCTCCTATGACTCACTATCAGCTGAATAAAATCGTCTGGTGCATACCTGTACGAAAGAAGACATGATCAAGAGAGGTGCTCTACTATTACTAACTTCTATGCTGTATCTTTCTATCAACCTATCTATCTATCTGATCTGTCTGCCCATCTTATCTATCTCTGTATCTCTGTCTACCCAGCTATCCATCTATCTCTACATTAACTATCTGTCTGTCTGTATATCTATAGCCAGACGCATTAATTCTGGAAAGGGTGGCCACACGCGAATCGCCTCCATGTCACCCTGTCCACCGTCAGGCTGCCCTTTCTCCAGTTCACACTTTCCTCCCTCATATACCTTTCCACCACATCCATCCACCTCATCCACGGTTTCTCCCCCTTCCCCTTCCTTTCCCCTTCCCCCTCCCCCTCTCACTTCCCCTCCCCCTTTCCCTTCCCCTCCCCTTCCCCTCCCCCTCCCCTTCCCCTTCCCCTCCCCTTCCCCTTCCCCTTCCCTTCCTTTCCCTTCCCCTCCCCTTCCTCGTCAATCACTACTCTCTTCTATACTCTGTCCACTCTAACTAGGCGTAATATTATCATCTCTCCATCATAAATCCCGAGGTATAACAAGAGATTAACAGATGATGATGCTAGTCACGAAGAAGTGCTATGGGACCGATGTAGAGCGGTAGAATTGTCTTTTATTGCCACTGAGCTACGGGAAATAAGCTACAGAGAGACGAAAATAAAGGAATACTATACTCCTTTTACTCTAACTTGGCCCAGATTTTCGTTCTTCTGCAGCTTATTTAACGAAGCTTAGTGATAGGAAAAGATGGCGGTGCAGCACTACATCCTTCACACAGCACTTCTTCGTGACAGGCACCGTATTCTAGGGCCAATCTTCTGTTACATCTCCACATTAAGGACGGAGAGATAGCAGCTGTAGGCCCTGTGAGAGTAAGAATAGTGTGGTAAATGAAACAACAGCCTCGTGGGATGTAACGCCGCTCCCTGATTCGAGTACATTATATTCGAGTCTCTTTGGTTTTCGGTCATGGACACAGTTTTTTTGATAGATTTTTGCATTTCACAATACATTGTTCTGTCATCAACGTTGGGACTGTATCTGTGTGTGTGTGTGTGTGTGTGTGTGTGTGTGTGTGTGTGTGTGTGTGTGTGTGTGTGTGTGTGTTTGCCTTCATGTGTCTGCTTGCCTGCCGGACTGTTTACTTGTCTGCATTTATCTGCTTTGTCTATCTCTCCGTCTATAATTCATGTATTTGTATGTACATGTGTGTGAATCAGTCTTTCTCTTTGTTTCTCAATCTATATACCGTATATACTGTATCTATATACGGTACATACCCTTGTCTTCTTTTCTGTCTGATTATACAGTTGAAATATACTGAAAGCCAGACAGGTATATTACTAGATGAATATATGTCCAGGTAGACAGATAAATTTGATACAGATAGATAGAGAGGTAGATAAATAAATGAACAGAGAGATAGGCAGGCACATTCATTTATTCATTCATTCAGTCAGTCAGACAGACAGACAGACTGAGAGAAAAACACAAAAATACATTTTTCTGAACTCAGGACAAGCTGAAATAAGTAAACGACACGACAACGCAATAAATAAATAACACTACGCAAATAAAAGAATATAAAAGAACATTATTTTGGAGCACAAAGGCAGAACCAGGGGAAGGAAGAGCGAGAGGAGCAGGAGGATGATTCAGGAAATAGTAAGAGGACAGGCAAATAAAAGCACAATGGGAGATCAAGAAAAAAGCAGGAAGGAAGAAGTGAAATTCAGAAGTAAAGGAGAGAAAATGTGAAGAAAGTGAAAAGCAGGAAAGACTGAACAAAGGCTTCGTGGCAAATTGCAGAGGCAGACAAAGACAGACGGTATGAGACAGAGAGACTGTCTGTAACAGGCAGACAGTGTGAGACACGGTACAGTACAGGCAGCCTGAGGAATACGGGTAGACAGGTAGAGAGGGAGACAGACAGAGAATGACAGGCAGACAGGCTGAGACAGACAGATAGACATTCTGAAACAGACAGGCTGACATATAGACGGACAGAGACAGACAGACAACCATACAGACACACAGATATATGCAGGCAGGCAAACAGGTAGAGACAGAGATAGATAGATAGACAGATAAAGACAGACGCAGACGATCAGAGACAGACACAGTGAAACAGAGAATGTGTGTGTGTGTGTGTGTGTGTGTGTGTGTGTGTGTGTGTGTGTGTGTGAGAGAGAGAGAGAGAGAGAGAGAGAGAGAGAGAGAGTTAAGAGTGAGAGGCAATAAAAATGAAGGCGTGCAGAAAGACATAGAGAGGAAGAGTGGGTGTGACACAGGAAGTCAAGGGCGAGAGGAACGGGGTGAAGAGGAGGAAGAGGATAAAGAAAAGATAAAAAGAGGAAGAATACAACAAAGTGAGGAAGTAAAGGAGAAGAAAAGAGTAGAAGACTAAGAGCAAGAATAAGCCAAGAAGTGAAGAAATAAACAGAGAGGAAGAAAGGAGAGAAAAAAAAAATATTGTGAGAGCAAAGAGAGAGAGGTAAAGGATGAAGGGGATGAGGGAAGAATATACAAAGGAGAGAAGGACATTAGAGGAGAGCAAGGAGAGAGAAAAAAAGCGGAGGAAGGGAAGAGAGAGAAGAAAAAGAATAAAAAAGAAAGAGAGGATAGAGAAAGATAGGAAGCGGGTTCAAAAGAGAGAAGGAGAGCGAGGGTGAAGCGAAAGGAGGAACAGAGGAGGAAGGAAAATAAAGGAGGGAAGAGAAATAAGGAAAGAACACAGGAGGAAAGAATGTGAAAGGAAGAAACAGGAGTGAGAGGGAGGAAAATGAAGAATATATAGGAAGCATGAGAGAGAGAGAGAGAGAGTAGTTGCAATAAAGTGGCCTAATAATATATAAAGTTGTTATGTAAAGCGGGAAGGCGGGTGGCATTGTAGGCAAAGTTTTATAAGAAACATTGTCTTGATTTACACCCTGACGCTAAATATACACACCAATATACACTAAATAGAGGAGGGAGAGGAAGGAGAGAAGAAGGTAATAACAGGAGGAGGAGAGGAAGAGAAGAAAGAGGTGGAGGAGAGGAAGGGAAGAAGGTGGAGGAGGAGAGGAAGAGAAGAAGGAGGAGGAGGAGGAGGGAGAAGGAGAGGAATGTAGATAGGGGAGGAGGAGGAGAGGAAGAGGAGACAGAGGAGAATATAGGTAAGATGAGGGAGAGAAGGAGGAGGGAAAAATAGGAAGAGGAAGACAGAAACGAATTATATGGGCAGAAAAGGAAGAGAAAGAGAGGAAGAGACAAAATATAGAATATAAAAGAGGAGGAAGAAAGAAAGCGACAGGATGAAATGAGCGAGAATATAATAGGATGGTAAGAAAGAGAAATCAGTCGAGGAAAAAATGAACGAAAGGAAGGAAAAAAGAAATTAATTTAGGGAAAACCATAGAGAAGAGAAGGAGAGACAGAGAAAGAAGAGGAGGGAGTTGAAAGCACTGGAAGAATGACTGTGGGGAGAGAAGATAAAGGGAATTATATGAGAGCAAAGGGAGAATCTGTTTAGCTGCTTTCCTGTTATCCTTTCCCTTTGAAGTACAGAATCAAGCAATCAGGTGTATCGTATAGGGTGAGTCAAATGTTTGGGAGCATTGGAGATTTTGGGAATAAACTGTCGATTTTTTGGTCAACCGTTCATAGACAGTATTGGCTGTTGTCTTGCTGAAGTGTGGAGACCAGGACTGCATTGCGTATTTCTAGTGTGTGTGTGTGTGTGTGTGTGTGTGTGTGAAAGAGAGAGAGAGAGAGAGTCACTGTGTGGCTGGAGGTGGCGGAAGAGCAGACTCGATGCTGAGCCAATATATCATACAAGCAAATGTTGTGAGAGAGAGAGAGAGAGAGAGAGAGAGAGAGAGAGAGAGAGAGAGAGAGAGCGTTCATTTCTTTTACCGGTATATTCCTTTTCATCTTCTTTCTTCCCATTTTCGTTCTCTCTCTCTCTCTCTCTCTCTCTCTCTCTCTCTCTCTCTCTCAGTATTTTCGCGAGTGTGGAAATGCTTGTGTTACCACCAAAATTTATCCCGTGAGACGCATACACACTGAGCCGGTGCTGGTAGTTGTGGTAGTAGTGGTAATAGTAGTAGTAGCAGCAGTGGTGGTAGTAGTAGTAGTAGTTTTATTTGGTAGTGGTGGTGGTTGTGGTGATGGTGGTGGTGATAATGGTGGTGATGGTAGTGGTGGTGGTGGTGTTGATTGTGATGGTGGTAGTAGTTGTGGTGGTAGTTATGGAGGTAAGATCCTTTCATTCATATTCTGTATTTTTCATTTGACGTGGTTTTCTCATCTGGGTAAAATTTCTGAGTGCTGCGAAAGGTCTGTGTGTGTGTGTGTGTGTGTGTGTGTGTGTGTGAGAGAGAGAGAGAGAGAGAGAGAGAGAGAGAGGGGAAAAAAAGAAAACAAACAGAGAGAGAGGGAGGGAGAGAGAGAGAGAGAGACAGAGAGAGTCAGACAGACAGACAGAGACAGACAGATTGAGGTAACTAAACAGATTCAGATGGATGAAAAAAATAGACAGAGAGAGAGAGACAGTCAGAGAGAACCAGAGAGAGAGAGAGATTCTGAGAAACAGACCAAAATAGAAAGAGAAAAAAGTTGAGAAACAGATACAGGCAGCAAAATCAAGGCAGAAAAAGAAAGTGGAATAGGCTATAGAGAAACTCCATCAGGGGAGGAGGAATATAAAGAAAAAAATGGAGAGATAATTACAGGGACAGTCCAACAGAGAGAGAGAGAGAATTATAAAGAAATTAAGAAAGAGATACTGTATTTATTGGGAAATCCAAAAAAAAGAGAGAGAATTATAGGGAAATTCCAAGAAAGGGAGGGAGAAAATTATTGGGACATTCCCAAAAAAGAGAGAGGGAGAATTAGGCTATAGGGATATTCCATAAAAAGAGATATAATTACAGGGAAACTCCAACAATGAAAGAATGATAGGGGAATTTAAAGAAAAGAGAGAGAGAATTAGGCTATAAGGAAATTCCAGAGAGAGGGAGTGAGAGAGAGAGAGAGAACTGTAGAGGAATTCCAAAAGATAATTACAGGGAAATATTTAAAAAAAGGGAGAGACAATTTAGGGAAAATCCAGAAAAAGAGGTAATTGCGGGGAAGTTTTAAAAAAGAGAAAGATAATTATAGGGTAGGTCCCCCAAAAGAAGAATATTGAGAAAGTAAATAAAAGAGAATTATAGGCAAATTCCATAAAAAGAATGTTGAGAGATTCCAAAAAAAGAGAGAGAATTATAGAGAAAATTGTAAATATAGGAATAGAGCGAAGAAAGAGCGATACAGGGAGACGCCACGGGAGAATGAGGAACAGAGAGAGAGAGAGAGAGAGAGAGAGAGGGAGGGAGAAATCCAGAAAAAGAAAATTACATGGAAGGGACGAATATCTTGGGGAAGATTCTGCATATTAGGTTTTCCTGCACCATATGTTCGAAACTAGTCCATTTCAGCCGCCGTGCAAAGTTCCAGCTGTTGTGTGTGTGTGTGTGTGTGTGTGTGTGTGTGTGTGTGTGTGAGACACACACACACACACACAAAATCAGGTCATGTCAGGTCTAATAATTCACATCAGAGCACAGTGAGGTCACAGCAGGTCATGTAAAAGGTAACACAGCATCACGTCAGGTAAAGTCAGGCCTAATTATTCACATGAGGTCGCGAAGTTAGGTAAGGCGAGGTCAGGTTAGGTCAGGGGATAAAAATATAAACAGTATGAGGCAGACTTAACAAGAGTGGGGGTCATCTCAGTGTAATTAAAGGCGGTAACGAGCACTATGACAGTAATGAGCAAAACTCTGTCGCTAAAATTGGCAGCGGTTCGGTGAATTAATGTTAATTTTGACATTTACCTAAACGCTAATTGTTCTCTGGGTGGAAATTGAAGAGGCTTGAACAGCAAGTCCTTTGATTCGGCGTCGTCTTTTATTGACCAATTCTTCCTTTCCTAAAACTATTTATTTTTTGTTAAAGTTTTAGCAGTTGTTTAAGTTCTTTGATCAGGAGTTGTGTTTTATTACCTGCGGCGAAGCTGACAGGATTATAGGTTATTCACTGTTTTTTCTTCTTCTTCCTCCAGGGAAAGTTTGAATAAATGCCCTTGGAGAATTCTGAGCGGTATTATGAAATATAAAGCTGCACAACTTGAAAATATTAGTTGATTTAACATGTCAGCTGTTGCGTCAGCTGTCGCATCAGCAGACTAGTAGGTTATATTCAATTTCGGATGTAGGGAGGCGTTTTAGCGACTTTCTTATGAAGTACAAAGTTGCTCAGCATGAAATTTTTGAGTTGATTTGACATGTGGGCTGTTGCATCAGCTGGTGCACTTTTAAAGATTGGCTGCAGGAGATCTGTGAAGACGGTCTCTTCATGTTGCCCCCCTCCCCTTTTTAAAGCGATTTTCATGTAACAAGCGATTTTCATGTAACATTTGGGAGCAATTATTTCACCTTTCAATCTGGAGTCGTGTTCTATTGATTGAATCTTGCCTTCCTCAGACGGTTTTTGTTAAGCTTTTGGGAAACGAGTTGTGGTGAAGGGATACATACATAAAGGCTATACCGGTACCTAAGTCCCTAGTTCCAATTGTTTTTTCCTTGCTGAATAAAATCGTCTGGCGGTATCAGAGTAACACTTTTTTAATCTTCAGTCTGATGTCGTATATATTTCGTTTTGTTCTTGGTATCCCCAGACGATTTAACTTAACCTTAGAATGAGCTCTTGTAGTGAAGAGGTTAATGAAGGCTGTATCTAACCCCTCCAGTTAGAAAAGTCTCTCCTAAGCTGAATAAAATCGTCTGGTGGCAAGAAGAATATCCAAACCCCCTTTTAAAATCCGTTGGTGCATTTCCTATTCGTCTTACTCTCTTCAGACGATTTTTATTTAACTTAGGAAGGACCTCAAGTAGTGAAGGGATTTATGAAGTCTGTATCTAACCCCTCCAGGTTGAAAAGTCTCTCCCAAGCTGAGTAAAATCGTCTGGTTGTCTCTCCCAAGCTGAGTAAAATCGTCTGGTTGTAGCAAGAATAACCTGATCCTCTTTAAGTCCACGATTCCCAGGTCGATACTACGCTTGTGGTGGGGTTGGGGGTGGGGTTGGGGAGAGGGGGAAGAGGAGGGGAGGGGAGAAATGGAATAAGGGAGGAGGAATGTGGAGAGGAGGTTCAAGGGGAGAGAGAGAGAGAGAAAGAGGGGAGGGAGGAGGGAAGGAAGAAGAATAGTGGAGAAGGAGAAGAGGAGAGGAGAGGAAGGAGGAAAGGAATGGGGGAGGAAGGAGGAAAGGGGAAGTTGAAGGAGAGAGAGTAACGGAAGAAGAAGAAAGGGGAGGATGGGGAGAAGAGAATGAGGGGGAAGTAGGGAGGGGGATGGAGGGGGAAGAGGGGAGACAAGGGAGGAAAGGAAAGTAAGAAAAAAAAATGGAGGGGGTTGGAGGGAGAGATGGGGAAGGGGGATGGAGGGGAAGGTAAAAAGAAGAGGAAGAATGGATAGGAGGGAAAGTATAGATGGAGGGAGATGAAGTGTAGGAAGAGGAAAAAGAGGCGGAGGGAAAAAGAAGAGGGAGTGTGGAAGAGGAGAAGGGGGGAGAGGCGAATGGGTTTAAAGGGGCGTGGAGGAGTGATGATGAAAATGTCAGTCTGTTTTCACCTGAAGGAACTGGGCCACTGTGACAGCTGGAATATCCTGGTTAAAATTCGGTGAACCTTACCTTCGAGGCAGGAATTTAGTCTCCTTGGTTACTAGTCAGATCAGCCCTCCAATCTGACTACACTTGGCCATCAACTGAGCTGAAAGGGATTTGGTTCTTTGTCAGGTTATAACAAACGGACTATAGAATGTGTCAGTGTTTATAGTCTATCCAACTTCTATCTATCTATCCATCTATCTATCTAGTTATATGTGTTTTTTGCCAGACGCCGTAATTCCGTAAGGCGTAAGGGGTGGCCAAAAGTAAATCACCTCCACGTCGCCCTATCCTCTGCCATTTGGCTACCCTCCCTCCAACTCACACCCCCTCTTTCATATCTCTCTCCACGCCATCCCTCCGTATCATCCCTCCATCTCATCCATAACCCATGGTGGCCTGGTGTAGTCAGACTGGAGGGCTGATTGGACTAGTAACCAAGGAGACTCGTTTCTGCATCATCATAAACGCTCATCGAACTTCACGCAGTCACAATGTAGTATTCAAGTGATGAGAGGAGGCAAGTTCCGTCAGATGAAAACAACAACAACAGCAACAACAACAACAATATAACTCTTGGATGTTAAAATGCCCCATCTTTCTTTTGCTGGTGTGACGGAGGAAATTTTTTTTAAAGATATATGTTTGTGTATGAGTTTTGTCTGATAGATTAAAGAAAGAATGTAGTTGTATTTGTGTGTGTGTGTGTGTGTGTGTGTGTGTGTGTGTGTGTGTGTGTGTGTGTGTGTGTGTGTGTGATATGTACCTTACAGTCTTTCACTTGACACAATGTCGCCTCTCTCTCTCTCTCTCTCTCTCTCTCTCTCTCCCACACACACACACACACACACACACGGCACACTTCCACCTCTCGCTTTAATATTTATGTAAGTGTCTCTCAGTTTCGCTCACACACTTTCTCACAGCTCCCACTCCCTCATGTCTCCGTCTGCACGAGTCATGCATTGTTCTCTCTCTCTCTTTCCCCCCCTGTGTGTGTGTGTGTCTGTGTCTGTATTTGTGTGTGTGTGTGTGTGTGTGTGTGTGTGTGTGTGTGTGTGTGTGTGTGTGTGTGTGTTAGAAAGTGGATAAGTGTAAGAGTGTGTGAAAGTAAGAGAGAGAGAGAGAGAGAGAGAGAGAGAGAGAGAGAAAGCAGGAAAATGTGCAAGGAAGAAAATATATGGAAAATGATAACGTCATTGGTGAAAAATGGAGGACGAGAGGGAAAGTGAGAGAGTAAGAAAGTGAGGAAAAGTAAGGAGGAAAATACATAAACAAGGAGGATAAGAATGAAAGTAAAAAAAGAATTAAAGTGAGAGTAAGCCAGAAAGACAAAAAAGTGAGAAAATAAAAGAAAGTGAGATAGGGAGGAAAAGATAATACTGAGGAAATGATGAGGAAAATTCGAGAGAGAGAGAGAGAGAGAGAAAAAATAAATAAAGAGAGAGAACGGGTGAGCAGGGGGGAAAAATGAGAAAATTCAGATTGAGAGATTGAGGAAGAAAATTTTTGAGAAGGATAATATAGTTGGAAAATAACTCGAAAAAAGAATATATTTGTGACGAAAAATATTAGGTAAGAGCGAAAAAAAAGGAAGAGAAAAGAGAAAGTGTTAAAGAAAGTGAGAAATGCGAGTAATAAAGAAAGTGGGCAAGGAATAAAACGTGTGAGAGAAAGTGAAAAGTGAGTGTAAAGGAAAAAGGAATATGAGAGATAAAGTGAGTGAATGAGAGAAAATAGAGTAAAAACTGAGAGAGAAAGGGTAAGAGTAAAAGAAAGTAAGAAAGTGAAGGGAAACAGAAAGTAAGCAGGTAAGACAATATTAAAAAGTTTAAGAAAATTGGAGTGAGAAAGTGAGGGAGTAAGTGAGAGAGGCAGGAGATGGAAGTTGACGTAAGGTTGATACATATCGTCTGGCGAGAGAGAGAGAGAGAGAGAGGGGGAGGGAGAGAGAGGAGTTGGAGGAGGAGGAGGGGGATGTATAAGAATTACAAAAGGAGGAGGGGGTTAGGAGTAGGAGGATGAAGTCGAGGAGGAGAAGGAATAAGAAAAACAAGAGGAGGAGGAAGAGGAGGAGGGGTGAAAATTGAGAGAGAGAGAGAGAGAGAGAGAGAGAGAGAGAGAGAGAGAGAGAGAAGCGGGGAAGAGGTACAATAATTTATGCGAGCTGTGAGGTGGGGAGGAGGAGGAGGAGGAGGAGCAGCGGGATGAAAAGGAGGAGGGGGAGGAGGAAAAGGGGAAGGAAGAAGATGAGGAAGAAGCGAGTGAAAGATAAAGACTATCAAATATTTTCTTTAATCTCTCTCTCCCTCTCTCTCTCTCTCTGTTTCTCATTTCTTTATTTCTTCTGCATCTTATTATTTTTTTTTAATTTCTGAAAACTGTATAACTTTTTTCTTCTCTGTTTCTTCTTTATTTTTGGTCATTTTTATCTCCTGTTCTTATTATTTTTTCTTTCTATTCTTCGTCTTCGTCTCATCTTCCCTGTAAATCGTCCCTCTCTCTCTCTCTCTCTCTCTCTCTCTCTCTCTCTCTCTCTCTCTCTCTCTCTCTCTCTCTCTCATTTTCTCACAATTTCCTGTTTTTACCGCGACGCCAAATGAAGGATTCCACAGAGCGCTTATAAACCTTGCGTCGTGTTATTGCGCCCACACACACACACACACACACACACACACACACACACACACACACACACTCTCCCAAGAACATGCAGTCTCTCTCTCTCTCTCTCTCTCTCTCTCTCTCTCTCAGACGGATAGGCTACACATACATATTCATGCTACACACACAAGCACACACACACACACACACAGCCAAAAGTACACACAATAATTTACTTATTCTCTCTCTCTCTCTCTCTCTCTCTCTCTCTTTACTCTACCTTACCCCACAATTGCGATCTTTCCATCCTGATTTCTGATTTATAACAGGAAATTAACACGAGTACGATGCTAGTCAAATGGTGGGTGACAGAGCGACCTGGAGGCGTTTTGTCTACGGTCACCCTTTGCGGGATTAGGGCGTCGGGCTATAAATAGATAGATAGATAGATAGACGATTCTAGTTCTTTAAAGCTCTCTGAAAAGATTACTGAGCCGTAACATCTTTTTTCCTGACACTAAGCTACGTCAAATAAGCTGCAAAAGGATGAAATTCTGGGCCAGGTTGAGGTGAAAGAACTATAGTCACGAAGAAGTGCTATGAGCTGCGTGACGTGAAGCTGCCAAAGGACTATAATCTGGGCCAAATTGGTGAAAAGAGTAATAATCAGTTTTTACATGAATATTTGCTGAGGATAATTATATAAATATCGTTGTTGTTATTATTGTTATTATTATTATTATTATTATTATTATTATTATTTAAGGGTACAGTTTCCACATGAACTTCTCACCCTACGTTTCAAAAGCCTTGCACACATACAGTAGGCCCGTATTCTCGTTGGTTAAGGAAGCTCCCTAACACATCTTCCTAAGTGATTTATTTTGCAGCACCTTCCCAAGTGATTTATTTAGCTTTTTACGCCTGACTGTCCTCCTCTGTGTCACTTAAATCGTTCAAATATCGCCATACACTACATAAATAGTATACGTATTTATATTATCCTGCCGTACCCAAAAATAAATCGCTAAGGAGGAGGTATTATGTAAGCTTCCTAAGTGCACCTGTACCTGTGCGTGAAAGGCTGATATTCTCGTCGGTAAGTAAGCTCCCAAACACCTCTTCCTTAGCGATTTATTTTTGGACATAAGCGGTTAATATCCTTTTGTACGTTATTGATGCAGAGTATGGTGATGTGTGAGGGATTTATATAACACACAAGGGGATAGTAAGGTGTAATGACTAAATCGCTGAGGAAAGGGTGTTAGGGAATTTCCTTAGTCGACGATACGAGCCCTTGAGACTGTTTTAGTATTACACGAAGATAGAAATAAAAGAAGAGAGAGAGAGAGAGAGAGAGAGAGAGGGGGGGGGTGGAGGAGCGTGGCGCGAGGAAGAGTGAAATTGTGTGCATAAATAAGACGACAAGAACTTATGCCAGGATTACATGTCACCCCTGTGTGTGTGTGTGTGTGTGTGTGTGTGTGTGTGTGTGTGTGTGTGTGTGTGTGTGTGTGTGTGTGTGTGTGTCTCAGATGTAAGTGTGTATGCCAGTATCTAGAAATATATATTCCAGGTTACTGCATGAGTGTGTTAAGTGTGTATGTTTCTCTCTCTCTCTCTTTCTCTCTCTGTGTTTGTACGTATGAGTGTTTGTGTTCCTCTGTGTGTGTGTGTGTGTGTGTGTGTGTGTGTGTGTGTGTGTGTGTGTGTGTGTGTGTGTGTGTGTGTGTGTGTAAGACAAGAAAAAGAAGCAAGGATCATAAACGTAAGAAGTAAAACACTAATAATGAGAGAGAGAGAGAGAGAAAGAGAGAGAGAGTGATATACTGCCATGGTAAGCGCTCCACCCCACACACTCCCTGGGGAAGACTGAGTGGCGGGGGTACACACACACACACACACACACACACACACACACACACACACACACACACACACACACACACACACACACACACACACACACACACACACACACACAACAGTATTTACACATAGTAGCATACATTCACCCATACACGTGAAAGTAAACACTTGTACATACATACACAGAGACGCAGACACTCATACACGCATACACAGAAGCGTACATACTCATTATCAGATACAAAAATACACACACACACACAGAACAGTATTTATATATAGTAGCACACATGCACACATACAGATGAAAGCAAATTCTTGTGTACATACGGTGACACTCATAAACGCGTACATAGAAAGCGTACATACTCATTATCAGATACAAACACACACACACACACACACACACACACACACACACACACACACACACACACAACCACCTCTCCCCTTTCTCCCTCCTTTCTGTCTGTCTGTCTGTCTGTCTGTCTCTCTCTCTGTCTCTCTCTCTCTCTCTGTCTCTCTCTCTCTCTCTCTGTCTCTCTCTCTCTCTCTCTCTCTCGGATGTCCTGGAAATGAAAAATTTGGCCTCTTTTTGAAATTTGGGTCCTTCTTCACAAAGCACAGGAAGGGGCATGCAAAGTGGTAGAGAGAGAGAGGGAGAGAGAGAGGAGGGAGACAAACAGATAACCAGAAAGGAGGGAGAAAGGGGAGAGGTGGTTGTGTGTGTGTGTGTGTGTGTGTGTCTTTGTGTGTGAAATTATGTCATTTTCCTTCACAGTAAACACGAAAGAAACGTAAATAGCTGGTGGGTGGGTGTAGGAGAGAGAGAGAGAGAGAGAGAGAGACAGACAGACAGACAGACAGACAGAGACAGAGCACATTTGATATGTAATAAATGTGTGTGTGTGTGTGTGTGTGTGTGTGTGTGTGTGTGTGTGTGTGTGTGTGTATCTGTCTGTCTGTCTGTCTCTGCCTGTCTGTCTGTCTGTCTGTCTGTCTGTCTCTCTCTCTCTCTCTCTCTCTCTCTCTCAAGTTCTTTACCCGCTTTCCGTGTTTACACTCGTAGGACGCAAGGGAGTGTGATAGTGTAGTTACCCCTCTATTCACCGGACGAGTCTCCTTGGTTACTAGTCGGTGGGTTTGATTATGAGGGGTGAGTTATTTTCGAGGAGGTAGGAAGGGAGAGAAGAGTGGAGGGAGGGAATAAGTGGGAGGGAAAGAGGAGGAAGGTACGAAGGCAGGAGGAAGAGATTGGGTGAAGGAGAGGTAAAGATTGTGTAAAGGAGGAAAGATGGAAGGAAAAAGAAAGGAAGGAAGGTTGGATGATAGGAAGGAGGGTTGGATGATAGGATGGAAGGAAGGTTGGATGATAGGATGGAAGGAAGATTGGATGATAGGAAGGAAGGATGGAAGGAAGGTTGGATGATAGGATGGAAGGAAGATTGGATGATAGGAAGGAAGGATGGATGGAAGGGTGGATGATAGGAAAGAAGGAAGATTGGATGATAGGAAGGAAGGTTGGATGATAGGATGGAAGGAAGATTGGATGATAGGAAGGAAGGTTGGATGATAGGATGGAAGGAAGATTGGATGATAGGAAGGAAGGATGGATGGAAGATTGGGTGATTGGAAGGATGGTTGGATGATAGGAAGGAAGGTTGGATGATAGGATGGAAGGAAGATTAGATGATAGGAAGGAAGGATGGAAGGAAAACTGGAAAATAGGAAGGAAGGATGGAAGGAAGATTGGACGATAGGAAGGAAGGAATGTTGGATGGAAGGAAGAGTAATAGCATGTTAGGGAGGAAGGAGATAAGGAAGGAAGAAACGAATGTAGCGTACGGTATTAAGTATGAAGACAGGGAATTAAGGAAGGAAGGAAGGGAAGCAGGAAGCATGTTAGGTAGCTAGGAGGTAAAGAATTAAGGAAGGAAGGAAGTGTGATAGTCTTGTGTATCAGGATGCGAGTCTCCTTGGTTACTAACTGTGGGGTTGATTACAGGGGAGTAGGAGGGAGGGAGGGAAGGAAGAAAAGAAAAGGAGAGAGAGAAAAAGAGAAAGGAAAGAGAGAGAATTCGAAAGGAGGAAGGAAGGAAGAAAAGAGAGAGAATGTTGAAGAAGAGGACTGAGAGAGGAAGGAAGGAGTGAGGAAATAAGAAAGGAAAGGGAGTAGAAATGAAGGAAGGAAAAGGGGAGCAGCACGGAGGGCAGCACGTGAAGAAGGAAGGAGGGGTGGAAGGAAGGTAGGAAGGAAGGAAAGGTGAAAGTGTAGTTAGCCTTCTATTCAGGGGCGAATCTCCTTGGTCACTAATTGTGGAGTTGATTATGGGGGTGTAAGAAGAGGGGCGTTGAGAGGGAGAGAGAGAGAGAGAGAGGTGGGAGGAGGAAAGCGTAACTGATGTTGGAGTTGGGGGAAATAGGAATACTGCAGTGGAGGAAAAGAGGGGTATGGGAAGCGGAAAGACTGATATTTTGTGAGAGGAGGAGGGTTATTAAGAGGGAGAGAGGAATAAGGAGTTAAGAAAAGAGGTCTCTTAAGAGAGAAGAAGGGAGGGTGGGAGGGAGGGAAGAAAAGAGAGGGGGAGAGAAGAAGGGATGATAGGAAGGAAGGAAAAAGTTACAAGAAAGCATAAATCAATAGACGTTAGCTATAATAGGCAAATTATCCCATCAGAGTGAGGAAATACTGGGTAGGGAATGGGGAGAAACAGGGGGGAATATTTATCGTTATTTCTCCATAAAGTCTGGGAATATGCGGCCGTTCTGGATAAATAAATATTGTTGGTTGATTTATGGAGTTTATTTTCACGAGCGACATGGTACAGAATAACGTATAGTTGTGGCGTATATAAAAGATTGTGCGTTCCGTTTTTCATAAAGTAACACGTGCGGAGAGTAACAGCGATAAAACAGTAAATAGCAGTAATAATAACAGTAACAGTAATAAAAAGAATAGTAAACAGTAAAAACAGTAGCAGGTAATAACAACAGTAATTACAGTAACTTTATTTATTCATGTATTTATTATGCTGTAGCGTTGTGTGGTGTGATGGCAAGTGATAGTTTTTGTCGTATGCAAATTGACAAGTAAAGGCGGATCTATCTGTTTGTATGTATCTCGCTGTCTATCTCTGTCTATCATGCTGCCTATCTATCTATCCATCTATATTGTTTGCATGTCTGTTCGTCCGTATCTTTGTGTCTGTATCTATCTATCTATCTATCTATCTATCCAGTGACATCCGTAGACGATCTTTCACATTCTGTCTTCTGTAGTGGGAAGATAAACAAACTGCTCTGCTTCTCAACGTCTTCATGTGGATTTGCGAATTTTCGGCAGCCTATCACGTTGGCATCTTTAAGGCGCGTCCACACCTGTCCTCCAGCATGTGAGAGTGTGGTTTGGATTATCCGCTGCAGTATTTAGGCGACAGGTCAACTCTGGAATTGGAACTGTCTTCTTCTGTGTGTATTTCGTACCGTCTATGACCTCCAATCTTTCAAACGCAGTGTGTCCAGGCATCTCGAAATGAACGGATCTTGAATTTCGCTCTCTGTTATCTTGTTTATGTTTTTTTCGTGGAGGGTACAGTCTTGTGGGCCTCTAGTCTTTGGTTCCTTCTTCCCTGAAAAAGAAAAAGAAAATGTAGGCAAATATGTTTCAGAACTGCTTCGAACTTACTGGCAGCAGAAATACTCGTCTGGAGGTAGAGAGAATATAAGAAAAGCTATATCACACCTGGGGCAGCAAGGCGGATGAGGTGGCAAAGGTTAATTAGTGTTGTCTCTCTACCTGTCTGTCTATATCTATCAGTCTGTCTATTAATCTATCTGTTTTTATATCTATCAGTCTATCTATTAATCTATCTGTCTGTCTATCAATCTATTTCGTATTTCCTGGTGACGTTGGACATGATGGCAGGTCGTAGATGAGGAGGTCTTGGGTCTATGTGGTGCTTGATTATGATGGAAAAGTTTGTCTATCTATTTGTTTATCTGTTTATCTATTCATCTACGTCTGTCTGTCTGCCTGTCTGTCTATGCGTATCTCTCTCTCTCTCTCTCTCTCTCTCTCTCTCTCTCTTTCCGTCTGTCTGTCTGTCTGTCTGTCTATCTATCTAGCCAATTTCTTTCTCTGCGACCGAGCAGTACTTAAGTTAATTAAACCACTGACGAGCATAGGTCAGGGTTTGTTACTTGAGAGAGAGAGAGAGAGAGAGAGATGGACGGGTAGATGGACAGACAGACAGGTATATAGATGGGTAGGTACGTAGGTAGGGGGAGAGAGAGAGAGAGAGAGAGCTTCCCGCAATTAAGGCAACCAAGGATTCTTTTCTGGAGTGAGGTTTGTGTAATTAAATAGATCAGAGACAAGTTCAAGATATTTGTAAGTGATGTGAAATGGAAATAGGGGGCAGGGCAGTGAAATGGCGGGGGACAGGGCGACATGGAGGCGATTTGTTTGTGGCCACCCCTTACGGGATTCAGGCGTCTGGCAATAGATAGCTAGTGAAATTGAAATAGATCTTTAATACAGTGCGTGATTCGTGTAGTAAATACTTTCTCCTTTTAGATGTTTTTTTTTGCATTATTTTGTCTGTTTGTCTGTAGGTGTGTATGTATGAATGTGTGTGTGTGTGTGTGTGTGTGTGTGTGTGTGTGTGTGTTTGTCTATCCATCTATATCTGTCTGTCTGTCTCTCATTGTTTAATTTACTGTTATTTTTTTTGTTTTTGTGTCTGTCTGTCTATCTGTCTGTCTATCTATCTGTCTATCTATATATCTGTATCACTAGTTATCTATATAAAATATTCTATCCCAGTGTTGAATTTCTCTCTCTCTCTCTCTCTCCCACTTTACCCCTATTAAAATGCCTTTCCAGGGAGACATTACCACCTTCCACCCCGCTGCCTAAACCACCTCCACTCCTCCACCATTACTGTATTGCTCCTCCACTTTTCCTCCACCTTTCTTCCACCTTTCCTCCACTTTCCTCAACCTTTCCTCCACTTTTTTCCACCTTTCCTCCACTTCTTTCCACCACCTTCCCTTCAGTTTCTTCCACATTTCCTCCACTTCTTTCCTCCACTTCTTTCCTCCACTTTCTTCCACCTTTCCTCCACTTCTTTCTTCCACTTTCTTCCAACTTTCCTCCACCTTTCCACCACTTTCTTCCATCTCTCCCTCACTTTCCTCCACCTTTCCACCACTTTCTTCCATCTCTCCCTCACTTTCCTCCACCTTTCCTCCACTTTCCTCCTCCTGTTATACACTTTCCTTCACATTTTCCTCCACTTTCTCCCACACTTTCACTCACTTTTTCTTCCACTTTCCTCCACTTTCCTCCACCTTTTCCGTCATTTTCCTCCAACCTTTCCTCCACTTTCATCCACCTTTTCATTCACTCCTCCACCTCCTCCCCCATCTCCTCCTCCACCTTCTTCCACTTCCACGTTCCTCCATCTCCCCTCTTCCCTCCTCCTCCACCTTCTTCCACTTTCCTTCACCTCCTCCACCCTGGTCCACCTTATGCATATATTAATGAGATGGAAATGAAGTGGGACGGAGGGTGGAGGTGACGCTGAAGGTGATAGTGAGGTGGTGAGAGTGACCATTAGAGAGAGGGAGAGAGAGAGAGAGAGAGAGAGAGAGAGAGAGAGAGAGAGAGAGAGAGAGAGAGAGAGAGTGAGAGAATGAGAGATTGTATAGTTATTTAGTTACTTATTATTAATCACAGTAAGATTTTCATTTACGTAGCCTATAGTTCACTCATTTTAACTTGGTTCAGATTTTCGTCCTTTTGCGGCTTATTTCACGTAGCTCAGTGGCAGAAAGAGGCAATACTACTACTTTACATCCTTTCCACAGCACTTCTTCGTGACTAGCACCATATTCTAGTGTTAATCTACTATTACAACTGAGCATTCTGGGTGGAACGATGACAATTTTAGGTCAAGTTAAAGTGAATAGGATATAACAGCGACTTACTGAGGTCCTTAAGGAATTATTTACATCTTTTTATAGGCACCTGTTCTCAGAGTCACTCACTTTGTTCTTCCCAGATTTTGGTACGCAATAGTTCTCGAGATATTTCGTGTGTGTGTGTGTGTGTGTGTGTGTGTGTGTGTGTGTGTGTGTGTGTGTGTGTTCTTCCTTGTTCAACACCTGGGATAGTGTGGGTTTCTGGTCTTTCCCTGCAGTAAAATATTTCTCTTCCCAAGATTCCGATACACAAAAGAGCTGATGGTATTTCAGTTGTCCTTCTTCCTTGTTCAGTACCTGGGAGAATGTTGGTTCCCGGTCTCCTCTCCCTCCAGTGAACTTCTCTCCAACCTCATTTTTCCATCTTCCTTGTTCAGTACCTGGGATAGTGTGAGTTCCTGGTTTCCCTTCTCTCCATTCAACGACTCTTCCCTTTACGTGTAGGCTGTCACAGGCACCTGCTTCCTCACAACTGATAGATTTTTTCCATTTTTTAGGCGAATGTTTCCCCGTGATTTGCTAGCGAAAAACTGCCTGAACTTTTACAAAAAACGTCAGAAATTTGGAGTAGTTTCGGATACTGTCCAACTTTAGTTTTGTGATGCTGAATGCTGAGGTTTTACTTTGTTTCATTCCACTAAAGGCACACAGAGCATTTCAGAATAATCCGTTCTACTGTGTACCTGCATTTGTTGTTGGTAATTCGTAATACTGATCCATCTGGCCGAGCAGAGCTGTTGTCCACACACAAGCAAGTGGTTCTGAGGGGCAGTCCTACAGGCACAGTACAGTACAAACATTGTGTAGGGATTCGGCGAACCCTTGTGGTAGTCAGCGCTTTGCCCAGGTCCCATGGCGAAGTGCGAGGAATTACGAATGTGAGGTTTGGCTCCCGGGTGGACGCCGCAGCTGCTCCACCCAGGATGCACAGCTCCTCCACCTGTAGGCACCTTTTCAGTAGACATTAAGAACGGTGGAACATTAATTATACGCCATTCCAAATCAGAAATACTTCAGGCTACGACTCAACTCCTCCACACCTGGCCATACTGCCTCACTGTAACCCCATCACCTGTAATTATAATCTGTTCCTTATTAGAATTATAGTGACAGATGATGAAGTTAGGCTGAGGGTGTATAGGCAGGTGTGGCAGGGTGTAAGGTATGACCGAGTGTAAATTTAATATGGAATGAACTACAACAATAAAATGAAAAGGAAGAATAAAGGAAAACATGACCAGGATTATTGTTCTCTCTCTCTCTCTCTCTCTCTCTCAGTTTATATATTGAGTCATGATGCAGGTGCGTACAGGATTAATTTATAATGCATCAGGAGAAGAAGAAAGGGGAGGAAGATAGATAGATAGGAAGGTAGATAGATAGAGAGAGAGGTAGGGAGAGAGAGAGAGAGAGAGAGAGAGAGAGAGAGATGGAAGGAAAGAGGGGAAACGGGAGAGGGGAAAACATGGAAGTGTTATGGAAGGAAAAAACTGGTCATAACGATGTGTAAATGAGGAGGGGAGAGGAAATGAGGGGAAAGGAAGGCGAGAGGGGAGGGAGGGAGGTAGAGAGAGGAAGATGGGGGTGGGGGAGGGAGAGGGGAAGAGGGGAGATAAAGGAGTGGAAGAGGAGTAGGGAAGAGAAAGGAGAGGACATGTACGAAAAGTTGGGAGTAAAGAAGAGAGGTGGAAGGAGAAGAAAAGAGAAGGTGTATGGAGAAGAGAGAGAAGAGAGGGGTGGGAGAAGAAAAGAAAGGAGGAATGGAGGAGAGAGAGAGAGAGAGAGAGAGAGAGAGAGAGAGAGAGAGAGAGAGAGAGAGAGAAGAGAAGAGTGAAGGGAAGGGAAGTGAGAAGAGAAATGGGAAGGGAAATGATGGAAGAGTGTTGGAAGAAAGAAGACCGGTCACAGCGGAGTGTAATGATTAGAGGAAAGGGAATGAGAGGAAGGAATGAGGAGAGGGAAGGAGCAGGAGGAGAGGGAGAGACAGGAATGGGGAGAGAAAGCGATGAGAGGGTAAAGGAGAAAGGGGAGGAAAGAGGGATGAGGGAAAGGGGGGAGAAAAAAGGCAAAAGGGAGGAAAGGAGGGAAAAGAAAGAAATAAAAAACAGAAAAAAGGAGGAGGAAGGAAGGAGGGGAAGGCAAGGGAAAGTATGGAGGTGACACAGAAGGGGAGGAACTGTCCATAACAGTGTGTAAATGAGAAAGGGAGGGGGAGAGAAAGAGGGAGGGGTGGAGGGGGAAATAGAGGAGTTAGGAGGAGTAGGGGAGGAAAGGAGAAAAAGGGAGGGAAAAGAAGGGATGGAGGAGAATGAAAGCGAAGAGGAAAATGATGAAAAAGGGGGTAGGGAGGAGGGGGAAAAGAGCAGACTCCACCTCTCCTTTTCTTCTCTCTCTCTCTCTCTCTCTCTCTCTCACACACACACACACACACACACACACACACACACACACACACACACACACACACACACACACACACACACACACACACACACACACACACACACACACACACACACACACACACACACACACACACTTCCCTTCCCCTCCATTTCACCCCCCACAAAAAAAAACTCTTTGTATGGGCATGATGCTTGGAAAAAAGGAGCATTCATACATATAAAAAATAATATATAGAGGCATTTATATCAGAGAGGAAATGTGAAGATGGGTGGGGAGGGAGGGGAGGCGAAAGACGAGAGGGCGGGAGGGGAGGGGAAGGGAGGCGAAAGGAGGGAGGGAGGGAAGGAGGTAAGAAGATGGAGAGGGAGGGAAATGGGCAGAGGGAGAGTGTAGGAATGAGGGGGAGGGGGAAACGAATGAGGAAGGGAAGGGGAGAAGGAGGAGGGGAGGAAGGGAAGGGGAGAGGGAAGTGGTAGAAGAGAGAGGAAAGGAGGAAAAATGGGATGGAGAAGGAATGGAAAGGGAGAAAAGAAAGATGAATGGGAAGGGAAGTGGAAGAGGGAGGGGGAGAGGAAAGTAGGAGAAGGTGAGGAAAGAAAGGAGTATGGAGAGAAAACAGGAGAGGAGTGGGAAAAGGGGGAGAGAAGGGGAGTGGAGAGGAAGAAGAAGAAGAAGGGGAGGTGGGAGGGGCAGGAAGAGGGAAAGGAAAGGAGGATGAGAAAGGAAAGAAAAAGGAAATTAAGAAAATGAGGATAAAGAAAAGGCAGTCAAAGAGAGGTCTGTGAGGAAAAGGAGAGGAGAAGGGAAGGGAAGACAAGGCGGAAGAGAGAAAAAGAGGAAGAGAAGAAAAAGAGGGAATGGAAAGGAGGAAAATACGATAAGAGAGGAGAAAATATGAGAGAGAGAGGAGAAAGAGGGATGGAGAGAGAGAGAGAAGAATGGAAGAGAGACAGTGACGAGGGTAAAAGATAAAAGAGTGATTTGAAGAGAGAAGAAAGACGGGGGGAAAAGAGCGGAGGGAAAAGAGAAGAGAGGAGAGGGAGACGGGTCAGTGAGAGAGCCAGTGGTAGGGAAAAACAAATGGTGTCTTCATGTAGCTCTAATTTCCTCTCTCTCTCTCTCTCTCTCTCTCTCTCTCTCTCTCTCTCTCTCTCTCTCTCTCTCTCTCTCTCTCTCTCTCTCTCTCACACACACACACACACACACACACACACACACACACACACACACACACACACACACACCATCTCTTTTTTACCCATCTCTGTTTATCAGTGTCTGTCTCTATTTGTCACACACACACACACACACACACACACACACACACACACACACACACCATCTCTTTTTTACCCAACTCTGTTTATCAGTGTCTGTCTCTATTTGTCACACACACACACACACACACACACACACACACACACACACACACACACACACACACACACACACACAGACCATCTCTTTTTTACCCATCTCTGTTTATCAGTGTCTATCTATTCATCACACACACACACACACACACACACACACACACACACACACACACACACACACACACACACACACACACACACACACACACACACACACACACACACACACATACACACCATCTCTTTCTTACCCATCTCTGTTTATCAGTGTCTATCTGTTCATCACACACACACACACACACACACACACACACACACACACACAAACTTCCAGCACACAAGGGGGTGGGGGCAACTTTGCTGGGTCGCTCCTGTGTTTTCCTTCCTGTCCAGTATCAACACACAGCAGGCGATCCGACTGTGCCTCCCTTGTTGTAACTCCCTAATTTATTTATCGAGAGGGGAGCGTGTGGCAGGCGAGTTGTCCTGTTGTTTTAGAGGGTTTATTTATTTATCTATCAGGCTCTATCTGTGTCTGTCTGTCTGTCTGTCTCTTTTTCTGTCTGTCACCTCGTCAAGTGAAGCGTGGGATGTGAGTTGTCGTGTGGTGTTAGTTGGTTATTTATTTATTTACCGGTATTTATCTCTCTTTTTATCTATCTGTCTGTCGTTCTGTCTGTCCATTTATCTATCTGTCTGTCTGTCTGTCAAGAGAAACGTAGGATGCAAGTTGTCTAGTGTTTATATATTAACGTCTGATTTCTATTTAGCTGATGAGTAAAGGGACAGAGCTTACAAAATAAATAAATAAACAAATAATTAAGCAAATAAATAGATAGATAGATAAATAAATAAATGAAAAAATGAAGGAAATAAGTAATAGGGTAAAGAAATAAGTAATAAGGTAAACGGTAATAAGCCTTGACACTATTCACTTTAATTTTATATGGGAGTGTTTGACACCTGAAGGAGTGAAGGTAAACGTGTGTGGAAAAATCATATATGCAGTTCTAGGTGTATAGGTAGAGTTCTTGGTGGCTGTGTCCATTATATTCGCCTGCTTAAGTTCCATTCCCCATTTCCTACTCCTCCTCCACTACATTCCCTACTCCCACTTCCCCTTCCCACGTTCCTACCCCACTCCCCACACCCTCTACTCCTCCCGACTACACGCTGCATACTCCCATCCCAGTCTCCCACAACACTCCCCCTTCCGACCCACTCACTGCACCCTCCCACCTAACTCCTCTTTCTCTCTCTCTCACTCCACTCCACCTCCCGGCTTCCCCAGTACACTTCCTTCCACTACCCCACTACACTTCTCCTTCCACTCCTCCACTACACTCCTCCTCTCATTCCCACACTACACTCCTCCTCTCCCCCACACCACATCACTTACACCTTCCCACTCCGCATCCCACACCCCTCTCCCTCACCCCACCCTTCATCTCCCCAATTCCACATCCCTACCCCTTTTCCTCCCCACACACACACACACACCTCTCCTCCCCACTCCCTCAAGGCCTCAGTAAGTTAGAAAGTTGGTCATCCCTTCCCTACCCCTTTCCCTCCCCACACTCACTCCTTTCTCTCCCCACTCCCCCACTCCCTGAAGGCCTCAGTGGGTTGGAAAGTCGGTCTACCTCTCCTTCCTTCCGTCTGCCACCCCCCCAACTTTTCTCCTTACGCGGGCGAGTTAAGATATGAGAGTCAGGGAACAATTGCCTCCACGTCTGATGCTGCGAGTTAAGGACCAACCAACTTTTACCTTGGTTTTCTGTTGTTTTTGGTGTGCTGAGGGTTTGGTGCACACATTACGTACATGCTGTGTGTGTGTGTGTGTGTGAGAGAGAGAGAGAGAGAGAGAGAGAGACTGATTACATACACACACTAGGTAGACAGACACACAGATAAATAGAAACAAACATACGCGCACACACACACACACACACACACACACACACACACACACACACACACACACACACACACACACACACACACACACACACACACACACACACACACACACACACACACACACAAAAGTTCGCTCATTTTTCCACTGCGTCTGCATCACACCTACAGTAGGGCATATCCATCACTTTCCTCCCTGATGCATCCTATCAAAGGGAATCATGTCTATCTATCTATCTATTGCCAGACGCCTTAATCCCGTAAGGGGTGGCCACAAACAAATCTCCTCCATGTCGCCCGGTCCCCCGCCATTTCACTCCCCTGCTCCCAGCTCACACCTCCCTCTCTCATATACCTCTCCACTCCATCCCGCCATCTCATCCTCGGCCTCTCCACCTCACTCACATACACTCTCCTCGTTTGTCTCTCACTCTCCCAACTGAATGGCCAGGGGAACGGGGAAAGGGGAAACAAACTTAGTCCTAGAGTCGTACCAGCCCTAGAATTGAATTCGAGTCCCATCAGTTGCCTCCTGAATGTGCTAATCAATACACCACAGAATTTCAAGTCAGTCAGTGTGACCTCCTTATTACTTTATTCTTGCCTATAACAGACGACTTTATTGAGCCCAAGAAACACAGCTGGATTTAGAGTTTTATTTATTTATTTTTATTTTTATGCTGTATCTAACCCCCCCCCCCGTTCGAAAAATCTGCCCTGATCTGAACATAATATCCCAAGGAGTTACCATGAATATAATGAAATGGGTCATCAGGAATAGGCTACTCTCTCTCTCTCTCTCTCTCTCTCTCTCTCTCTCTCTCTCCGTAAAATAATATACATGGATCACCACTCAAAATTTGGTAGGAATATCCCGTACGAATTTCGACTCCCATTTGGCAGTAGGAATTGAACTTTTAAAATATTTTCGAGTTTTTTCCCATTTTCGTGAATATTCGAGAGAGAGAGAGAGAGAGAGAGAGAGAGAGAGAGAGAGAGAGAGAGAGAGAGCAGGAGGGAAAATGATGGTATTACAGTAAATGATTATTTTTTATGATACGGTATAATGAAAATAACTACTGCTATTACTCCTGCTACTGCTAAGAGCAATAATAATAATAATAATAATGATAATGATAATGATAATAATAATAATAATAGTAGCAGTAGTAGTAGTAGTAGTAGTAGTCGTCAAAAAATACAAGTGTAATAAGAGGTTTAGCACTTGTCCTGTCCATCTGCATACACACAGCATCCATCCATCTCTGTCCTCCGTCTGCTCTTTGGCGTGCTTCTCTTCCGCACCTCGATTTCACACATCATTTGCCACATTCACTCGTGCTCCTCTTGGCACTCCACGCTTCCTCCCATCCCCCTCCTCCCCTCCTCAGACTCACTCATATGTATCCCTTTCACCTTGTTATTGACGTCTATTCTCTCTCTATGACCATCCCATCTAAGCACACACTCTCATATTTTCTCCACTCAGTTGTGTTTCATGGTATTTCACGGATATGTAAGTTCTTCACCTCTCCCACGTATGCAGATCACCTACATTAGTTAACAGTTCCACACATCTAAGCGCTCTCTCTCTCTCTCTCTCTCTCTCTCTCTCTCTCTCTCTCTCTCTCAGTGTATATCACGGCATTTCACGGATCTATAAATTTCTCCACCTCTCCCACGTATGCAAATCACCTACACCACTTAGCAGCTCCACATCCACTGTTCACACCAAATATCGCCGTCATGTTTCACAGCCATACGTTTGTCGCAACACTTCACCTGTCTTCATGCAGTCACCTTTTCAGCCTCCTCTCTTATGTCCTCTTTTTTCTCAGTCCTCTTTCTGCCTTCACTCTCTGTTTTCTTCTTTCCAGTCCTCTTTAAGCTTCCCCTCTCTCTCTCTCCTCTTTTTCGCAGTCCTCTTGCAGCCTCCTCTCTCTCTCCTCTTTTTCACAGTCCTCTTGCAGCCTCCTCTCTTTCTCCTCTTTCAGCCACCTCTTTCTGTCCTCTTCTTTGCAGTCCTCTTTTAGCCTCCTCTTTCTGGCCTTTTCGCAGTTCTCTTGCAGCCTCCTCTCTTTGTCCTCTTTTTCGTCTCAAGTCCTTCATAGCACCAGCCACTTCTCTTCCTTAAGCAACTTTATTCTCCACTTATTCTACACACTTACTTCTCATTCCTATCACTAAATCGAGGTACTTAATTTTTCGACATCCTGAGGTCTCTTCAGTCACCAATTCCTGGAGGGAAGTCGAAGAAAGGTGGGGGAAAGTAGAGGAAAGGGTGCAGGAAAAGGTGGAATTGGAGGAAAAGGTTGAGGAAAGTGGTGTGTGTGTGTGTGTGTGTGTGTGTGTGTGTGTGTGTGTGTGTGTGTGTGTGTGTGTGTGTGTGTGTGTGGTGGAAAAAGTAGGGGAAAAGGTTGAGGAAAATGGTGTGTGTGTGTGTGTGTGTGTGTGTGTGTGTGTGTGTGTGGTGGAAAAAGTAGGGGAAAAGGTTGAGGAAAGTGGTGTGTGTGTGTGTGTGTGTGTGTGTGTGTGTGTGTTGAGAATTGTCCCCCCCAAAAAAAAACAAAAAATCCTAAAATGCAAGAATAAAACTTAACCAAAACCCCAACAGGTCGAAAGATGTGAGTCCTAATTTAACCCCCCCAAAAAAAAAAAAAATAATAATAATAACAATAATAATAACAAATAAATAAATGAATAAGAAATCGTGAGAAGGTTATGATATAGAAGCAAATTTTTCCAACAGGTCAGATGATGAGAATGTAAAGTGTGGATAATAAGTAAAAGAGAAATAGGCAAATAAAGTGTTAAGTAGGCGTGTGGAGAGGCTGTCTACCTGTCTACGTCTCTATCTATCTATCTGTCTATCTAGCTACCCATCTGTCAACGTCGATATCTGTCAGTCTATCTGTCTATGTCTCTATCTGTCTACGTCTCTGTTTATCCATTTTTCTATCTAGCTGTCTCTGTGTAGGTCTATCTATCAATCTGTCTATCTAGATATCTACTACGTATGTCTACTCAGTCTATCTATCTGCCTACTGTTTTTGTAATTCCCAGACCCTCTTATAAAAATCCAGCTCAAACATACAAAGTCACAAACCCAGAAAAAGTCCCGGGGAGTCCACGAAAAATATCAGGAGCTCACACTTTCCCGGGAAACACACACACACACACACACACACACACACACACACACACACACACACACACACACACACACACACACACACACACACACACACACTGTTGCTATATCATTACCGTGGTAGATATGAACTCGAAAATAAATAAAAAAATGATAAACCTAAATGAACAACTCCTCCCTCCCCCCTCCCCCCCAAAAAAAAAAAAAAATCTCCATCCAGCCGACGAAAAATTAGGAATCCAGATTTCCGAAAAAAAAAAATATTAATAATAATAATAATTCGGTAATAATAATAATAATAATAATAATAATAATAATAATAATAACAATAATAGTAAACCGAGAGAAACAAATCGTCCTTGAAATAATCCCAGAGTCGACGAGAAAAATCAGGAATCTAAAATTTTCAACCCCCCCCCCCCAAAAAAAAATATTGCACCTGTTGCCATAGCAGTGGAGTCGTAGATTCGGCGGAACGATGGTGATGAAAAAATTAAAAGGTTTGCCCGTGATTTCGCTCCCTTGGCAATTTTGGGAGGCATCATTGAGTGGGGAGAGTGGGGGAGGGAGGGGAGGAAAGGAGGGAGAGGGGGAGGGGAAGAGTGGGAAGGGATGGAGGGAGAGGGGGAAAAATGGGGAAGGGAAGTAGAGGTGGAGGGAGGGAAATGAAGAAAGGGAGATGTGGAGTGGAGAAGTGAAAAGGGGTGGGTGGGGAAGATGGATGGAGGGGTAAGGGTGGAGGAGGGAGGAAAGAAGAGAGGGTGGGAGAAGGTTGAAGAGAGAGGCAGAAGAGGGAGAGAAGTGATAAGGTTGTGGAGAGAGGTAGAAGAGGGGGAGAGTGGGTGTGGAGTGTGAGGGAAGAGGAGTGAGGGTAGGGAAGCAGTTGGGAGAGAGGTATGGAGGGAGGGAGAAAACTGGTAGGGATGGGGAGATGGGGAGGGGAGGGAGAGTGTGAATGGTGAGTAAGGGAGACAAATAGCGGAAGGAGGAGTAGAGGTGGGGATGGGGAGAGTGGGGGAGGAGGAAGAGAGAGAGAGAGAGGAGAAGGGGAGGGTAGAGGTGAGAAGAGAGAGGCTGGGAAGGTTAATCTATTGGTCAGTGGCTACGTGTAACCATATCGTAAAAGTTTGTGGCCAACTCAGTATACTACAGGCGAACTAAAGTATTACAAATATTAAACAAGCTACTGTATAATTGTGCGCCATTGTAAGGTTATTTATTGTTTTGTTTAATCCATGGAACTCTTTTTTTCTTTCTATTTTGGTGCCAGAAGCGTCAGGTTTGCCTCAACGTAAAACACTAATCCATGGTTGATAGTATTGCCTCTGGGACGTGACCACTCAATCCCAGGACGGGTATTTTTTCTTTTTTTTTCTTTTTTTTTTAACTCCTGTTGCTGTCAGATTTTTTTTTTTTTTAGGTCAGGACAAATCCCCACTTAGTAAAAGGGCTACCGTATGTTACAAAGGGTTAGGGTAGCTGTTGATTTTTGATGATAATTTCTGAAGCATTGGACGAAGATGGAACGTGACTGACTCCTCGTAATCCTTTCTGGCTGCACTCAGTACGCTGGGAGGCAGACAGATAGGTAGAGTGATAGATAGATTCCTCTTTATGGTGGGAGGCAGATAGGTAGAGTGATAGATAGATTAGACGGAGCACTGAAATAGATTACTCGTATGTAGCGAAAAATGTTGTGTGTGTAATACTGTGTGCATTTCTGTGGATGGGGAGGTAAAGGATTGGGCAACACAGATAGATGGATAGATGGATGCATGGGTAGGTAGATTGATATAGATAGATGAATTGATGGGTGCTAGACTGATAGATAAATGGATAGGTTGATATATAAACAGAGCTCTGAAATAGATATATGTAGCGAAAATTGTCAGCGTTTATAATGTGTGTATTTCAGTGATCCAGTGACTAGAAAAAAATACTTGGTTAGTTATCTCTGGAATGAGGTGAGAGGGGGAGGAAGGGAGGAGGAAAGGGGGAGGAAAAAGGGGTAGAGGTAGAGGAAAGGGGGAGGGAAGAGGGGTAGAGGTGGAGGAAAGGGGGAGGGAAGAGGAGTAGAGGTGGATGAAGGGAGGAGGAAAAGGGGAGGGAAGAGGGGTAGAGATGGAAGAAGGGAAGAGGGGTAGAGGTGGAGGAATGGGGGAGGAAAGGGGACGGGAGGAGGTGTAGAGGTGGAGGAAGGGAGGAGGAAAGGGGGAGGGAAAAGGGGTAGAGATGGGGGGAATTGGGGAGGCAGGGGAGAAGAGGGAAGAGGAAAGAGGGGAAGAAGTGTGAGGAGAGAGGTAAGAGGGAAGGAAGTGAGGGGAAAGATGGGGGAGAGGGGAGGAAGAGAGAGAGGGGGGAGAAAAAAGGACATTAGTATGGATAAAGTGGAAAGGAGAGAGAGAGAGAAAGAGTGAAAGGTTAGGTTAGGGTGAGGGTGACGTGTAAAAGCTAAAATTCTAGAGTGAGGGGTTAGTATGAGGGGCGTAGGGTGAGGGGGTGGACACACACACACACACACACACACACACACACACACACACACACACACACACACACACACACACACACACACACACACACACACACACACACACACACACACACACACAAAATGAAGTAAAAGTGAGAAGAGAAGGGAGAGGAAGGTGATGTGGGGGTGAGATGGGGTCAGGGGGTGGAGGTCAGGGGGGATGAGAGGTCAGGGGGGTGAACTAACGACCTAACGACCTAATGACGTAGTTATGGCCTCCCCCTGCTGCTATATCTCACTCCACTTCGCCAGCTTCACCCTCACCAAATATATTTTTTCCTCTCTCTCTTTTCTTCGTAATAGACTCAGGCCTTTTTACGACTTTGCTCTTTAATATCAGGCTTTTTCCTTGTTTTAATTGTGACTGTTAATCTTGCGTAATGACTCTCTCTCTCTCTCTCTCTCTCTCTCTCTCTCCACCGCTTCTTTCAACACCTATTACTTTTAAAATTTTCCTCTCTCACATGCGGATCTCCCCTTACCATCTGACACGTTCCTCTCAGCACGCGCGCGCACGTACGCACACACACACACACACACACACACACACACACACACACACACACACACACACACACACACACACACACACACACACACACACACACACACACACACACACACACTACAAGAAACACGTCCTCAGAGTCAAGTGGTTAAAGTGCAGGAAGACAGCCATTTCAATATACACAATAAATCGCTTAGGAAGAGATGTTACGAAGCCTATGCCAGCGAGAGTAAGGCAGGGGGGTAGGATGTTCTCCCAGGCTTAAGGAAATCGTCTGGCTGAAGGAATAATGAAATAGTAAGGGGCAAAGCTGAGAGAAATCGTCCGGTAAAAACCCAGAGTAAATACGGAACGGCATCTTAGTAGGGTCCTCACGTAAGCTGAGTAAAATCGTCTGGTGGCAACGAGAATAAAGAAAAATAAAGCCTAAACCGTCCTGGATGTGGAAGGGTTTTTTTTTGAGTTCCGGTTCCAGAGAGAGATGTGACTAGTTCGCCTCAAAATGTGTCGGTTCGGTGAGGGTTGAGGTGAGGGCCGACTGGTACCTTGAATATTGGAGGTGTGGGGGGAAGAAGGGTGGGGAGGGGTGGAGGAGGGAGGGGAGAGGGTGAGGGGGGGGAAAGGAGGGTGGAGGAGTGTGAGGGGGAGGAGGGGTTGGGGGAGAGGGGAATGAAAAATGGAAGAGAGATAAGTGGAAGAGGACTTGGGGGACACTGGCTGGGGATGATAGATAGATGGATAGATAAATATACAAAGAGTAAGATTTATAGACAGATAGACAAAAGACAGGTAGATAGCTAGACAATAGGTAGGTGGATAGACAGGTAGATGAACAAGAAGACATAGAGTGATTGATAGTGATAGATGGACAGGTGGATAGAGGGAGGGGGACGAAGAATGGAGGAGAGAGAGAGAGAAGTAGGAGAGAGGCTGGAAGAACACTGGTTCGAGAGATAGTTAGAGAGAGAGAGAGGGAAGAGGGGAAGGAATGGACAAAAGGAGGGCGATAAAGAATGGAAGGGAGAGAAAAGTGTGAGAGGGGTTGGAAGAATACTGCCTGGGGAGTGTGTGAGAGGGAGGGGGGGGGAGAGGGATAGGATGAGAAATGGAGAGGGGGAGGGAAAGATGAAGGATGGAGGAGAGAAATTTGGGGGATAAAATGGTAGGAGAGAGAGAGAGAGAGAGAGAGAGAATTACATATACACACACCTACCTATTCTTATTAATTTTTCCGACCCTGATGTTACAGTTCTGTCACTTTAACTTGGCCCAGATTTTCGTCCTTTTGCAGTATATTTCACGTAGTTCAGTGGCAGAAGAAGACAATACCACGGCTGTACATCTTTCCATAGCACCTCTTCGTGATTAGCACATAGTCTAGTGTTAATTTATTGTTGCAACTCGGCATTTAAGATGGAGAGATGGCAGTTTTAGACCAGGTTAGAATACAACGAGTGTACTGATGGTGTGATATTATTATTACTACTACTACTACTGCTATTTCCACTACTACTACTACTACTACTACTACTGCTATTATTGTTATTGTTATTATTATTATTATTATTATTATTTTGTTGATGAATTAATACAGAGTTTATGCATTTTACAGGAGGAGACGACGAAGAGGAGACCTTATAAGGTAAGTATCATGTTGACGTGTGATAACTTAGAAAATAATCTTGTATCAGACAGAATTTAGTCCATCCATCCATCCATCCATCCATCTATCCATCTATCTATCTATCTCTATCCATCCATCCATCCATCCATCCAGGCAGACAGATAGACAATCATTCTTTCATTTCTTTCATTCATTCTTCGATCCATCCGTTCAACATCCATCTATCCATCTAACCATATAACCATTCACCCATCCATCCATCCTTCCATCCATCCACCCAGCGAGACAGACAGACAGCCAACCATTCTTTCATTCATTCTTCTATCCATTCACCCATCCATCCATCCACCCATAAAACCATTCACCCATCCATCCAGCCATCTAATTATCCAGTCATCCATCCATCTCCAGACGCCTTCATCCCATTTGGGGTGGCTACAAATAAATCGCCTCCGTGCCACTCAGTCCTCGGCCATCAAGCTGCCCTGTCTCCAACACACACACACACACACACACACACACACACACACACACACACACACACACACACAGCACCGTCTCATTTACTTCACCTTATCCTCTACCTCCCCATCCCTCCCCTCATCTCACTCACATACACTCTCCTAGTCAGTCTCTCATCCTCCATTACAGGTTTAAAGAATTAACTGATGCATTTTTTTTAGTCTTGTTACCTTCAGACGATTTTATTCAGCATAGGGGAGACTTTTGGACCTGGAAAGAGAGAGAGAGAGAGAGAGAGAGAGAGCGCTACAGCTTTCGATAACCCCTTCAGTGCGAGATGTCTTTATTACTCTGAATAAAATCGTCAGGATATAGCACGGATGTATGTGTGTATGTACCCATGTATGTAATGTGTGTGTATGTATGTATGTATGACTATATGTATGTATGTGTGTATTAATGAATGTGTATGTATGTATGAGTGTTTATGTATGCAGGTCCTAATTTAGTGTATGTATGTATGTATGAATGTGTATGTATGTATGTAAATGTTTATGTATGCAGGTCCTAATTTAGTGTATGTATGTATGTATGAATGTGTGTGTATGTATGTAAGTGTTTATGTATGCAGGTCCTAATTTGTATGTATGTATGTATGTACGTGTATGCAAGTTGTGTATGCGTACAGTAGGTTCCAGTATGTATGTAGTAGTAGCAGTGGTTGTAGTAGCAGTTGTAGTTGTAGTTGCAGTGGTAGTAGTCGTAACCCCAGGCTCATCTAAAAGTGAACACAGTGGACTGCAGGCTTGACTTGCCCTCCTCCAGTCCACTTTATTTTAAGTGACTAGGAAGGAGATGGAGGGATGGAATGGAGAGGTATATGAGAGAGGGGTGTGTGAATTGGGAGCAGGGCAGTGAAATGGCGGAGGACAGGGTAACGTGGAGGCGATTTGTTTGTGGCCACCCCGTGTAAGGGATTAAGGTGTCTGGCAATAGAATGTAGAGGGCTGTATAGCGAGGCAGTGGAGGCGCTTGGTCGTATCAGTGCCACCACATGGAGGCGTCTCGCTGGCACCGACGTCCGTGGGCTGAAGGGGTGAATAGTGACCGTATTAACACTATCGGGCACCTGTGACCCACGGGAGAGGGTGAATAGCGCAGCAACGCGGCCTGAGATGGAGTGAGAGGATGAGTTTCAAACAGAATGGCGTCGATTATCGTAAATTTGGTTGGGGTTGGACGGAACGAAGCTGAGTCAGACAATAGAGGCTGGGCAACAGATGGTCAGGGTGAGAGAGAGAGAGAGAGAGAGAGAAAGAGGGAAGGTGAGAGAATGTGAGACAGGGAGATGGGTGGTAAGTAGGAAGTGAGGGAGAAATTGAACGAATGATAAGAGATAAAAAAATATGGCTAAGGTGAGGGAGCGAGGGAGGGAAGGAAAGTGAGAGAATGTGAGATGGGTAAGGGAGATGTGTTGTGGGTGAGGGAGATGTGTTGTGGGTGAGGGAGATGTGTTGTGGGTAAGGGAGATGTGTTGTGGGTGAGGGAGATGTGTTGTGGGTGAGGGAGTGATACAGATTAAAAAAGAGATGGTCAGGGTGAGAGAGAGAGAGAGAGAGAGAGAGAGAGAGAGAGAGAGAGAGAGAGAGACAGGGCGGAGGTGAGTGAGGGTGGGATTGTTGTAGATAATTAGATAGATTTAAAACAGAACGCTTGGAAGGACTATGAATGTGTGTGTGTGTGTGTGTGTGTGTGTGTGTGTGTGTGTGTGTGTGTGTGTGTGTGTGTGTGTGTTGTGTGTGTGTGTGTGTGTGTGTGTGTGTGTGTGTGTGTGTGTGTGTGTGTGTGTGTGTGTGTGTGGCATCATGAAAGGCTGAGCTAGACTGTGACAAAGGCTCTCTCTCTCTCTCTCTCTCTCTCTCTCTCTCTCCTGATTGTAAAATATCTTCGGATTCCCTGTACATTATCAGAGAGAGAGAGAGAGGGAGAGTGAGAGAGAGATTTAAGTGTCTCCCTGGCATTACTTCCTTACGTATAACACATTAATATTATAATAGATGGTGGATGTTCCCTGGGTCCTTAATATTCTCTTACGTTATTAATGGAGACTTACATTATCATTATTATCATCATCGCTGTTATGGTCATCAACATTGTTCTCCTGCTCCTCCTCCTCCTCCTCCTCATCATCATCATCATCATCATCGTCATTATCATCATCATCATCGTCGTCGTCGTCACCACGTTCATTCACACCTTAAAGATGGTGTAATATAGGATCTAAAGAAACAGAAAGCATAACATTTCGAGAAGTCCGAGTAGTAGTAGTAGCAGTAGTAGTGGTAGTAGCAGTAGTAGTAGCAGTAGTAGTAACACCAACAATAATAACTAGAGCGCCGTAAAATTGTCCAAGGATAGTTTTGATGAAAAACTCCCACAGTCATTGCTAACTAGAAGCCGAGCTATAAAGGGACCTTGAGGTCAAGGTCACTGATCTTGTGCTTGTCACCTTAGGTCATCACAATCTATAAGTCCACCAAGTTTGGTGGCTCTGGCTTTAATACTTCATGCAAAGTTAAGTGACACCCGGAATATCCGGAAAAGTCTCAGTTTTTGACCCCAGGCGACCTCAGAGCATAATTAACCAAGTGGACTCCTTTCCACACTGCGTCCGCCTTAAGGCTGTATTGTAGTACAGTTCCAGCTTCCAAACTTAAGCGGTTCTTGAGATAGCCTGGCTGACTCACTTATCTGCGTTGCGCATAATATCCGGAGATCCGGTAGACGGACTGCCACCATATTTGGCCAGAGAAACGGATAGCTGTGAGCCAAATTGCCTTTGTTGAAATATCTCCCATTTTAAAATAAGTAAGAATAATATTAGTATTGACAAAAACAAGACAACTCCCCACAGGGATTTGGGAAGCTTTAATGGTAATAACAATAAACTTGACCATTGTATAAGCAAGTTACGTTTAATATCGTTCTCTAATATGTTCCTTTCCCCTTGTCCAATAATTCGTTTGTCTCGCCCTTATGCAAGTATTTGATTACTGGAAAGTGTGTGTGTGTGTGTGTGTGTGTGTGTGTGTGTGTGTGTGTGTGTGTGTGTGTGTTGTGGTGTGGTGATTGTGGTGGTGTGTATTAGACAACAAAGGGTGAAGGAACAGAGAGAAATGGAAGGGGAGTGGAGAGATAAAGAGGAGGGAGGGAGAGAAAACTGTAGTGAAATGAAGGGAGAGAGGAGGAAAAGAAGAGGGACAAGGACGAAAGGAGGGAAGAATTGGAGGAAGAGGAGAAAGAGGAAAGAAGTCAAGAAGTGGAGGGGGGAAAGGAGAGATGGAAGAGGAAGGGAGGAGAATGAGAGTAAAAACAGGAAACATGATTAATAAAGGGGATGTTAACAGGGGTGAGAGAGAGAGAGAGAGAGAGAGAGAGAGAGAGAGAGAGAGAGAGGTGGAGGAAAGGAGAGAAAATAATAACGAGACAGAAAATGATTGAGAATTAGGAGGAAGGAGAGGGGAAGCAAACAGTGACAGGAAGTGAAAGAGAGAAGAATGTAAAGTAAGAAGAACGAGATTGAAAAGGAGGAGGAGGGAGAGAAAGAGGAGGAGGAGGAGGAGAGGGAGATGTTGAAGAAAAAGGAGAACAAGAGAGAGAAGATGGAGGAGAAGAAGAGGAGGAATGAGAAGGGGAAAATGCGAAAGGAGGAGGAGGAGAAAGTACGGGAAGGAAAATGATGAGGGGGGGAAGAAGAGGCAGTTTAATTACACCGATAATGGATTAAGTTTTGGCTCATAAATAACTTTGGCTGATGACACTGAAGGAGAAATAAAGTTTTGGCGTGGCAGAGGTGATTTATGCCAGAGAGAAAATCAAGAGGGAGGTAGATTGTTGATGGGGAGGAAGACAGGTGTGTTGTGCAGGTGGGCGTGTAGGGGTGGCTTTCTCTCTCTCTCTCTCCCCTGCACTTTGAGCCCTCTTGTTTTCTCCCCTCTTCTCTGTCATCTTCCTCTCTCTCTTCTTCTATCCTCTCTTCTATCCTCTCTTCTCTCCTCTATTCTGTCCCATGTTCTTCTCTCCCCTCTTCTTCCATCCCGTCTTCGTCTCTCCCTTCTTCTCTCCGTTCTTCTTCTTTCCCAAATTTTTTCATCCCCTCTTCTTCTCTCCCCTCTTCTTCCATCCCCTCTTCTTCTCCCCCCTCTTCCACTCCTTTCCCCTCCCCTTTGGCATTCCCCTCTCTATCTTACCCCCCCTACCCTCCCCATTCCCCATATTCTATTCCCTCCCTCACTCCATCACCCCTTTCCCCTCTCTATCTTACCCCCCCTACCCTCCCCATTCCCCATACTGTATTCCCTCCCTCACCCCATCACCCCTTTCCCCTCTCTATCTTACTCCCCCTACCCTCCCCATTCCCCATATTCTATTACCTCCCTCGATCCATCACCCCTTCCCCTTATTCTTCCCTCTCCCTCACCCCATCACCCTTTCCCCTCTTTTGCCCCCATCTCCCCTTTCCATTCTCTTCCCTTTAGACTCCACGCGCCCTCCTCAACTCCACTGCATAACAATCTTAACAAAATAGCCCAAACCCTACATTCTCTCTCTCTCTCTCTCTCTCTCTCTCTCTCTCTCTCTCTCTCTCCCCTGCTCCCCTCCCCCTCCCACTTATACTTACCTTCCCTCTTTCCCCTCCCCTTCCCTCTGTTTTTCCCTTCTCCTATCATTCTTCTTCCCTCATATTCCCTCGCCTCTCTCACCTCCCTTTCCTCCTCTGACGCCCGTCTCCCCTTTCCCTTCCCTCTTCCCCCTCTTGCTTCCTCTCCTCTCTCTTCTCTCCCCTTCCTTCCCCCTGCTCATTTCCCTCTCCTCTCCCGTCTCTCTTCCTCACTCTTACTTTCCCCTCCTCTCTCACATTCCCCTCCCCCTTTTACTTCCTTCTCCTCTCCCCTCCCCTCTCCACCTCTCTTCCGTCCCCTCCCTCTCCGCTCCATCCCTTCCTCTCCGCTCCATTCCCTCCCCATCCCCACCTCTCCTCTGTCCCCCCCTTCGCTTCATCCTCCCCCTCCTCTCCATTCCCTCGCCTTCCCCACCTCTCCTCCATCCCCCCCCCTCCCGTTCGCTCCATCCTCCCCTCCTTCCGCTCCATTCCCTCCCCTTCCCTAGCTCTCCCCCATCCCTCCTCCATCCCCTTCGGTCCATCCCTCCCTCTCCACTCCATCCCCTCCCGTTCCCCACCTCTCCTCCATTCCCTCCCCTTCCCCATCCCTCCTCCATCCCCATCGCTCCATCCCTTCCTCTCCTCTCCATTCCCTCCCCTTCCCCACCTCTCCTCCATCCCTCCTCCGTCCCCTCCCCTTCCTCTCCACCCCTCCCCCTCCAAATCTCGTGCACCAACTGGCCTGAATAATAATTACAACAAAATATGTGCATACCTGAGGCCTGGCATACATAATGAATTGCCTCCATGTATACACCTTGCACGGACACATAAATATACATACATCCAGCCTCGCCCACAGATGTATACATGCACCCTCGCCCACACATAACGTACATACATACATAAATACATCACAAACACACACACACACACACACACACACACACACAGACGTACGTACATGGATTGATAGGACAGACAGACAGATAGACCCTTCAGTAACCTAGCCTCGGGACCCTATGCTTCAGAGGGGGTAACAAGGATTTACTGTTACTATTATACTATTGGGATAAATGTAGAGAGACGCCTTCACGTGGTGGCACCGATATAGGTTGCCGGATCCACTGCCCGGTCATACAAGCGTCCCTCAGTCCCCTCCCTATCCCCGAAAGGAAGGATGGTCTGCTATTTTACTATTAGGAGAGAGAGAGAGAGAGAGAGAGAGAGAGAGAGAGAGAGAAGTGGGTGTGCAAGTACCTGTATGAAACCAGTCCTGAGTGAGACCCTAACCAAGTATTAGTATGGGCGGTGGGTATTAGAGCCAAAAGGGTGACATGTGAAAGTCCGTTGTGCTATCTGTTGAGTGTAGAATTACTGGACTAGGGGAATGGACTGTGTAATATATGCCCAAAGTTGAATACATAAACAAATACAAACATTCAAAGATATGCAGAGAATACGTGGAGTTGCACAGTGGGTGTGGTTCCGTCTCTCTCTCTCTCTCTCTCTCCCTCCATTATCCCTTACCCCCTCCATCTTCCTCTCCCTCTCTTTACGCCATTCTTCCCTCACTTACACCATAATTTTTCCTCCCCCTCCTCTCCACACTCTCCTCCCTCCCCCTCCCCCTCTCCCTCTCTCTCCTCTCCCTCTCCCTCTCCCCTCCTCTCTCGTCCACTGTTATTTTATCATATTTTCCTTCCTCTTCCTCCTGCTCTCCTCCCCACCCTCGTCCTCATCTCTCTCTCTCTCTCTCTCTCTCTCTCTCTCTCTCTCTCTCATCTCCATCATTCCTCCCTCCCTTGCTCCATAATTTACCCCCTTCTCCCTCCCCCTCTAACCCCACCCTCCCCTCCTCCCTCTTCCTCTCTCCATTATCCCTCCCTCTCCTCCCCACCTCCTCCTTCTCCTCCTCTATTTTCTCCCACCTTCCCTTCTCTCCCCCTCCCCGCATCCTTGCTCTCCCCCCTCTCTCTCCCCTTTCCTTCCTCCCTTCTCCCTTTCCCCTTTCTCACCTTTCCTTCCTCCCCTTCTCTCTTTCCCCTCCCTCTCCCCTTTCTCCCCTTTCCTTCCTCCCTTCTCCCTTTCCCCTCCCCTTTCTCTCCCTCTCCCTCTCCCCTTTCTCCCCTTTCCTTCCTCCCCCTCCCTCACTACCCTTCCTCTCCCTCCCCCCCTGCTGACGAGGTAAGTTTATTAGGCTTCACCTTGGCCAGGAAGCAGGTACGATAGATTAGAGGGTAGACAGGTATACACAGGTAGATTAGTAGGTAGAATGGAGGGTATACACAGGTAGCTTAGTAGGTAGAATAGGTATACACAGGTAGATTAGTAGGTAGAATAGGTATACACAGGTAGATTAGTAGGTAGAATAGGTATACACAGGTAGATTAGTAGGTAGAACTGAAGGTATACACAGGTAGATTAGTAGGTAGAACTGAAGGTATACACAGGTAGATTAGTAGGTAGAACTGAAGGTATACACAGGTAGATTAGTAGGTAGAATAGGTATACACAGGTAGATTAGTAGGTAGAATAGGTATACACAGGTAAATTAGTAGGTAGAATAGGTATACACAGGTAGATCAGTAGGTAGAATAGGTATACACAGGTAGATTAGTAGGTAGAATAGGAGGGTATACACAGGTAGATTAGAAAGTAGAATAGGTATACACAGGTAGATTAGTAGGTAGAATAGGTATACACAGGTAGATTAGTAGGTAGAATAGGTATACATAGGTAGAGTAGTAGGTAGAATAGGTATACATAGGTAGATTAGTAGGTAGAATAGGTATACACAGGTAGAGTAGTAGGTAGAGTAGAAGGTAGAATACTCGTTTCACTTTAACTTGGCTCAAAATTATCTTTCCATCTTGAATGCTGAGTTGTAGCAAGGTATTGACACTGGTATATGGTGCTAGTCACGAAGAAGTGCTATGGGGTGGATATAGAGCCGCAGTATTGCCCTCCATTATGTTTTAACACGAGAAGAACACTAGAATATGATGCTAGTCACGAAGAAGTGCTACGGAAAGGATGTATGGCCGCATATCTTATGTTCAAGCAATAGAGTAACACTAGAATATGATGCTAGTCACGACAAGTGCTATGGCATGGATATAGAGCCGTAGTATTGCCTTCCATTATGTTTTAACAATAGAATAACACTATGATGCTAGTCACGAAGAAGTGCTATGGAAGGGATGTAGGGCCGTATGTCTTATCTTTCATTATGTTGCAGCAATAGATTAACACTAGAATATGATGCTAGTCACGAGGAAGTGCTATGGAAAGGATATAGGGCCGTATGTCTTATCTTTCATTATGTTGCAGCAATAGATTAATGATGCTAGTCACGAAGAAGTGCTGTGGCAAGGATATAGGGCCGCATATTTCATTATGTTTCAGAAGTCGATTAACACTAGGATATGATGCTAGTCACGAAGAAGTGCTATGGAAGGGATGTAGGGCCGTAGTATTGTCTTATTCAGCCCTTTTTCTCAGGTTAGGAAACAGGTAGAGGAGGAGTAGATTAGAAGGTCGCTTAATACGTAGATTATTTGAGTAGATTAGGTGGTAGGCAGGTATTTTATTGGGCAGGTGAGGCGTGAGGCAGGGAAATTAACTGATAGATTAAGTGATAGACAGGTAGATCCGCACCCAGGTAAGTCGAATTAGTAGGTGGAAGAAGAGGTAGGGAGGTAGTAAGTAGGTAGGTAGACTGGTAAGTAGGAAGGTAGGTTGGTAGGTAGATTGGTAAGTAGGAATGTAGGTAGGTAGGTTGATTGGTAAGTAGGAAGGTAGGTAGGTAGAAAAGTAAGTAGGTAGGTAGTTAGAAGGTAGGTAGGAAGGTTGGTAAGAATGTAGATAGGTAATTAGACAGTAAGTTGGTAGGTAGGAAGTAGGTAGGTTGGTAGGTAGATAGGAAGTAGGTAGGTAGGTAAGCAAAATTTGTACCTGAAAGAAGTAGGAAGGTAGGTGGTAGTAGGTAGGTGGGTAGGTAGGTAGATTGGTAAGTAGAAAGTAGGTAGGTAGGCGTGGCGTAACGGAGGTCTAAGATGACGAGTTGGTGATATGTGATAGGAAGATGAGGTTTGGTAGATTATAGATAGATAATTAGATAGATATAGATTGGTGAATAGATAAATAGATTTGTGGATAGATAGATACATAGGTGAACTGATGGATAGATGGATGGGTTAACAGACATACATACATACATGCAAAGATAACCAAGTAGGCATGAAAGAAATATAGATAGATAGATAGATAGATAGTTTTCTTACCCTAGACAGGTGAAGAAGAGAGATTAGAGAGAGAGAGAGAGAGAGAGAGAGAGAGAGAGAGAGAGAGAGAGAGAGAGAATTTCTGTACCCCAGCTAACTTGATGGCCAATACCTCCTCCCCTCACCCCTTCCCTACTTCTCCCTCCTTCCTCCCCACTCCCCTCCGTCTCTCCCTCTCTCCTTCCCCCTCCCCCCTCTCCCCTTCCTTCTCTTACCATGAAAAATGCATAAATGTGCTTCTGGCCTTACCTGGTCTGTCTATCTATCTATCAAATCTCTGTATCTATCTATCTATCTGTCTGTCTATCTTTCTGTCTCTGCCTATTTGCTTAACCATCTCTCTGTCTATCTATCTGTCTGTCTGTCTATCTTTCTGTCTCTGCCTATTTGCTTAACCATCTCTCTGTCTATCTGTCTATCTATCTATCTGTCTGTGTCTGTCCATGTCTCTCTCTCTATAGCTTGATCTATCTATACATGTATATGTTTGCTTATGTCTTCTTTATCTCCGCATGTGTCTGTGTGTTTCTGTCTGTCTGTCTGTCTGTCTGTCTAACTAGCTATCAGTCTATCTTCTGTGTGTCTGTACTTGTTTCTGTCTCAATATATCTATCTGCCTATCTGTCTGTCTATCTAGCTATCAGTCGTTGTTGCTGTTTATCCATCAGTCTGTCTATCTGTCTAGCCAGTTTTCTATCTATCAGTATATCTATCTGCTTTTCTATCTGTCTATCTACCTGTCAGTCTATGTTTTTCTCTGTCTATCAGTCTATCTATCTGATTTTCTCTCTAACATCTTTATTAAACCGAGAAAGCTAAGTCAGTCCTATATAGCTCTAGGAAAGCTAAAAGACAACATATCCCAGACTGAACTAAAGGTAAACCAAGCTAGTAATGATTCTAAAAAGCTAACAGTAAGCTAAAGTAAGGCCAGGACGCCAGTGGAAGATAAAAATAAAGAGCCAACAAGAAGCTAAGAATAAAAACAATTAAAAAGCTAAAACGGTGCTGCGATAGAGCTGAATAAAGTACCTGGGAAGCTATAATTTGCGGTGAAGCTAAAATAAAGCTAAAATAAAACAGACATAAGGATAAATAAACCTAAATTTAAAGCAGATATAAAACGAGAAGTAAAGCCGACATAGAGTTAAAGTAAAGCTAAATAAATGTTACGTAAGACTAACAAAAATAAAGTTATAAATAAAACAGAAGGTAAAACAAAAAATAAAGAGAAAAATAAGCTAATAATAAAGCAAAAATAAAGCTAAAATCAAGAAAGAAATAAAGAAAATAATAAAGCCAAAATCAAGCAAGAAATAATCCTTAAAATAAAGCAAGAAATAAGGCAAAAATAAAAGCAAGAAATGAAGCTAAAATAAAGCAATAAATAAAGCTAAAATAAAGCAATAAATAAAGCTAAAATAAAGCAATAAATAAAGCAAAAATCAAGCAAGAAATAAGGGTAAAAATAAAGCAAAACAGAGGTAAAGCTCGCCCCTTTGCCTCAACTCAGCCACTTGTGAGTAAAATTTGCTGGGTCATAAATCCCTGTTAGAGCTCCGCCTTGCCCCTCCCCCCTCTCTCTCTCTCTCTCTCTCTCTCTTTCTCTCTCTCTCTCTCTCTCTCTCTCTCTCTCTCTCTCTCTCTCTCTGTCTCGAATTTGCTGCAATAGAGAATTCTGGAGCGTGTGCGTGTGTGAAGCATGGTGCCAGTGTATGTGTATGTATGCATGGGCGTGTGTGGAGTGCTGAGTGTGTGTGTGTGTGTGTGTGTGTGTTCGCAGGCAGTTGTTATATAGCCAGTAAAAATGACGTAGACTCCCACTGTATTTTATTTTTGAAAACAGAACGAAAAGCATTGATATACGCTCTTGTATTTCCCTTTTCACTCTCCATTTATTTCGTTCAGTATATCCTTGTAACGCATTGTTCTAATTAAAGAATCGTAACCTCTTTAAGCTTAGTTAATGGCCAGGTGTAGTCAGAATGGAGGCTTAATTTGACTAGTAACCAAGGAGACTCATTCTTACCTCATCACTAAGGCTCATTGAGTTTCGTGTATTTGGGTGTAGGAGTTGCCCAGTTCCCTCAGGTGAAAATTAACTGAGTATAATTGCCCTAAAACACTGGCATTATTTTGTATGTCTAGTTAGGATTTCTGGAGATGGTGAAATATTAAGGAAAATATCGTTTATGGCAAATTTCATGGAAGATAGAGGTGTTGGTATTTGATTTGGTCCTCTTCCTCTCCCTCTTCCTCTCCCAGTACCTCCTCCTCCTCCTCCTCCTCCTCCTCCCCTGAGTTAATGGTCTCTACAAGTTGAGTGACCACCATCGGGATTTTTTTTTAAATTACCAGGGGTCACTGCTTCAGGAGGTAAGTTGTGTACTTGTCTCGCGTGAGAAAGGTCTTAGTGGAGTGAACGGAGCTGGGGCCTGATTGGCTGCTGCCTACCTTGAAAGCGCCAGGCAAGGCTGCCGAACCAGCCCTGATCATCCACACTGCGCATTTTCCACACTGTCTAGGGACTCCGTTGACTCATCGTACCCGTATAAAATGCCATTCATTTGATTATTCGTCTTATTTTATTACTTTCTCTTTCAGTCTATTATAGATAAAGTATTATAGAATGTAACTTTTCCTTTTCAGTCTGTCCAATGAAATTTCCATGTCATTTTTTTCCATGCTACATTTCGGTTTTCCTGCCAGTTTTAACTGAGAGTTTGGAGGCGGGGGAGCCTTCTTGCTCTACTATCCTTATCCTTCAGCATGTAGAATTATATCTCGTATTCATAGTCTACTCAGTAACAAGCAGCCTCGAAAGGACCATAAAGTCTGTTGCCGTTTGCTTTCCTTTGTATTCCTTTGTATTCCTCCTCGTCCTGCTCTTCACCTGTATACATAGCCGTTGTATTGTTCATCACTGGTTGAAACATCATTCATACATTACATACATACATACATACATACATATATATACAGGTGCACACAGGAACACAACTATTATTCACGCACAGGGACACCACAACATACATACGTAAGATACCACTCACTCACTCACACACACACACACACACACACACACACACACACACACACACACACACACACACACACACACACACACACACACACACACACACACACACACACACACACACACACACACACACACACTAGCACAATCTCCCTTTCCTGCTTCTCCCTCCTATCTCTCCCTGCAGATCAGACAACGGTAACCTAGTCAGCAGCCAGAGTAGGATTTCTGTGTCTGCTGCTTCTCCACCTCACCACCACCACCTCCACCCTCAATCTCCCTCTTCACCTCCACCACCTCCACCACCACCACACTCACTCTTCTGCACCACGACAGCCACCATCATGACCACCACCACTCCCTCTTGCCCTCTCCTTCACCATCATCATCATCATCATCACGACCACCACCATCATCATCACCTTCATTTGTCCCCCACCACCACCACCACCACCATCATGTTTAGTTGATCTCCCCCACCATCACCACCACACGACCATCATCATCATCATCATCATCACTTCTAGTTGCCCTCTACCCATCACCACCATCACCACATTCTCTCCACACCACCACCACACTCTCACCACCACCCTCCGTCCGTCTCCCTCAGCTCCCACCCACTGGATCCCTCACAAGTTACAATTCTCCCCTACATTCCACCCTCCGGCATGTCAGTGGTTAAGCACCCCGTTTAGCATACAATTTGGGCAGGGTTCAATTCCGGCTGGGTTAGCATTAAAGCTGGTATAGTACTGTGTCCCATTATGTTTTGGGATAGGGTTCAGTTCTGGCTTGAGTTGGCATTTAAAGTTAGTGTAGTATTATGTTCCTTTTTATGTTGGGACAGGGTTCGATTCCGGCTGGGGTTAGCATTTAAGATGGTGTGGTTGTATGTCCCTTTACGTGTTATTTCAGCACTTGTAAAATCCTCTTCTCACAAGCGAGAGGCATGGAGGGGGCACTGTGGAGTATATTGATGTGGCATAGTGTGGTGTGGTGTGGAGTGGTGGGGTGTAATGTTCAGCTGGGGCTGGGTGTGGGAGGATGAATTCGACATGTATGCCAGACTGGAGGTGTGTAGTGTTGTAGAGTGAAGTGTGGTAGTAAGTGGTGTGGCAGTGTACAGTGGAGTAGTGTGTAGTGTGACGTGGTGTGGTAGTGTGCGTTGCGGTAGTGTGTAGTGTGGCGTGGTGTGAGTGTGTAGTGTGGTAATGTGAGGTGTGACTTGGTGTGTGATGTGGCAGTGAGTGAGTGGTGTGGTATGGTGTGGTGATGTTAAGTGCGACATTGTGTGACGTGGCGGTCTGTGGTGTGTGTGTGTGTGTGTGTGTGTGTGTGTGTGTGTGTGTGTGTGTGTGTGTGTGTGTGTGTGTGTGAGAGAGAGAGAGAGAGAGAGAGAGAGAGAGAGATAACCTATTCTGCAAGAGAGAGATAAACTATTCTGCATGTTTAAGTTGAGAGAGAGAGGAGGTGTGGAGGATGAAGAAGGAGGTGGAAGGGAGGAGGAGGGAGGCTGAGATGGAGGGAGAGAAGGGGAGGTGAAGAGAAGAGAGGAAAAGGAAAGGGGGAGGGGTAGAAGGGGATGGGAGTAAAAATATAGGTATGAATATTTATGTAAATCTGATGATACATAAAAATCGCCTTTATCCGCTTCTCTGTGTTATTTTGCTGTCTCTTTAATTATTAAAAGCCACTCAGCATTTAAATCCCAGGGTTCATAAGAGGGGTTACTGCGCAGACGTAGCCGGGGGAGGGAGTAGCGGGAGGAGGCGGAGAGGGGGAGGGGGAGATGAGAGGGGTGGATGGAGGGGAGGAGGTGCTGGTAGGGAGGTTGAGATATGATGCGTGAAAAATGGATGCGGGGAGGAGATGACCGAGCAAAGTTTAGCTAATAGCCCAGTACAACTTTATCACTTCTCTCGCTGTCATTCTGAGGAGTAACGAATCGAATGATAATATCCGTCGCAATAATGCTTGGGGTGTCATTTGAAGATTATAAATAGCCAGCGTTTGTTAAGAGATTCGACAACGTAGGTATGAGAGAGGTAGTGGAGAGGAGCCGTGAAATCTGTACCCAGTTACCCTCAGTAAATATGAAACGCATTTTTTATCAACAAACTTTTGGCTTCTGTAGACAAAGTTAAGGTAGACTGTAATGAAGATGAAATTATGTGGGTAGAGAGACAGGAAAAGTGACGGTAC
>NC_136995.1:2070000-2080000 GCF_032717465.1 Coenobita brevimanus
AGGAAGAGGAAGCATAGAAGGAAGATAATAGAACATGAAAAAAAGAGCGTATGGGAAAAAGGAAGAAGTGTAGAGCGGTAGAAATAGATAAGTAGATAGAGAAACAGCTTGATTTAGACAGATCGATAGATATATAGAAAACGTAGAGGGTTTTCAAAATTAAGAGACTCAAAAAATAAAGTAAAAAAATATATAATGTTTTTTTCAAAATTAAGAGACTGAAAAAGAATTGAAAAAGACAGTGGTGTACAAAAATACGAGCCCGAAAAATAAAGAAAAAATACAGGGGAGTGAAAAAAGATACGAGACTAAAATATGGATGTTCAGAAGTACGAGACCCAGAAAATAAAGGAGAAATACAGCAGGGAAAAAATACAGGAATGAAAAATACAGCAGAGCGAAGAAATACAGCCGTGAAAAAAATCTTGAAGAAACAGAGCAGTGAAAATATACAACTGAAAAATACAGCAGTGAAAAAAATGGTGAAAAAATACAGCAAGGAAAAAAATACAGCAGTGAAAAAATACGGCAGTGAAAAAAATGGTGGAAAAATACAGCAAGGAAAAAAATACGGCAGTGAAAAAATACGGCAGTGAAAAAAATATTGCCGAGAAAAAAATACAGCAGTGTGAAGATAGTGAAAAAAATACAGCAGTGTGAAGATAGTGAAAAAAATACAGCAGTGAAAAATTGGTGAAAAAAAATACAGCAGTGAAAAAATACAACTGAAAAAATACAGCAGTGAAAAAATACAACTGAAAAAATACAGCAGTGAAAAAATACAACTGAAAAAATACAGCAGTGAAAAAATGGTAAAAAAAAATACAGCAGTGAAAAAATACAACTGAAAAAATACAGCAGTGAAAAAAATACAGCTGAGTGAGAAAATACAGCAGTGAAAAAAATACAGCAGTGAAAAAAATACAGCTGAGTGAGAAAATACAGCAGTGAAAAAAATACAGCAGTGAAAAAAATACAGCAGTGAAAAAAATACAGCTGAGTGAGAAAATACAGCAGTGAAAAAAATACAGCAGTGAAAAAAATACAGCAGTGAAAAAAATACAGCAGTGAAAAAAATACAGCAGTGAAAAAAATACAGCAGTGAAAAAAATACAGCAGTGAAGGAAATACAGCAGTGAAAAAATCTTGAAGAAACCCAGGAGTGAGAAAATACAGCAATGAAAAAATACAGCAGTGAAAAAACTACAGGATAAAAAATACGAGACCGAAAAAAAAAATAATACCAAAAAATACAGCGTAGTGAAAAAATAAGACTAAGAAAAAAAAAAATGAAGGAAACAACAGCGGAGTCCAAAAATACGAACCGAAAAAATACAGTTGAGTAAAAAGGTACAAGAAAAAAAAAAATCCCCAAATATGTGACCGAAAAAAATACAGGGGTGTCCAAAAACGAGGCCTAAAAATAATACCAAAAATACAGCCGTGTCAAGAAATAGAGACTGGAAAAACGAAAAACGAAAAAATGTGAGAAATAAAATGAAGTGAGGGTTTAGGGGAGACTGAAGTGAAGGGGAAGGGAAGGGAACCGCGGAGGGAGGGAGAATGAAATGAAAGGCGATGATAAAACAGGGAATAAGGAGAAATGGCTCAGAAAGAAGAGAAAGAGAGCATAAAGATAAATAGTTAGGGGGCGGGGTGCACGGGTGGAGAGAGGGACAGGTGGGGAGAGAGGAGGAGGAAGATGGGGTGGAGAGAGGGACCGGTGGGGAGAGAGGAGGAAGATGCAGGGGTGGAGAGAGGGACAGGTGGGGAGAGAGGAGGAGGAAGATGGGGTTCACGGGTGGAGAGAGGGACAGGTAGGGAGAGAGGAGGAGGAGGAGGAAGATGGGGTGGAGAGAGGGACAGGTGGGGAGAGAGGAAGAGGAAGATGGGGTGGAGGGGGAAAGAATGGGGGGTATAAGGGTTGGAAGAGAGGAGGAGGAGGAGGAAGATGGGGTGCAGGGGTGGAGAGAGGGACAGGTAGGGAGAGAGGAGGAGGAAGATGGGGTGCAGGGGTGGAGAGAGGGACCGGTGGGGAGAGAGGAGGAAGATGGGGTGGAGGGGGAAAGAATGGGGGGTATAAGGGTTGGAAGAGAGGAGGAGGAGGAGGAAGATGGGGTGGAGGGAGAAAGAGTGGAGGGTATAAGGGTTGGAAGAGAGGAGGAGGAGGAAAATGGGATGGAGGGAGAAAGTGTGGAGGGGTGGAGAGAGGGACCTGTAGGGAGAGAGGAGGAGGAGGAAGATGAGGTAGAGGGAGAAAGAGTGGAGGGGGGTTGGGGTTGGGAGAGAGGGAAGGAGGGAGACTGAGAGAGACGGGGGTAGGGAGAGAGGAGGAGTAAGAGGGGATGGAGGGAGAAAGAGTGGAGGGGGTAGGGGTTGGGAGAGGGAAGGAGGGAGACAGAGAGAGAGGGGGGGTAGGGAGAGAGGAGGAGGAGGAGGAGGAGGAAGATGGGGTGGACCATAGAGGTAGGAATACTCCCTCCTCTATGGGGTGGACGGAGTAAGAGTGGAGGGGGAAGGGGTTAGGAGAGAGGGAAGATGGGGTGGAGGGAGAAGGAGTGGAGGGGATGGGGGTTGGGAGAGGGAAGGAGGGACACTGAGAGAGGAGGGGAACGGAGAGAGGAGGAGGAGGGAGATGGGGTGGAGGGAAAAAGAGTGGAGAGGGTAGGGGTTGAGAGAGAGGGAAGGAGGGAGACTGGGAGAGAGGGGAACTGAGAGAGAAAGAGGAGGAGGGAGTGGGAGGAGGATGAGAAGGAGGACTGGAGGAAAAGTAAGGGTAGGAGGAGAACAAAGGAGGAAGAGGAGCAGGAGGAGGAGGAAAGGTACGAGTAGGCGAGGAACGGAGGAGGAGGAGGAGGAGGAGAAATGGTAAGTAAAAGGGAGCGGAGAAGGGACTAGATGAAGAGGAGATTGGAAGAGAGGAAGGGGAAAAGAGGAGGAGGAGGGGAGAAAAGCAGAGAGAGACGGAAGAGAGAGAGAAAGGAGGAGGAGGAGGAGAGAGACGGGTAGGGGAGGGGCGGAGGAGAGAGGGGTAGGGGAGAGGAGGGGGAGAGAGAAGGAAGTGTGATGATGGAGAGTAAAAGCGAGAGTGAAAGAGAGAGGAAGTTGCGGAATAAGAAAAGAGGAAAGGAGAGAACGAGGTGGACGGAGATTCAAAGGAATGTGAAGGAGAGAGCGAGAGAGAGTAGGAAAAAGAGCAAGGGGAGAAGGATAAATAGATAGATAGAGAGGGGGGTAAAGTAGATAGATAGAATATTAGTAATTAGATGGAAATGAATGGTAATAATGATGAAAGGAAATGAAGCAGGTTTAAACACACAGGCTTCTGTGACTCAGTTGAATAAAATCGTCGTATGTGGCTCTGTGCAGACGATATCCACCTGTGTGTGTGTATCTTCCACACACACACACACACACACACACACACACACACACACACACACACACACACACACACACAATTTGTATTCAACTCTCTAATGAATGTGTGAAACCAGATCTTGCATGTGTAGAAATGGTCAGGTGTAGAACTGGCTTCCTCAGTTTCTCATACTGTCTGTGGCCTGCAGCTTATTTTCTAGTATACCAGTATACTGTATATATATACAGGTATATATGTATATATATTTTGTGTCCAGGCATGTCGAAATGAACGGATCTTGACTTTGGCTCTCTGTTGTATTGTTTTTGTTTTTTCTTGCAAGGAACGGTTTGCGGACTCCTGGCTTTTGGTTCCTTCTTCCGTGCATTAAAAGAAAAGATAGATATAGATAATTTATATATTTATTTTCGCACTTTATCGCTAAGAAATGCTTCCTTCTATTGTGGCCCAAGTTCCTCTGCTATCCCTCACAATTACCCGGGTATTTTCACCTCATTTCGCCTTTTTATCGCTCGGTTTGGCCGCCTCGCGTATTTCACCGCCAACATCAGTCGCTCTCCGGTGCACAAAGGAGCGTTCGTTTGCCCCGGCCTGCCTCTCGTATTATTATTTATTGGACACTTGCCGTAATTCACCAACCCCCCCTCCCTCCCCCAGACCTCATTGACCCCGCCCGACTCAGTGCCTGGATACACACGACATTTTGGATCCGAGACATTGGACATCCGCCTTTTTGGATCCGAGAAATTGGACATCTCCCACTTTGGATCCCGTGAAGGTGGAGACATATATTTAGACACATTGTAATACATTTGGATACATTAAAACACCTGTATTTGGTTACCTGTGGATACGTAAAATAAATGAATAAATCAATAAATGTGGATACGCTTTGGATGCATATCATTTAGGGTCATCTAGAGACTGGATATCTGTCTATTTATCTATCTGTCTGTCTGTCTATCCATTTATCCATCCATCTATCTGCCCGTCTTCATATTTATCTATCCTATCCATCAGTCTGTCTATCTATCCATCCATCCATCCGTCCATCCATCCATCCATCCATTCATTCATTAATTCATCCATCCATCCATCCATCTATCTTTTCATAGTTTATCTGTCTGTCTATCCATCTGTCTATCTATCAGTATCAATCTATCTGGCTATCTGTCTACCTACCTATTCATCCATCCACCTGTCTATATGTCTATCCATCTATCCATTCTTCACTGCTATACTCCTTTCACCTTAACTTGGCCAAGATTTTCGTCCTTTTGCAGCTTACTTCACGTAGGTCAGTGGTAGGAGGCGTTGCTACGGCTTTACATCCTTCCAGGGGCACTTCTTCGTGACTAGCATTGTTCTAGTGTTAATGTATTGTTGGAGCTCAGCATGTAAGATGGAGAGGTGGCAATTTTTAGGCCATGTTAGAGAGAACAAAAGGTATAAAAATATAAGTTGAATACAATCTGTTGGTGGAGAGAGAGAGAGAGAGAGAGAGAGAGAGAGAGAGAGAGAGAGAGAGAGATGGGGAGAATGAGATGAGAGATTTAACCTCCTTAGAGAGAGAGAGAGAGAGAGAACGCCATGGGAAGAATGAGGTGATTTAGTGATAGCCATGGGAAGAATGAGAGTGAGAGATTAACATCCTGAGGGAAAGAGAGAGAGAGAGAGAATGAGGTGATTTAACATTCTGAGAGAGAGAGAGAGAGAGAGAGAGAGAGAGAGAGAATGAGGTGAGAAATTTAACCTCCTGAGAGAGAGACAGACAGACAGAGAAATGGCAGTCAGCTCCTACAACCTTGAGCAAAACTTTGAAAATAATGCACGCCGAGGAGACAGAACTATATATTATGAAAACCCATACAAAGAAAGGCAGCAATTATTCAGCCTGAGCGATGATATATGCAAATGACTGAAGGGAGCAGGGAATATTAAAGTGATGTATTGCTTCTTTTCAAAATATATCGCCTTGTTTCTGATATATATATATTTTTCCGAGTATGTTTTTAAACCTTGAAATATGGTGGTGTCTCAGTTTTATTCTTGTAGCTGTCAGTTTCTCTCTCTCTCACCCATTTTCTATATCTGTGAGCCAAAAAATGATACTGTGATAGCTGGTTGGGTGTGTGGAAGGTCTATCAAGTGAATGGATGGTCTTGGTGATGCCGGGGTTGATAGTGGCGGCACAGATGGATGGTTGGAGGGTTACAAGGTCTGGTGGATGTTGGTTGGTTGCAGGTTGGGTGGATGGATGGATGATGGGTGGAAGGTGGAGTGGATGGTTGGATGGATGGATGGATGGATGGACGTAATGTTGGATGGATTTTTGAGTGGATCGTTGGATGGATAGATGGTTAGGTGGATGGATAGGTGGTTGGATGGATGGGAGGATGATTGGGTGCATGGATGGATGATTGGGTGCATGGATGGATGGTTGGATGGACGGTTGGGTGAATGGATGGATGATTGGATGTTTACTGGGTTAAGTTATTCAGGAGTTGCCATGTTGGATGACTGAAAGGATTATAGTAAAAAGGTTGGCATTTTTCATCCAGCATTTACAACATTCCATTCTGTCCACTTTTCTTTTTTCCTCAGAATCCATATCAATTCTCGCCTTCTTTTTTCATTAATGGTCGTTTCTTGATAGGTGGACATTTCATTTTAATAATATGCTCTAAATAAATATGGTGGCTTAGTATAATTATGTTGGGTGAATTTTGAGTTTGGTGGCGGGAGGATGTGTCTGGGTTGATGTTAGTGGAGGAGTTGGAAGGATGGGTTACTGTCGGTCTTATTGTAATTAGCAAAGGATGTATTGAGAGTTGGTATGGATGTCGTTCTCTCTCTCTCTCTCTCTCTCTCATTCTTTTCTTATTATGTGTTTTGCGATTAATGTATTTAGCATTTTTTTTTTTTTAGCATTAAGAATAAATCACTTAGTAGAAGCTGTAAAGACTGAGTGATCTGTGTAACTCTCTCTCTCTCTCTCTCTCTCTCTCTCTCTCAAAATAAACCCACAAAAAACACATAATCACCCACGTATTAAAACTTCCAAATCCCCGCGATAAACAGCGATAAAAAAAAGGTATAATTAAGACCCCCCCCCGCCCTCGCCCGCCGCCCCCCATTTTCTTTACGCCCCTCTCCAGCGCCCCCCGTTTTCTCTCAAGCCCGGGTAAACAGGGCGGGGGATGATTAATGCCCAGCGCGCCCAATTTTAAAACATAATTAATCACGGCAAATTTTCATATCCTGTTGTTTAACGAGATAGGCGTCCCCTGCCGAGCCTTCGTTAACCACACACGCACTTCTTTTATGGCTGGATTAAAGCGAATGGGGCTATACGGCGTTCACTCTTACTTGGTCAAGGTTTTCGTCCCGTTGCAGCCTGTGTCTCGTAGGTCATTGACAGAAGAAGACAATACCATGACTCTACATCCTCCCCATAGACTTCTTCGTGACTAGCATCGTAGGCAACACAAAGGCTCAAAATCATGTCCATAGACTTCTTCGTGACTAGCATCAAAAGCAGCATAAATTCTCAACATCATTCCCATAGACTTCGTGACTAGCATCATAGGCAACACTAAGGCTCAACATCATGCCCATAGACTTCTTCGTGACTAGCATCAAAAGCAGCATAAATTCTCAACATCATTCCCATAGACTTCTTCGTGACTAGCATCAATAAGCAACACAATGGCTTAACATCATGTCCATAGACTTCTTCGTGACTAGCATCATAAGCAACACAAAGGCACAACATTATGCCCATAACACTTCTTCGTGACTAGCATCATAAGCAACACAAAGGCACAACATCATGCCCATAGACTTCTTCGTGACTAGCATCAATAAGCAACACAAAGGCTCAACATCATGCCCATAGCACTTCTTCGTGACTAGCATCATAAGCAACACAAAGGCACAACATCATGCCCATAGACTTCGTGACTAGCATCATAGGCAACACTAAGGCTCAACATCCTTCCCATAGACTTCTTCGTGACTAGCATCATAGGCAACACAAAGGCTCAACATCATGCCCATAGACTTCTTCGTGACTAGCATCATAGGCAACACAAAAGCTCAACATCCTCCCCATAACACGTCTTCGTGACTAGCATCATATTCTAGTGTCAATCTCATTCTAACACAGCAGTCAGGAAGGAGAGATGACTGTTTTAGGCCAAGTTTAAGTGAATAGACGAGAGGGAATGAAATTGCTTTAAGATTTATGTCGTCCTCAGAGAGTTTGTGGAGATTAATGTTAAGTTCCTAAATTCATTGACTTCGTTTGTTCACACATAATATTAACTTTTTTATTTACCCTTGCCTTCCTGTTATGAAATTTGCTCTAGTTCCGCTAAGCTCTGTGTGTGTGTGTGTGTGTGTGTGTGTGTGTGTGTGTGTGTGTGTGTGTGTGTGTGTGTGTGTGTGTGTGTGTATTGTTAAACTTGCTCAGGTTTTGTAAGTCCGTGTGTGTGTGTGTGTATTATTAAACTTGCTCAGGTTTTGTAAGTCCGTGTGTGTGTGTGTGTGTGTGTGTGTGTGTACCACCATTCCCGTGTTTTTTATCGTTCATTCCCGTATCGAATCATCCATAGGCACCGCGGGGGGGAGGAGAGGGGAGGCCCTAGGCATGTACCCCTTTTATACAGAATAAATTGTACGGCAAAGTAGTTATTCATTCATTTATTTATTTATTTATTCATTTATTAATTTATCCATCCATCTATCTATTTATTTCAAGTGTTATTCATCCAGTATCAATGAATGTTTACTTAGTTGGTGCCTTTACTATTCAACTAGATAGTTTTTTTTTTATTATTAATTTAGATGTTGATTACAATTTCCAAGCAGCCTTACCTCGATTATAATGGCAGGCAAAATTCAGCCTTCCCCCCCCCCAACAAACACCTGGCTGCGCCCTTGGAATAACCATTTTTGGATTTTATTTTTTGCTCACTTACTCTGGCCAGCTTCAAAAATATTAACATTATCGTGACTATTTTTTTTTTAACAGTAGGATGTGGAATACTACTCCTACAGTTACTACTACAACAACAACAACTACTACTACTACTGCTGCTACTACTACTACTACTACTACTACTACTAAATAATAATGATAATAAATGGTGATGCTGTGTAAAATTATGAAGGTAGTGGCTCGTGATGATTATAATAATTGGTATTTATCATCATTATCATCATCATCATCATCATCCAAAATTTACCACTTATAGACCAAGAACGTCATCAGTAATTCCAATGACAGTCACAATAACACTAAATAAAGATCCAGGATTACTATTAAAAAAAAAAATCTTTCAAACATTTTTATCTCCCCTCCGGATATCGCCCTCCACCAGACTCAAAATTCTAAAAGCAAATATTAAGCAGGTATATTTTTGTTGTGTGTATAATGAAAATAAATTGTCCACCTGTCCGGAAACGACCATTATTTACGCTAGAGAGAGAGAGAGAGAGAGAGAGAGACTTTCAGTGTTGGTTGCTGGTGAATTTTCCTGTTTGTTTTTTTTCCTTAGGTGGGAATTTGGGTCGAATTAATGATGATGATGATGATGGTAATAATGAAGATGATGATGATTGTAATGATGATGATGGTAATGAAGATGATGATGATGGTAATAATGATGATGATGATGACGGTGATGGTAATGATGATGATGATGATGGTAATGATAATGGTGATGATGGTAATGATGATGATGATGATGAAGAATATGATCGTTTGGTAATATTTATTCAGTAAGGTTTTAAAAAGACATCACGTAATAAAACATACTACAATATTTTAAACTGTCACATCACACACCGCCACCTCTCACTGCCACACCACACACCTTTCATACATTTCTCTCAGCCACGCCCCACACTCCCACTCTCATTTTTTCCACACCACACACTGCCAGACCTCGCACTACCACGCCACACACTGCCACACCACACACTGCCACACCACACACTGCCACACCACACACTGCCACTCTCATTTTTTCCACACCACACACTGCCGCACCTCACCCTGCCACTCTCATAATTTCACCACCACACATTGTCACACCTCACACTACCACACCACACACTGCCACACCTCACACTACCCACACAGCTCTACCAATACATCAGCAGACCTACAAACACACACAAACCTTAGACCAGTAGACAAACACGTCAGTAGTTGAGTGATAGATTCATTGAAGTGCTCCCCCCCCCAAAAAAAAAAAACAATAAACATACAAGGATTACTTTAACACACATACACACACACACACACACACACACACACACACACACACACACACACACACACACACACACACACACACACACACACACACACACACACACACACACAATCCCTGTCCTCCCTGATATAATGCATGCCAGTTGTGATTCATGACCACGTCGCCACTAATTGCCTTATGGGACGAATATTTGCCAACGCGGATTTTTTTTTTTTTTTGGGGGGGGGGATTTTTACTGATTTGAGATTTTAGGGATTTTAGATTTGGGGGGATTTTAGGTTATAGATTTTGGGGATTTTAGAGATTTTAGATTTTGGGGAGTTTGGATTTTAGA
>NC_136995.1:2095000-2102500 GCF_032717465.1 Coenobita brevimanus
GAGAGAGAGAGAGAGAGAGAGAGAATGGAAATAGGGGCTGTGTAGTTCAGTACAAGAGATGGATTGGTTTGCATAGTGAGTGCTAGGGAGGAAAGAGAGAGAGAGAGAGAGAGAGAGAGAGGGGGGGGGTAAAAATGGAAGAGAAGGTGGAAGGAAGGAGAGGAAGGAAGGGGGAAAATAGTGAAGGAGAATGGAAAGGAGAGGGGAGTGATTAGGGGATGGAAGGGAGGCGAGCATGAAAGATCAGAGAGAGAGAGAGAGAGAGACCGTCTTGAGCCAAATCTCTTTATATATTTTACTATGGAATTAATAACAAAAAATGCCACACTAGATATCATGAAGCGAGGACCTTGTTTAATAATAATAATAATAATAATGATAATATTAATAGTAGTAGTAGTAGTAATAATAATAATAATAATAATAGTAATAATAATAATAATAATAATAATAATAATAATAATAATAATAATAAATATCTACTGTGTACAGGCAGTCACAAAAATATATGTACGTTAATTCACGAAAACAACATTATCTTTACAGCGTTGCACAACAAAGTCTATTTTACAATTCTCTGTTTTTTGTCTGTCTGTCTGTCTGTCTGTCTGGCATAATGATTCACTGTTTTTCTGTCTGTGTCTGTCTGTCTGTTTGTGGCATAATATCTCACTGTTTGGCTTAAGTGTCTGTCTGTCTGTCTGGCATAATACTTCACTGTCTGTCTGTCTGTCTGTCTGTCTTTCTCACAGGTATAATAATTCATTGTCTATCTGTCTGTCTTTCTCACAGGTATAATAATTCAGTGTCTGTCTGTCTGTCTGTCTGTCTTTCTCACAGGTATAATAATTCATTGTCTATCTGTCTGTCTTTCTCACAGGTATAATAATCCATTGTCTATCTGTCTGTCTTTCTCACAGGTATAATAATTCATTGTCTGTCTCTCTGTCTGTTCATAATATTCGTAGTACATAGTGACAGTTGTCGAGATAGTTAAATGTAGAGATATGGGCAGGAGACGACGGTTCAAAACAACATTATTTTTTTAGTGTATTGCGGTTTACGGGGCGACTCTCCCCCCTGCTTCCCCCCCTTCCGAAAAAAAAAAAAACATTGTAATATATGGTTAGAGATTCGATTTGTTCACCATTTGTTGTGTCTGTCTATCTGTCTGTCTGTCTGTCTATCTGTCTATCTCTCCATCTGCATCTACTTATCTATTTGTCAGTCCACATATCTATCTCTGTCTATCTATCTATCTACTTATCTATCTATCCATCTACCTACTTATCTCACAGTCAGGTAAATACATAAGCAGTTTCCTTTTCTCTTCAAACAACCTCCTTCCTCCATATTTTTCATTCCTCTTCCCTTCCTTTCCCTCCCTCCCTCCCTCCCTCCCTCCCTCCAGTCTCTTCGTCATATTTCTTTTCCTTCCTTCCTTCCTTCCTTTCACCATTTTTCTGTTTTTCATTCCATTCTTCCTTTCTCATTTCTCTTCCCCTCTCTTTCCTTCCTTCCCTTTTTACCTTCCTTCCTTCCTTCCTTCCTTCCCTCCTTCCTTACCTTCTTCATATTTCATTTCCTTCTTTCCTTCCCCTCCTTCTGTCATTTTTCACCTCTTCCTTCCACTCCTCGTTTCTCATTTCTCTACCCCTCTCTTACCCTCCTTCCTTCTTTCCTTCCTTCCTTCCTTTCCTTCCTTCCTGCCTTCTTTCCTTCCTTCCTTCCTTCTTTCCTTCCTTCCTTCCTTCCTTCCTTCCTTCCTTCCATCCATCCTTTTGTTACTGTGATCTCTCGCTTTTTCTTCTCTTCAATCTCCCTCCTCCTCCTCCTCCTCCTCCTCCTCCTCCTCCTCCTCTCACTTTCATTCCTTCAATCTCTCTTCCTCGTTCTTTCCATCCTTTTCTCTCTTGTTTCCTCCTCCCTCCTCACTCCCACTCACTCTCCCTCCCCCACCCTCCCCTTCTTCCCCCCTCCCTCCCCCTCTCGCTATCCCTCTTCCCTTCCATTCTTCCCCTCCCGTCTCCCTTTCCTTCCCCCCCCTCCCTTTCCACCCTCCCTCTCTTCCTCTTCCCCTCCCTCCCCTCCCCATCTCCCCCTCCCTCTCCCTCTCCACCTTCCTCCCTTTCTTCCTCTTCCCCTCCCTCCCCTCCCCATCTCCCCCTCCTTTCCCTCCCCTCCCCCTCCTTTCCCTAACCACTTCTTCATCCTTTAAATCAATAAATCATTTGCTTCTGGACCGAACTAGGTGGTCTCCCTCTCTCTCTCTCTCTCTCTCTCTCTCTCTCTCTCTCTCTCTCGTGCTTATTTTCCATTTTCTTTACAATTCTTTTTTCCCTTCCCATTCTCTCTCTCTCTCTCTCTCTCTCTCTCTCTCTCTCTCTCTCTCTCTCTCTCTCTCTCTCTCTTTCTCTCTCTTTCTCTCGAGGGGAAATGGGGAAAGTTCTAAGGTCCTTTCGCATACACTCCACTCGATGATACACGATTTGTGTGTGTGTGTGCGTGTGTGTGTGTGTGTGTGTGTGTGTGTGTGTGTGTGTGTGTGTGTGTGTGTGTGTGTTTGAGAGGGGGGGGAGAGAGATGAAAAAAGTTAAGGAAATGAGTGGAAAAAGGAAGGGAGAAAGGGAGAAGTGGAGTGAAGAAAGGGAGAGAGAAGAGAAACAGTAGAGGAGGAAGGGAGGAAGAGAAGAAAGGAAAGGAGGAGAGAATGGAGGGAAGAGAGGAGGGAGGAAGAGAAAGGAATAAAAAAAGGGAAGGAGAGAAGAGGAGAGGAAGGAAGGGGAGGGAGGAAGCGAAGAAGGGAAAGGAATGAAAGATGGAGAGAAGGGAGGGAAGAAAGGAGAGAGGAAAGAAAGCGGAGAGGGGATGGAAAGCAGGATAGGGAGGAGGAAGGAAAGGAGAGAAGAGAGGGGAAGGAAAGAAGGGAGAGAGGGATGGGAGGAGAAGAGAGGGGAAGGAAAGAAGGGAGAGAGGGATGGGAGGAGAAGAGAGAGGAAGGAAAGGAGAGAAGGGAGGAGGAAGGAGAAGAGAGGGGAAGGAAAGAAGGGAGAGAGGGATGGGAGGAGAAGAAGAGAGAGGCAGGAAGGAGAGAAGGGATGAGAGAGGAGAAGGGAGAGGAAGGGAGAGAGGAGAAGGGAGGAAGAGAGGAAGACCTAAAAAAAAGGGACTCCAAGGATGCAAAGTGGAAGTCGATATGTAGAGAAGTTTGTGGAGAGAGAGAGAGAGAGAGAGAGAGAGAGGGGGGGGGAGAGAGAGAGAGAGAAGGGGGGGAGGACCGTCTGTGTTTGTGTTTTGAAGGTGTCTCGTACAGGGATAGATAGATAGATAGATAGATAAAGAGAGGTGAGGAGAAGGGAAAAAGAGAGAAAAAGAGGAGGAAGGAAAAGAGAAGTAAGAGGCAGGGAGAAACTATGGGAGGAAGAGGAAGAGGAAGCCAGAATGATAAATATATTCAGGGAGAGAGAGAGAGAGAGAGAGAGAGAATGAAGAGGCATGGAGGATTTTGAAAGGAAGAGGAAGAGGAAGCCGAAATGATAAATATATTGAGAGAGAGAGAGAAGGAGAGAGAGAGAGAGAGAGAGAGAGAGAGAGAGAGAGTGGCAGAAAAAATTCATGACTAAAAGGAGGAAGGCCAGGTATGAATAAGAAGCGAATAGATTGGGAAGATAGATAGATAGATAGATAAATAGACAGATGGATAGATAGATAGATAGTCATAAGCAGATACAGAAAGGTGGATATAGATAGATAGACAGGAGGTTGGTAGGTAGGTAGGTAGACTGATAGATAGGTAGGTAGGTGGGTACGTACGTGGGGAGGGAGGTAGATAGATAGATTGATTGATTGATGGGTGGATGAACGGATAGGTAATGGATGGATGGATAGGTAGACAGAAGTATAGATAGATAGATGGATAGGTAGATAGACAAATAGATAGAAGAGTGTGGTGAGAGGAGGAGGTGGGCGTGTGTGGGGTCAGTGTGTGATTTAGGGTGTAAAGGAGAGAGAGAGAGAGAGAGAGAGAGAGAGAACACACCTTCGTCACTCTACCTCATGTCATATTGATAGCCTTTAAGAGGATAAAGACTGTGTATGTATGTATGTATGTATATATGTATGTATGTACACACTGGGATTATGCACAGGTAATCTCTTGCTCTCTTTTTCTTGATCTTCACTCTCTCTCTCTCTCTCTCTCTCTCTCTCTCTCTCTCTCTCTCTCTCACACACACACACACACACACACACACACACACACACACACACACACACACACACACACACACACACACACACAGCACAACACCACACCACACACATACACACACAAACCACACCACACCACACCACACATCACATCACACCACACACACACACACACACACACACACACAACACAACACACCACACCACAACACAGCACACCACACCACACCACACCACAACACAACACACTCTCATCCCAGTCCTCTCTCCCACACACAGCCATTGTCCCCACGAAAATCCGTCTAACATCCCGGAGTTTTGACGTGGAGACTGACAAGACAAAAGCGACTCTTGTTTCTTCGTCGGTTCAGCCCCCGGAGTGGAAAAAAGGGAAATGGCACGAAGCTCCCTCCATTCTCCATTCTCTGCTCTCTCCCTGGGCAAATATTCCTTCCTGGGGCTTCAGAAGTTTTGTGGAAGATCGCATCCGGCGCCCTGATTGAAGTGGATGTGTGGGAGGGAGGGTTGTGTGTGTGTGTGTGTGTGTGTGTGTGTGTGTGGTGGAGGGGTTGTGTGTGCGGGGAGGGGATGTGTGTGTATGGGGGGGTTGTGTGTGTGTATGTGTGTGGTGGAGGGGTTGTGTGTGCGGGGAGGGGATGTGTGTGTATGGGGGGCTTGTATGTGTGGGGAGGGTTGGAGGGGTTGTGTGTACGGGGAGGGGTTTTGTATGTGTGTGGGGGGTTGTGTGTGTGTGTGTGTGTGTGTGTGTGTGTGTGTGTGTGTGTGTGTGTGAAAGTGAATGAGTGAGTGAGTGATTGAAGGACGGGTTGGGTGAGATCCTTTGGGTAATGGACTCTGTTAGCAGGGTAATTGACAGATTAGAGAGAGAGAGAGGGAGGGAGGGAGAGAGAGAGAGAGAGAGAGAGAGAGATGGTGGAGCAAAAATTGTTACTAAATAATGATTTAAAAAAAAACAGAAAGGAAACATAGAGACGAAGGTGTTGCTTAAAAAGAAAGGAATTTGTTAAAACACTTTCATTGCTTCCCCATGGTAAAGAAAAATTGCTATGTAGAGGTTTATTATGTGTATTGCCATAGAAAAATATCGTTGCTGTTAATGTGGGTGGGAGTAAAGGTTGAGTTACAAGGAAGAGCTGTGCAAAGGATGTAGGGCCGTAGTACAGTCTTATTCTGGTGTAAAAATAATTGAAGGAAAAATATAAGACTTCAGTTTCGAGGAGTAAATTTGATGGACTGAAACGAGAATCAATGTTGCAGTTATACGAGGAATGAAAATTGATGAATAATTGAAAACAGTAGGTAGATATAATGAGAGCGAGAGAGAATTTTGTCCATCCATCCATCCATCAAGCATCCACTCCTAGATTGCCCCATGAGGAGCGTAGGAGCCCGGGGCTAGGCAAGTTGGTCCTGACATTTAAGATGAGAGTGACCAGCCTCACTCATCCTTGAGTGGCAGTACATGAGCAATAAGCCTCAACCATCCCTTGGATATAAACCTTCACCGGCTCAATCCGATTGGAGCGCTGTAATTACCCACTAAACCACCAGGCGCCAAAATTTGGTTCTATGGTTACCACCCAGCGTAGTAAATGGTTTCCTGGTGTACAGGAAACGATTTGGCTTGTCACTCAGTGTAGAGTCACCCACAGGCGGAAGGAAGAGCAAAGAATGAAGAAAAGGCAGAAGAGGGAGTGTAAAGTCACCCGTAGGCAGAAGGACAAGGAGGAAAGAAAGACAGAAGAGGATGGAAGGAAAGAAGGATAGGGGAGAGGAAAGGGCAGACACCCGAGAGCAGCACTACATCGAATGAGTGGATGGAAAAGTGAAAAATGCGAAGAGATAACGATGATAACGAGAGACTAATACTGTACAGGTAGATAGAGTGAGAATTGGGCAGAGATGATGATGATGATGATAGCGAATATAATTATGTAGATATAGTAAGAAAATGGGTAGAAATAATGATGATAACGATATTAATATTGCAAAGTAAAAAATGTAGAGATAAGAAAAAGAGAATTTAGTCTATAGAATTGGTAAGAAATGGGAGATAATGATAATAACTAGAATTATTTTTTAGATTTGTGAAAAAAAAATAATACCTATAAAAGATAAGACACTAACTTTATACATAAGACTAAAAAATTGTTAGAGAAGAACGAGAAAAGAATTTAGCTTTTGGAATAAGTAGAAATTTGGGAAATATAATGATGATAGAAAAAAGATTAAGTTTATAGATAAGAGTAAAAAAATGTTAGAGATAAAAAGTAAGAGAATTAGAGTATAGATAAGAGGTGGAGGGGTGTATGAGAGAGGGGGGTGTGAGCTGGGAACAGGGCAATGAAATGGCGGGGGACAGGGCGACATGGAGGCGATTTGTTTGTGGCCACCCCTTACGGGATTAAGGCGTCTGGCGATAGATATATGAGTAAAATTGGTTTGAGGTAAAAGATGAGAGAATTAGGTTTATGGAATCGGTGAAGCATGGGAGACGATAGTGCTGATTACAGGTGAATTTTCTATCTATCTGTCTATCTATCTATCCACTGTCAGACGCCTTAATCCCGTAAGGGGTGGCCACAAACAAATCGCCTCCATGTCGCCCTGTCCCCCGCCATTTCATTGCCCTGCTCCCAGCTCACACACCCCTCTCTCATACACCCCTCCACTCCATCCCTCCATCTCATCCTTGGTCTCCCCCTTCCTCTCCCTCCCCCATTATTTTGTAGTGTGAAAAGTGAGTACAGAATTAATTATAAGAGATTAAATATAGATAAGGTAAAAAATAATGGTTAAAGATGAAAGGTAAAGGAAATTCGTGTATGGATTGAGTGTTTGTGTCTTACCCTTGTTGACTGTTGAGGAAATATTCAGGTGTTGAGTGAGAGAGACATTTTACCTGCTGCTGTGTTCAGTGATTGGGTGAGGGGCGACAGGTGTGTGTGTGTGTGTGTGTGTGTGTGAGAGAGAGAGAGAGAGAGAGAAGAAACACGAACATGAGAGATAGTGAGATAATGGAGATAGGAAGTGAGAGAGTGAGAGAGCGAAGCCACGTAACTGACAGAAGCCAGATAGTTGCTCACACACACACACACACACACACACACACACACACACACACACACACACACACACACACACACACACACACACACACACACACACACACACACACACACACACACACACACACACACACACACACACACACACACACACACACACACACACACACGGCAGTTATTCTCTCTTACTTTGTCTTTTACG
>NC_136995.1:2110000-2112500 GCF_032717465.1 Coenobita brevimanus
TTTCATCCTTTTAAGTCTCTCTCTCTCTCTCTCTCTCTCTCTCTCTCTCTCTCTCAGATCGATATGACGCCTGTTTAAGATTATTTCCAGCTTCGTTAATACCCGTTTTGATTTTCCGTTGCTTTCAATTTTTATTTTCATTTTTCTTTTACTATAGATTTTTATTGACTTTTACGAAGGAAGGTTTTTTTTTTTTTTCCCTTACGTTTGTCCTGCCACTACACATCAAAACTGAAACACGAAAACTAAGTCACCGGGTCACCTTTGCTTGTGCTTTTTTTTTTTTTGTACACTCATTAGGCCTACGGTATAGACTGCCTGCCTGCCTGCCTGTCTGTTTGTCTGTCTGTCTGTCTACCTGTATCTCTATCTATCTATCTGTCTATCTATATACATGTGTCTGTCTGTTATTTATTTATCTATTGCCAGACGCCTCAATCTCTTAAGGGATGCCAACAAACAAATCGCCTCCGTTGACAGCCCTCCCTCCAGTTCACGCCCCTCTCATATATCTCTCCATTCCATGCCTCCATCTCATCCTTGGTCTCCCCCTCCCTCTCTCCCCCTTCACCTCTCTCACATACACTCTTCTAGTCAGTCTCTCATTTTCCATTCTCTCCACCTGGCCAAACCATTCCAGACAATTTATAGTAATTTTCAAAGTTTTATTTTTATATTTTTCAGTTATATTACGATCTTAAATTTGGAGAGATTAAAGAGAGGTGAAAAAAGAAAAAAAAAAGAGAGAAAGAAATTAAGAGATAAAGCAAAAATGGAGAGGAATGAAAGAGAGAGAGAGAGAGAGAGAGAGAGAGAGAGAGCGGAATACTGCTAAATGGAACAGAAATACAAGCTTTAAAGGAGAGAGAGAGAGAGAGAGAGAGAGAGAGAGAGAGCGGAATACTGCTAAATGGAACAGAAATACAAGCTTTAAAGGAGAGAGAGAGAGAGAGAGAGAGAGAGAGAGAGAGAGAGAGAGAGAGATGATTTAGTTAAAAATGAAGAGGGACAAAAGTATCACAAGGAGAGAGAGAGAGAGAGGATAGGCAACACATTACAGCAATAGGGAGTGAAGCGAGATGATTGTTGTGGTAATGTTGGTAGTTGTGGTAGTAGTGGTGTCATCTGGCGCTGATAATGGTGGTAGTGGTGGTGGTGGTGATTGTGGTAGTGGTGGTGGCTGGTGGGAAATGTTGGTAGCTGGGAGGGGTGGAGGGGGTATTGGTGGTGATTGTGGTAGTGGTGGTGGTTGGTGGGAAATATTGGTAGCTGGGAGGGGTGGAGGGGTAATGATGGTGATTGTGGTAGTGATCCTAGAAATGTGGGTAATGTTTATAGTGGGGGCAGATATGGAGTGACTCGCAGGCCTCTCTCTCTCTCTCTCTTTCTCTCTCTCTCTCTCTCTTTATCTATCTACCTGTGTATGTGTGTGTGTGTTTGCAGGTATTCATTTCATCCTTTTAATTTCTCTCTCTCTCTCTCTCTCTCTCTCTCTCTCATTGACCACCACTATCTTTAATATCTCACACTCTTTTCACCCCAGCTTCCCATCTTATCTCCTAACAGGGAAACGGTCGGAGTGGAGAAAGGTTGAGAGAGAGAGAGAGAGAGAGAGAGAGAGAGAGAGGTGACAATGTAAAGAGGAAGGAAGGGAAGGAAGAAGGCGTCGGAGGAGGAAATAATATGACACAAGGAAGGAAGAAAGAGAGAGAGAGAGAAAGAGAGAGAGAGAGAGAGAGGAAGAGAGAGAGAATTAGGAGGAAGGAAGGGAAGGAAGGAGGCGTCGGAGGTGGAAATTATAAGGCACAAGGAAGGAGGAAGGAGTGTCGTGGTGCTTGCTTTACGATGTCTCTCTTCCCTAACACCTCTTCCTAATCGATTTATTTTGCCTATTGCCCCTTACTGTCCTATTCTGTATTCCATATGTCTTTCCACTGTCACCACACTCTTCATAAATAACGTACATAATTATCGTTACCGTTCGTATCCCAAAATAAATCGCTAATGAAGAGGTGTTAGGATTGCTTCAGGTCTCTTTCAGTTTGCCTCTCACTCTGCCTGTAGTGTTGGCGACAATCTAGTGCGGTTTGGAAGGCTGCTAACACCTGTTCCTTACCGATTTATTCCTGATCCTGCTTCGTTACTTTATTCTTGTGCGGTTAGGAAACTTACTAACACCTCATCTTTACCGATTTATTCCTGATCCTGCTTCGTTACATTATTCTTGTGTAGTCAGGAAGCTTACTAACACCTCTTCCTTACCGATTTATTCCTGATCCTGCTCCGATACTATATTCTTGTGTGGTTAGGAAGCTTACTAACACCTCTTCCTTACCGATTTATTTTTGATTCTGCTATGTTGCAATAATTCTTGTGTGTTGTTCGTGCAATGTCTGTCAATATTGAAAAGCAATAAGAAGCAAACCTGGGGATATTAATGAGCTGTCTGGAGAATAAATCGTTAAGGAAGAGGTGTTAGGGTGCGTCCTTACCAAGCCTA
>NC_136995.1:2117500-2120000 GCF_032717465.1 Coenobita brevimanus
TGTGTGTGTGTGTGTGTGTGTGTGTGTGTGTGTGTGTGTGTGTGTGTGTGTGTGTGTATTTGTCTCATCATTATCATCATCATCATCATCATCATCATAATCACTTTCGCCACCACCTCCTCTTCATTACATCTGTCTGCCAGTGTTTACTCTCTCTCTCTCTCTCTCTCTCTCTCTCTCTCTCTCTCTCTCTCTCTCTCTCTATCTCTATCTCTCTCTCTCTCTCACCCTTTTTTGTCACCCTCTCTCCCATCATCACCTTCTCTTCATTACCTCCGCATCCGAACACTCATTTCTGCTTGCGCGGCACTTTGCTTTCAACCTTGATCTCCCTGCTTGCTGGGGTGTGACTGCCGACGAAGGAGGGAGGGAAGGAAGGAAGGAGGGAGGGAGGGAAGGAAGGAGAGAAGGGTCGGTGGGAGGGAGGGAGGGAAGAAGTAAAGAAAGAAAGAAGGAAGGAAGGAGGGAAGGAAGGAGGAAGGGAGGGAGGGAGTAAAGAATGAAAGAAGGAGGAAGGAGGGAAGGGTGGGTGGGTGGGAGGGAGGGAGGGAAGAAGGGAGAAGAAAAATAAGTAAAGAAAGAAAGAAGGAAGGGAGAGAAGGAAGAAAGGAAGGAATTACAGGAGGAAGGAAGAAAAGGGCAAAGTGAAGGAGAAAAGGCTGATGGAGGGGCAGTGAGAAAGGTGAATGTAGGAAGGAAGGAGGAAGGAAAGATGCATAAAGGAATGGGTGTCACTTGGCCAAGGGAAGGAAGGAGGAAGCGAAGGAGGAAGAAGGGAATGCTGAGAGAAGGGTGAGGGAGGAAAGGAATGTAGGAAGGAATGAGAGCTGGGATTTTTTTTGCGTTTAGTCTTGATCCCGTGGCTGTGAAGGAGGGAGGGAGGGAAGGAAGGAGGGAGGAGAAGGGCTAATCAAAAGAAAGACAAGAGTCGGAAAGTTGGAGGAAAGAAAAAGGAGGTGAATATGATAGAAGTGATGAATGAAGGAAAAAGAGAAGCAGGAGGGAGAGAGAGAGAGAGAGTGAGAGAGAAAGAGAGAGAGAGAGAGAGAGATGCAAATGAAGGAAGAATGAGAGAGGGAGGGAGATAAAGGAAAATTAGAGAGACGGGAATAAATTGAGAGGAAAGGGAGATGATTAGAATTAAGGAAGAGATAAAGAGAGACGGAAGGGAGTGACGGAGGGAGGGAAGGAAGGAAGGAAGGGAGGGAGGGTAATTGAGAAAAGAATGGAAGGAAGGCTGGAGAGAAGGAAGCGATGAAAAACAAAGTAGTTAAGGAAAGAGCGAAGGAAGGAAAAGATATAATTAAAGAGGAAAGGAAGGCAGGAAGGAAGGAAGCGAAAGAAGGAGAAAATGGATCTGAGAGAGGGAAGGAAGGAAGGACGACAGGAAAAGAAGGAACCAGTGAAGAGATTAATGAAGAAAATGTGGCTGAGAGAAAGAAGAAAGTAGTGAATGAAATAATGAATGAATGATGGAACTCGGGAGTCGAAGGAAGGGAGAGAAGAAAGGGAAGGAGGAGGAAGTGAAGGAAGGGAAGGGAGATTTGGGAACACGAGGAAGAAAGGGAAGACGTGAAGGAGAGAGAGAGAGAAGGAAAGAATTGAAGGAGGAACGTAAAAGAATGAAAGATGAAAGTGAAGAAAGAATGAAGGAAGACATTTTTGGCACGAATGGAAGGAAGGAAAGAAGGAAGAAAGAAAGGAAAGAAGTCTGGGAGGAGAAGAGTGTAAGAAAGTGAAAAAGGTATAGATAGATAGACAGACAGGCAGATAGATGGATAGATAGACCGATATAGATAAGCTAGATAGATATACTGTAGAGCAAAGAAAAATAACAGAGAGGACGGTGAGAGTGGAGTTGAAGGGATATCAGATAAGAGAGAGGGTGAAGGGGAGAGAGAGAGAGAGAGAATCTGAAAGAGGGTGAAGGGGAGAGAGAGAGAGAGAGAGAGAGAGAGAGAGAGAATCTGAAAGAGGGTGAAGGGGAGAGAGAGAGAAAGAGAGAGAGAAAGAGAATCTGAAAGACGGTGAAGGGGTGAGAGAGAGAGAGAGAGAGAGAATGTGAAAGAGGGTGAAGGGGAGAGAGAGAGAGAGAGAGAGAATCTGAAAGAGGTTGAAGGGGAGAGAGAGAGAGAGAGAGAGAGAATCTGAAAGAGGGTGAAGGGGAGAGAGAGAGAGAGAGAGAGAGAATCTGAAAGAGGGTGAAGGGGAGAGAGAGAGAGAGAGAGAAGGAAGGAAAAAAGAAATTAGTACACGAATAGTAGGTGATAGATAGATAGATAGACGGATAGATAGATAGTTACCAGAGGCCTTCATCCCGGCGTGGTGGGCTGTGAACAATGTGCTTGACTATCACCCTCTCTTTCGCCTTTAAGCTGCCCTTCCTCCAGCTCACCCCACCTTCATTCATACGACTCCATCCCAGCCCACCTCATTCTCGGTCTGCCCTTCCCTCTCTCCCCCTCGACCTCAGTTATGTACACTCCTTATCAGTCTCTCA
>NC_136995.1:2125000-2127500 GCF_032717465.1 Coenobita brevimanus
ATTCTTATATACTGTAGGTAAAGACAAAAATACACACACATACACATATACAGAATTATACGTACATGCGTACATTTATACATAAATACATACATACATGTACATACATGTACACAACCTACATACACATACTTACACACACATACACACACACACACACACACACACACACACACACACTGGGTTCACGGTGGTTATTTTTTTATCAAACGCCATTTTCTGGCACACACACACACGAGCGTCTGTGAGTGAGTGTGCGTGAAAGTGAGTTATTGAGTGAGGAGTGTGTGTGTGTGTGTGTGTGTGTGTAAGTGAAAGTGTAGTGAGGAAATGCAAGTCAGACTGGGCCCTGTATTCTCCCTAACACCTCTTCCCTCGCGATTTATTTCTGGATATGGCTGGCTAATATCCTTTCGTGCGTTATTTATTCAGAGCGTGGCGATATTGGTGTAGTGAATTTTTCGTTTTGTTTCGTTCATAAATGCCCCGAGATGCTTGTATGGGTTGGTTTTCGTCACCTAAGAGCGGCTTTCCACGCTACTCGATCTCTGGCAGCCTCCCTATTCAGCCCCTTGTCTCTGAGGTCAAATTCTGTGACCTCGTCCTAGGTCATTTTCGGTCTGCCTCTCGCAACCTTATCCTCAACGTTCACACTTCTCGCCTTCCACACCTAGTTGTCATCCTCACGATGCTGTGAAGGGATGAATTATGAATTGGGTGAAGGTGAGGATGAGTCAGGGTGGGTAAGCGAGAATGATGGATAAATAGATAGAAGATAGATAGAGAGGGGGGGTTGGGGGGAGTGAAAGTGAGACAGTGAATGATGAGTATAAAGATGTAGGGTTACCGTAGTTATTCATATACTGAGTGAAAATGAGGTGGGGAAAAAAGCCTGCAATCCACCGGGGTCATATCAGGCTACAACAACAAATACTACTACTACTACTACTACTACTATTATTATTATTATTATTATTACTGTTACTACTACTGCTACTGCTACTACTACTACTACTACTACTACTACTACTACTGCTACTACTACTACTGCTACTACTACTACTGCTACTACTACTACTACTATACCACTACTACAGAGGAAAGAGGTGTTTTTTTATAAGCATGTCTGAGGAGGAGTGATAAGAGGAACATTGAATAAATCGGAGGACGAAACATGAGCGAAGGATTTTGTGAATAAATCAAAGGATGATGGAGAGATTTTGTGAATAAATCAGAAGAGGAGGAGGAGAGAGAGAGAGAGAGAGAGAGAGAGAGAGAGAGAGAGAGAGAGAATTTTTGGAAGAAACTAAAACATAAAGAATTAGAGATAGAAAGATAAAGGGAGCTTATTATGAATACGATAGAAAGGGAGGGATAAAATGAATAATAGATGTCTTGAATAACGGAGAGAGAGAGAGGGGGGGGGAGGAAGTGATTGAATGTGTGTGTGTGTGTGTGTGTGTGTGTGTGTGTGTGTGTGTGTGTGTGTGTCGCAATATCAACCAGATTAATTCGGGTACTGTCCAGATTTACCTCTAGAGTGGGGTGGATGAAGATTGACGTATGGGAGCGACGCGTGGAGCTACACACACACACACACACACACACACACACACACACACACACACACACACACACACACACACACACACACACGCACGCACGCACGCACGCACGCACGCGCGCGCGCTATGTATCTGTCTGTCTCTATATTTATATCTTTCTGTCTTTATCTGTCTCTTATATAATCTTACTGAATGGATAAATCTCTCTCTCTCTCTCTCTCTCTCTCTCTCTCTCTCTCTCTCTCTCTCTCTCTCTCTCTCCACCAAATAATATATCCGATAAAGAATGTCAGTTATCTGTGAAAAATCTCTGTCCAAATCTGATATGTTAGTAGTAAATGATCAAAGGTATTTTTTTCAGATATAGATCAGTAAAAAAAAAAAAAAAAAAGACTATTTTAGATGGCGAAGCGATAATGTTTTTGCCTGCCTCTGTGTGTGTATGTGTGTGTGTGTGTGTGTGTGTGTGTGTGTGTGTGTGTGTGTGTGTGTGTGTCCATTATATCTCATGAACGGCTTGTACTATCAACATGAAACCTTCAGGGTATCAAGATAGGGCCAAAATCTTGGACGTGTTTGATCATGGGCACTCAGGGTCAAGGTCAAGGTCACCAAAATGGCTGCCAGAGGTCAGCTAGTTTTTATCGCCAGCCTTTACCACCATTCTATCTCGTGAACGGCTTCAGGTGTCAGCATGAAACCTAGAGAATGAAAATGAATGAAATGTAAATGGACAGAAGGAAAGGTGAATGAAATGAAGGAAGAAATGATCGAAATGAATAAAAAAATGATCGAAATGAAGGAAAAATAAATGAAATGAATGAAAAATGATTTAAAATGAATGAAGAAATGATGGAAATGAATGAAGAAGTGATCGAAATGAATGAAAAAACGATGGAAATGAATGAAGAAATGATGGAAATGAATGGAAAATG
>NC_136995.1:2132500-2142500 GCF_032717465.1 Coenobita brevimanus
AGAGGTTTACGGATGATTAGTTTGAGTGTAGTGAAGATTTATTTATTGCAAAGTTTTCCGCTATAGATAAGGATTGGTTCACGATGCTCTCACCTGTCTGGCTGATGGATTAAGGGACAGGCAGGCGTCCACACTGATTTCCCTTGATATTGAGTGATTACAGTAGGTTGGGAGTGTGTTCCTCTCCTCCTCTTCCCTCTTCCTCCTCCTCCTTCTCCTCTTCCTCCTCCTCCTCTTCCTCCTCCTCCTCCTCCTCCTCCTCCTCCTGCTCTTCCTCCTCTTCCCTCAGGTTTATTCTGCTATCTCCCTCTGAGCCTCATCATCCGGTCTCTCTCTCTCTCTCTCACACACACACACACACACACACACACACACACATGCTCAGCCTCTCCCTCTCTCTCTCACCCTACCTGTCCTTCTGCCTTCCTCTCTCTGCCTCTCCCCTTCTGCTCAAGTTAGGCAGTGTAGTATCAGGCAGGTTAATTGTGAAGAGAGGGGAGCTGCCTGCCTGCCTCACCCCTCCTGCCTAACCGTTCCTGCCTCACCCCTCTTCATCTTCCTCTCCCAGTCCTTTCTGTCTCTCCATTTTCCTCTTTTTTCTTCCTCTTCCTCTCCCTGCTTCTGGTCCTACCCCTACCTGCCTCACCCCTCTCACACTTCCTGCCTCACCCCTCTCACACACCCCTCACACACCCCCTGCCTCACTTCTCTCACCCCTCTCACACCCTCTGCTTCACCCCCTGCCTCCTGCTTCACCTCTTCCTCACCCCTGCCTCATTCCCTGCCTCACCTCTGCTCCTGCCTACCCTATTAAAGTTCACCTGTGCTCATTACTACCTTGCTGGTCCAGTATTTATGTCCAGTGTGTCTTGTTCTGGTCCTCTCTGTATGCCCCCCTTGTATGCCTCTTCTGTATGACCTTGTATGACCCCAGTATGCCTGACCCAACGTGCACGAATGCCTCTTGTGTCTAGTCCCAGCTCCCTTTATATGGTCCCTTGGTATGCCCATTTGTATTCTCCCTTTGTATGCCTCCTTTGTATTCTCCCTTTGTATGCCTCCTTTGTATTCTCCCTTTGTATGCCTCCTTTGTATTCTCCCTTTGTATGCCTCCTTTGTATTCTCCCTTTGTATGCCTCCTTTGTATGCCTCCTTTGTACTCCCCCTTTTTATGCCTCCTGTATATTCTTCCTTTGTATGCCTCCTTTGTATTCTCCCTTTGTATGCCCTCTGTATTCTCCCTTTGTATGCCTCCTTTGTATTCTCCCTTTGTATGCCTCCTTTGTATTCTTCCTTTGTACGCCTCCTTTGTATTCCCGCTTGGTATTCTCCCTTTGTATGCCCTTTGTATTCCCCTTATATATGCCCTTTTTTATGCCCTACCTCTATGACCCTATACCCTCTCCTCACATGAACACATCTTATGCCCATCACCTCGTTGCCCCTTCCCTGCTTCTCCTCCTCTGCCCCTGGTGTGGGGCGCCTTCACGTGGTGGCAGTGATGGAACTGGACGGTCCCGGTGCTCTGTTATATAATTGTCCCTCATCTTCCTGCCAATCCCCCCCAAAAAAAAATGGACCACAGGAGGGGGGGCAGCTTAATGACATGCAGTTCACTGGGATCACGCCTCATATGAACTTAGGTAGCAATAACAACAATAACTCCCTCCTCCTCCTCCTCCTCCTCCTCCTCCTCCTCCTCCTACTGCTACCACCACCACCACCACTTCTACTACTACTACTACTACTATTACTACCACCACCACCACCACCACCTTACTACTACTACTACTACTACTACTACTACTACCACTACTACTACTACTACTACTACTACTCACCCTCCTCCCATCCTCAGCCATTTCTTACCCCCGACTCTTCAAGTCTTCCCTCAAATCTTAAGAGTTTGTATTTTCTTAGAGGCTGTTGTTCCATCTCATTTTGCTGTCGGCTGTAGCAGGAGGGGTTATGGGGAGGAGGAGGGGGTGAAGCCTTTTTAACCCCCCTGTATTCTTCTTCTATTATCATCATCATCATCATCATCATCATCATCATCATCATCTTCTTTCTTTTCTTTTCTTTTTTCGTTTTCTTTTTCTTTCATCTTCATATTCTTCAAAAAATAAATAAATAAACGCGATTAAACAAGACACTTTCGTATTCCCAAAGCCACAAGATTAGGTTCATATCAGGTGAGGCATAATTACTCAGGTGTGTCATTACCTACGAGCGGAATCAGTCAAGGTCATTACCGCCAATTAGAGAGAGAGAGAGAGAGCCCAATTACGCCGCGTCAGGTTAGGGCGATCTTGCCTCTGAGTGGAACAGATTATGGAATGTTTATTGGGCTAATCATCATCTCTGTTTCTCTCTCTCTCTCTCTCTCTCTCTCTCTCTCTCTCTCTCTCTCTCTCTCTCTCTCTCTCTAAATCACATCCATCCTAGCTACCTAACCTATCCCACACTAACCCAGTCCATAATAATCCAATCCTAATGTAACAGTCTAATTTTACCTAACCTAACCTGCCTACTCTAACCTATACTATCCTACCCTAGTCTATCCAACCTAACTAGCCCACCCTAACCTCGCTTATCCACCCTAACCCCAGCTGATTCAACCCAGCCCTAGCTTGAAGTAGTTTAACTCACCCTAACTTAGCTAATCAAACCATAATTAAACTTAACCTGACCAAATCTAACCTAACCTAACCCAGCCCAGCCCAGCCCAGCCCAACCCAACCCAACCCAACCCAACCCAACCCAACCTAACCTAACCTAACCCAACCCAACCTAACCCAACCCAACCCAACCCAACCCAACCTAACCTAACCCAACCCAACCCAACCCAACCTAACCTAACCCAACCCAACCCAACCCAACCCAACCCAACCTAACCTAACCCAACCCAACCTAACCCAACCCAGCTCAAGCCTGCCATCCAACTTCAGAAATATTGCCACTCTTTTAAGTTACGAGATCAGTGGCGTCGCATACATATTGATTCTGTCGTGTGTGTGTGTGTGTGTGTGTGTGTGTGTGTGTGTGTGTGTGTGTGTGTGTTTAAGCAGAATTACCTGCCTTCTTCAATTGTTAACTTGAAATAAACATTCATATTCCGTAAAGGGAAGGAGAGAGAGAGAGAGAGAGGGGGAGAGAGAGAGAGAGAGAGAGAGCAAATGGGTTGATGTAAATAGATAGAAAAATATATAGATTCGGGGAAGAGTGTGATAGATAGATAGATAGATAGACAAATATTTAGATACGGAGAGTTGACAAAGCGATAGATAGTAGGCACAGATAGATAGATAAATAGATTGATAGATACAATTTGCCTACAGTATGTGCTTGTGTGCGTAAATGGCCATGTACGTTTTCTGACCATGAACACATATGAGCGTTCTGTGATGCTATGCATGTAACTCCTTGTGCGTGTGGCTGTGTGTAATTTGAGTATGTGTACAGATCAGTATGGTGTACGTATGTATTTTGCGTACACGGCCGTGTGTGTAGGTATCCATGTACGTACCACTCAGTTGTGTATGTCATTGGTGTAAGGTATGTGTGTACTTGCTGTTGGTGTACATGTGGACGTGTATGTGTAAGGATCCATGTATGTACCACTCAACTGTGTAATACATGTAATGTGTGTACATTGTGTGTACGTTGTGTTGGTGTACATGTGCACGGGCATGAGTTATAATTAATTAGTATACCTTATCACTAAGTTAAGTGAACCATGAATGTGTGTGTGTGTGTGTGTGTGTGTGTGGGTGTGGGTGTGGGTGTGTGTGTGTATGTGTGTGTGTGTGTGTGTGCGTATTTTTTGTAACGTGTGTTGTTATCCAGGAACCTTATGAACAATGTGTGTGTGTGTGTGTGTGTGTGTGTGTGTGTGTGTGTGTGTGTGTGTGTGTGTGTGTGTGTGTGTGTGTATGACTATGTCCACGTGTAAGCATCTATGTACGCTCATGCCATGTAAACAGTGCCGAAGTGGTGCTAGTGTACGGATTATGTGTGGTTGTATGTGTATGTATGTATGTATGTATGTCCATGTGCACGTGTACGCATCCATGTGTGTACGTTCAGGCCATGTAAACAGAGGGCTTCGGATTATGTACGTTTGTAGATATATGTGCATGTATGTACTGTATGTATGTCCATGTGCACGTGTACGAATCTGTGTGTACGTTCAGGCCATGTACACAGAGGGTCGAAGTGATGCTAGTGTACGGATTATGTATGTATGTATGTGTGTATCTATGTCCATGTGCACGTGTACTCATCCAAATGCCAGTGTACGGATTATGTATGTTTGTATGTGTGTATGTATATATGTATGTCCATGTGCACGTGTACGAATCTATGCATGTACGTCCAGGCCATGTACACAGAGAGCCGAAGTGGTTCTAGTGTACGGAATTAACACCACAACAAACGGGGCGCCAACGACTCCACTTCGCTATAACCCCGACCATAAACACGGCCAAACGTTCCCCTCACGCCCTTCATAAACGTTTCTCTTTTCACGTGTTGGGGGGCGAGGGGCGGGAAACGTTTTTGGGGTGATTTTTGCGTGTTTTTTAGTTTTCCATGTTTTTTTTTTTCTGGTTCTTGTGTGTGTGTGTGTGTGTGTGTGTGTGTGTGTGTGTGTGTGTGTGTGTGTGTGTCTTTTGATCTTGGTCGTTGTTGTTCGATATTTTTCCCTTTTGCTCGTGATCGTTCTCTCTCTCTCTCTCTCTCTCTCTCTCTCTCTCTCTCTCTCTCTCTCTCTCTCTCTCTCTCTCTCTCTCTCTCTCTCTCTCTCGTCACAACTTCCATAGACAAACACACACACACACATCCATAGGCAACATACATACACACTCATTGTACCTTCACAGTGTACATACGTTCATACGGATAACGCACATAGAAGCACACGTACATGCATTCAGTCATACACATACGTACACACTGTTAAGGGTGTATGATTTATAACCTGCTTCTCTGTGTACTTTTTACTTCACCTGGGTGGTTGTTGTGTGTGTGTGTGTGTGTGTGTGTGTGTGTGTGTGTGTGTGTGTGTGTGTGTGTGTGTGAGAGAGAGAGAGAGAGAGAGAGAGAGAGAGAGAGGATGGAGTTGTGTGAATGAGGGAGGAAGGAGGAATATGTGTGTCTGTGAGAGAGAGAGAGAGAGAGAGAGAGAGAGAGGATGGAGTTGTATGAATGAGGGAGGAAGGAGGAATATGTGTGTCTGTGAGAGAGAGAGAGAGAGAGAGAGAGAGAGGACGAGCGACCTTTGACACACCTGCAAAAAAATATGTTTCGGAAAAACTGAAAGTCACAGCTGGTCGTTCCGGTCTACGTTCGTCCTAGGATAAAAGAGAATATATTTGTGTGTGTGTGTGTGTGTGTGTGTGTGTGTGTGTGTGTGTGTGTGTGTGTGGCGAATAGGTAGAGAGGTGGCCTGCACTCCTAATTGACCCTGGTTCGAATCTCGGCTGGGTCAAGGAACAGGTAAAGGATTTGATTTTCAATAACACAGACTTTACCTGATCAGCCGAAATACCCTCGACATACCGCAAAAATACCCCCACTAATACCAGTACACCAGTCCGGTATGAGACAGCCCTCCTAGCATGTATTCAATATGGACGGTGGGTGTTAGCGCCGAAGTGGTGACATGTGGAGGTGTATGGTATGGAGGAGGACTACTGGGTCTTGGGAACGGGCTGTGAAATCTTTGTCCAGAGTCGGTATAAAACACACACACACACACACACACACACACACGCCTACCAGTCGCTTTGAGGACGCCAGGTTCGTAATGAAGAGAAAAATGTTGGAACGCAAAACGGGACTGAGAGAGAGAGAGAGAGGGAGAGAGAGAGAGGAGAATAATTGTGTGTGTGTGTGTGTGTGTGTGTGTGTGTGTGTGCACCAGCGAAAGTGGTTGTGTATTTGCCTGTGTCTGTGTGTGTATGATGGTATGTGCGTTTGTTTTTAGTAAGATAGGATATGTGTACGTGTCAGCTTTGTGTGTGTGTGTGTGTGTGTGTGTGTGTGTGTGTGTGTTTCAGTGATATTTTGTGTGCATTTATAGTAAATAGTATATAGTTATTTTGTATGTATACATGTGTGTTTGTGCAATATATACAGTATGTATGTATGTAGGTTTGTGTTGGTAAAATTAGAATGTGTGTGTGTATGTATGGATGTGTGTGTGTGTGTGTGTGTGTGTGTGTGTGTGTGTGTGTGTGTGTGTGTGAGGAACAGAGGAAGGGTGGGATCCTTTGGGTAATGGACTCTGTTAGGAGGGTAATTGACAGATTAGAGAGAGAGAGAGAGAGAGAGGTGGAATGGTAGGTAGATAAACAGTGAGCGAGGCAGACAGGTAGACAAAATTAAAATGAGAGAGAGAGAGAGGGAGAGAGAGAATTAAAGAGAGGAATGATGAAAGGGGGGACTGAGAGAGAAGCAATTAACCTTTTGAGAGAGTAAGAGAGATGGGAGGAGGGATGGAGGGAAGGGAGGGAGGGAGGAGTGGGAGGGAAGGAGGAATAAAGGAGAGGAGCAGTATGAGGAAGAGAGAGAGAGAGAGAGAGAGAGAGAGAGAGATGAAAGCAGGGAGAAAGGGAAGAGAGGTTAAGCCTTGACTGGGGCAGGTGTGGTAGGTGTGGTGGTGACAGGTGTGGTGGTGGTGACAGGTGTAGTGGTGGTGACAGGTGTGGTGGTGGTGACAGGTGTGGTGGTGGTGACAGGTGTAGTGGTGGTGACGGGTGTTGTGGTGACATGTGAGGTGGTGAAGGTGTTGTGGCGATAGGTGTGTGGTGACAGGTGTGGTGATGACAGGTGTGATGAGAAGAAGGGAGGAAGTAGAGAGGGAGAGGAAGGGAGGAGTAAGGAGGGTTAGGGACGAGAATGAGGGAGAGAGAGAATGGGGAGTGAGAGATGGGAGAGAAGAGGGGGGAGGTAAAAGATGGGGGGTGAGAATGGGGAGAAGTGGGGATGAGGAGGGGAAAAGTGAAGGTTAAAGGAGGAGGTAAAGGATGAGAGAGGGAGAGGGAGGAGGAGGAAAGAAGAGGGAGGGGGAGAATTTTCAGGGCTAGAGGGAGAGGGGAAAGAGAGAAAGGAGAGGGGAGAAAGGTGAGAGTAGGAGGAGAGGGGAAAAAAGGAGAGAGGGATGAGATGGGAAGAGTAGGGAGTGAGAGGGGGAGGCGGAAGGGGTGGGGTGAGGGGTGAGTGGAGATGCAGGGAGTTGAAAGGAAATTTAGAGGTAAAGGGGAGAAAGAGGGTGAAAGAAAAAATGGTAGGGAGTGAGAGAGGGAGGTGGAGAGGGGTAAAGAAAAATTTAGATGTGTGTGTGTGTGAGAGAGAGAGAGAGAGAGTAGGGGTGGGGCAGTAAGTGTTGCAAGGCTTAACAAGAGAGGCAAAGCAGCTTACACCCAGGCTCTGTGCATGCGTTCCTCGCCTCCCTCATTTTCATCCCTACCTCATCTCACTGCCTAATTTCCTCCCCACCTGCCTGTGTTTTCCTCATTTCCTCCCCCACCTGCCTCTGCCTCATTTCCTCCCCCACCTGCCTCTCTTTTCCTCATGCCTTCATTTCCTCAGGGCTCATTTCCACACCTGCCTTCATCTTCCTTCCTTCCTCTTATCTCAGCTAAGTTCATTTTTCCTCGATTTTTTCTGTTATTCTCTCTCTCTCTCTCTCTCTCTCTCTCTCTCTCTCTCTCTCTCTCCCCATCCCAGTTTCTCTACTTCCTCATTTCTCCGTCTACTTACTTTTCTGTCAGTTCCCCAAGACATTCAGTCGCTTCTTCGTGACTAGCATCATATTCTAGTGTTAATCTCTTGCCACATATTCAAGATGGAGAGATGGCAATTTTAGGCCAAGTTAGAGTGGAAAGCGTATAGTCATCCTCATGTTGTGTATTACCCTCTCTCTCTCTCTCTCTCTCTCACATCTGACCTCCTCCCCTCCTCCTTTTTTTTTTTTCCCCTCCCCTCTCCATTTCTCTTTCCCTCCGCCTTCTTTTCCTTCCTTCTATCTTCACCTCTCCCTCCCTCCCTCTGTCTCTCCACCTCCCCCCCCCCTCTTCCCTCCTTCCTCATCACGTTGCTTCCCTCCCTCCATCTCCCTCTACCCTCTACCTTTCTTTCCTCCGCCTGCTGCCTCTCCCTCACCCCCTTCTCTCCCCGTCTCTGCCTCTCCCCCCCTCTCCCCCCCTCTCCCTCACTATGCCACCTTCCTGGTTCATTTATTTTTTCCTCTGTCATGCCTCATTCCACTCCACTGCCTCACCCCTGCCTTCCCCCACCTCTGCCTCACCCCTGCCTCCTTCTGCCTCTGCCTCACCCCTGCCTCCCTCTGCCTCTGCCTTCCTCCTGCCTCACCTCTGCCTCCCTCCGTCTCTGCCTCACCCACCTCATCCTCATCCCTCGACACATCCTGCCTCACCCCTTCTTCATTTCTCCCTCACCCCTACCTGCTCCTGCCTCACACTTGCCTCCCTCTATCTTCTACCTCTTGCTTCATCCCTACCCCCTCTGCCTCACCCTGCCTCCCTCCCATTCACCTCTGCCTTACCTCCTTAACTCGATTGCCTGACCCTGTCTCACCCTTCCTTACCCCCCCCTCTCTCTCTCTCTCTCTCTCTCTCTCTCTCCCCCCCTTGTGTACCTCATCCCTACCTTTAATGCCTCCTGCCTGACCTCTCCCTCTCTCTGTTCTCCCCTGCCTTACACTTGCCTCACCCTCCCTCTTGCCTTACCCCTGCCTCACCCCTCCATCTCCCTCTTTCTGCCTCCCCTTGCCTTCCTCTGCCCCCTGCCTCTCCCCTATCTCTCCATTATTTCCTTTTCTCTACCTCATATTGCCTTTCCTCCACCTCACCCTCACCCCTGCCTCGCCTCTGCCTCCCTCCACCCCTGCCTTATCCCTACCTTACCCTCCTTCCACCTCACTGCCTGCTTTTCTTCTCCCCTGCCTCACTTCATCCCTGCCTCACCCTTCCTCACCCCTCCCTCACCCCTGCTCCCCCTCCACCCCTGCCTACCTCCTGCCTCCCCGCTGCCTCACCTCCTTCCAGCTCACTGCCTGCCCGCCTCTCCATCAAAGCTACCTGCTGCCTCATAACATTATTATTAAATCATTATTATAACTGACGGGGAGAGAGAGAGAGAGAGAGAGAGAGAGTGAGAGAGAGAGAGAGTGTTCTTTCTTCCATCTACCTGACCAATGTTGACCTTGTATCTCACTCCTCATTTCCCCTCCCATCATCCCTTACCCCTATCCCTCCCCTCCCCTCTCCTTTCCTCTCCTTTCTCTCCCCTTTCTCTCCACCCTTTCCCCTCCATCTATCTCTCTCCTCCTCCTCCTCCCTTCCCCTCCACCTCCCCCACTCCATGACCTCTCTCCATGGTCGATATTTCTACGTTGTATCTGTGTGTGTGTGTGTGTGTGTGTGTGTGTGTGTGTGTGTGTGTGTGTATGTGTGTGTGTGTGTGTGCGTGCGTGCGTGTATATATCTTTCTATTGAGTTTATCGGTATCTATATCTAATCTTCCTCTGCCTGTCTGTCTATCTATCTGTCTATCTATCTATCTATCTATCTATCTGTCTGTTTCTGTCTATCTGTCAGTCTGCCCGTCTTTGTTTAGTCTGTCTATGGATCTGTCTGTCCAATCTCCCTCTCCTTATCTATCTATCTATCTATCTGTCTCCCCTCTACCTCTGTCCCTGATCGATAATTACCTTGCATCCTTCCCTCATTTTCCCCTGCCTATATACCTCCACTCCCCTCCCTCTCTCCTTCCCTCCCTCCTTCTCTCCCCCTCTCTTCCCCTTCCTCTCTCCCCTCTCTCCTTTCTCTCTCTCCCTTCTTCTCTCTCCCCTCTCATCATCTTTCCCTCCCCCTTTCCTCCCTTTCATTTTGGTCAATATTATACCTTATATTCCCCCTCCCCCTCATTCACTCCCCTACCCACCGTCCCTTACCTCCTTCCATCCTTCCTTCCT